>NC_058131.1:479030560-479113781 GCF_016433145.1 Gracilinanus agilis | reverse complement strand
AGAGAGAGAGAGTGGGAGAGACAGAAAGAGAAAGAAACAGAGAGAGAGAGAGAGAGAGAGAGAGAGACAGAAAAAGAGAGAGAAAGAAACAGAGAGAGAGACAGAAAGAGAAAGAAAGAGAGAGAGAGAAAGAGAGAGAGAGTGGGAGAGACAGAAAGAGAAAGAAACAGAGAGAGAGAGAGAGAGAGAGACAGAAAAAGAGAGAGAAAGAAACAGAGAGAGAGACAGAAAGAGAAAGAAAGAGAGAGAGAGAAAGAGAGAGAGAGTGGGAGAGACAGAAAGAGAAAGAAACAGAGAGAGAGAAAGTGGCTCCACAGTTTGAGGTCCCAGAAGCAGTGGCCATTGATGCCTAGGTTTGCTCAAATTTTATAGGGATCCAACACAATGCTATCTCTACTTTCCAATCATCTGTATGTTATTCTACCCTCCTTCTTCTATCCTCCTCAGTCCTTTCCCAGCATTTCTGACATTTCTGAGAGTACAGGAATACTCCTTTAGGTTTGCAGTTTTTAGTTGAATCGGGGTTTTAGGCCTGTCCAAGGACTTATCAGATTGCAACAATTTAAGCTACAACACTCTTTGAAACATTACTTGGAACATGTAGTCAAGATTTATAATTTGTAAGTTTTGAGATTTCTCTCATAGGAATTAGATCACCCCTAAACTAATTCTGATGGGAATAGAAGAAAAAAGGGACAGTCTGTTAGCCTCATTTGAAAAAGAATATATTAAAGGCCTATATTAATATATATGTATAAAGCTGCATGGGGAAGGGGTTTCTTCTTTCTACTCTTCAAAAGGAGAGATTGATATCTCCTTTTTTTCTTATAGGAAGTTGCCAGTCTATAATTACTAATATTAATCAATGTATATTGGGGAATAATGCACAAATTTCATCCCACACATCACTGTGAACATAAAAGGAATAAAAATATCCTATCCATAAGCTATAGTTTGTGAATTTTTTTTATTTGAGGTGAAATCTCATAGCATTGTAATATGATGCTATTCTAAGTTTTGATTTCAGATATGATTGTCTCACTTGACATGAGGCCAATAGAACGCCACTTAAGGGAGATGCCATGTGTTGCCCAAAGGGGAGTGCAATTTGAGGACTGCTACAAATGGTTGTTTGTCCCTGGGAAAAGTTGAGGGGATGACCTTGACATAGTCCAAGGTAGGACTCTCTTGACTCAGTTTCCCTATTGTGATATCTCCTTTCTGAAAAGGAAATGCTCCCACCTGGTTAATTCTGAGCCTAAATTTTGGTATCTTGTGAATAAATGTGGAACTTTGCTGTGTCATTGGCTATTATGACTTTTCCTGGAAAAAACAGAACTAAGGGAATTTTCTCCCCATTTGAGGAAAGACTGGGGTCAAGGAGACTTTACTGACATGAGAAGGGCAGCAGTAGTTATGGGCATGACTATGGAAATGAGGGAGGAAAAGAGTAAAACACAAAATTATCATCAATATTGCATGTTTTCTCTTGCTTAGCATTTTGTACCCTATTGCTTGCATGGGTTCTTTTAATCCCCCATACTCATTCTCTTCCTGCTCCAAAGCCATGACAAAGAGATGTGTAAAGTTCCATCAATTTTTAAAAATATAATATATATTGATTGTGCTTTTTAATAATACATTTTATTGATATTTTTTATTTTTATGTTGTTTCTATATCCCTTCCCCTCCTTATTCCCAGAGAACTAGCTCTTATAACAACAAAAAATTTTTTAATTTTTTGACGGTTGTTTCTTAGGTTTAATGCACATTAGGAACAAGTCATAGTTAAAGGAGAGGAAGGCCATGAGACAAGAACTACCTCACCACCTTGTCACAGAGCACCAAAGCCCAGTGGTGACAGCTCTGAGAGCTGCAGGGAGAAGGGAGAAGGTGGGAAATACAGAGCCTCTTACTCAGTCCTGCAGGTTTCCTGACCAACATTGGTACCCTTCCCTTCAATAGTCTCACCCTTTCCCAGGCAGTTGCCCTGCCCCAAATCCCAAGAACATATTCCTTTTCCACCAAGATTTGAAGCTCACTGATGCAGGAGAAAGAAAATAATTTGGGCCTTCAGAAATTGCCCCCAAAGTTGGCCATGGAAAGTTTATTTTTTAAAACCCTTACCTTCTGTCTTAGAATCCATACTAAGTATCAATTCCAAGGCAGAAGAGTGGTAAAGGATAGGCAATTGGGGTTAAATGACTTGCCCAGGGTCCCGCAGTTGGAAGTGTCTAAGGCCATATTTGAACCCAGGACCTCCCAACTGGAATTGGCTTGGCTCTGTATCTACTATGCTACCTAGCTGCCCTTAACAAAGAATTTTTTTGTTTTGTTTTTATTTTTTTATTTGTTTTATTTTTTAGAAAAATTTTTTCCATGGTTACATGATTCATGTTCTTGCTCTCTCCCCTCACCCCCACCCCAGTAGCTGATGCACATTTCCACTGGTTTCTTCCTGTGTCATTGATCAAGATCTGTTTCCATATTATTGATAGTTGCATTGGTGTGGTCGTTTCGAGTCTGCATCCCCAATCATGTTTGCATCAACCCATGTGTTCAAGCAGTTGTTTTTCTTCTGTGTTTCCACGCCTGTAGTTCTTCCTCTGAATGTGGGTAGCATTTTTTCCCATAAATCCCTCAGAATTGTCCCAGATCCTTGCATTGCTGCTAGTACAGAAGTCCATTACATTCGATTTTACCACAGTTTATCAGTCTCTGTGTATAATGTTCTCCTGGTCAGTTCTTGGAGGTCATTTCAGTTCACATGGAATTCCTCCAGTTCGTTATTTCTTTGAGCACAATAGTATCCCATCACCAGCAGATATCACAATTTGTTCAGCCATTCCCCAATTGAAGGGCATACCCTCATTTTCCAGTTTTTTGCCCCACCACAAAGAGTGCGGCAAAGAGTTTTTTTTAAAGAGGAAAAAAAGAAAAACAATTCAGCAAAACAAAATCACCTTAAAAAAAAAAACAAACCCTTATGTTATATGCAATGTTCCACACCTATGGATCCCCAGCTCTATGAAGGATTTATCAATAATAAGATTAATAATTGCTAGCATTTACATAGCACTTACTATGTGCCAGGCACTGGATGTGGAGTCAGGAAGATCTGAGTTCAAATTTGAACCTCAGACACTTATTAGCTGTGTGATGCTGGGCAAGTCATTAAACTCTATTTGCCTTAATCCACTGAAGAAGGAAATAGTAAACCACTCCAATATCTTTGCCAAGAAAACTCCTTGGACAACGTGGTTCAAGGAATCATGAAGAGTCAGACATGACTGATTGACTGAACAACAACAATAAAATAAATCTACATATTGACTAAGTCTGACAACCTATTCTCAGTCCTGCACCTATTGTTTCTCACTTTTCTGCTGAGAGATATGTAACAATTTCCTGATATCATGATTAAAAAAAATTTTTTTTGTTTGAATTTTCTGTCTTTATATCAATTCTAAGACAGAAGAGCGGTAAGGGCTGGGCAATTGGGAATCCAATTCATCCAGCAAGTATCTGAGGTCAGATTTGAACCCAGGACCTCCCAATTCCAGGTGCAGCACTCTATCCACTGAGCCACCTTGGCTGTCCATTCTACCCTTCCTCCCTTGTTGAGAGCCATTGGAGAAATAGGGTCAGGATAGGGCCTGTTATCTGGATTCCCTACTTGACCAATCCAGGCTGAGACAGTCTTTGTGTTTGGTCCTGGTCACCTGAGCCCTGAAAAGCTCTGGTACCAGCAGGTAGGTTAATCCAAAAACAACTTGACCCCTCCAAGAGGCTATTAGGAGTCATTTAGAGAAATAGAGTCTGTAATAGATGTTTTATCTGGATCCCATTACAAAATCATCGGCAAGTAAAACTGTGTGTATGGATTTTTCTGCACTGCATGTCAGATGCAGATAGAATGGGCCATCTAAGGTAAAAATCTAAGGCTCCTCTTTTAACTCATTTTTAGATCCCCACATTTTCTCAATATTCTTATTGGAAAGCTTTGAGTCCTTAATCAGACCAGCAGCTACTGAGTTAACAATTTCTCTCCTTGATAATTAAGAGGCCTGAACCCTAAAAAATATTACTTAGATAAGCTGGAGCCGGACTTTATCTGACCAGGTGCAGGCCTGTAAATCAAGGCAGAACGCAATTAGTAAACATCTCTATGAAATATGTTTCTGCTCCCAGAATTAACCCCTACTAATTGGTGGTTGGAATTTGGCCCTTGTCCTTATACCTATATCTCTACTTTTTAGACTTTAATGGGTTGTGTATGATTTGTAACCCCTTCACAGCTGTGACTCTTTCTTTGTGTTCTTTGTTTGAAACCAGTATAAAATAAACTCCAAATCCCATAGCGTTAGATCAGCATGGGCTAACCACTAGTCTGGTTGTTCTCATTTTCTTTTTCCTGTCTTAACAATCCAAAGCCACAAAAGGCCACTCAGAACCCCTACCATATAGGGAGCTGGCTCTCTATACTCCCTCCCTCCCCCTCCTTCCCCCCCAGAAGGAAGGACATTGATCAGAGTTCTGGAGTCTTTCTATGTTGTTTTCTTTTGTGTTACAGTATAAATTGTTCTAGTTGTGTTTTTTGCTCCATCAATGCCTACAAATATCCCCAAGGTGACCCAAGATCGTCTCACCTCTTCTCCTTACTCCCTAAACAGGTTCTTTGGTGTCTCTGATCCAGCCCTGAACCTTCACTCCTGACCCAGTGCTTTATCCAAAAGCATTTGCCCTGGAATAGCATTCACAGGTTTTTGAGCATGGATCCTGCTGCCTCCCGATCGCTACCAAAGCGCTCCTTGTCGCCACTAAGATTGAGGATGGCATTATGCTGTCTAAAGCCCGGGAGCAAGCTGAGGGGTGACTCCTCCTCAACCGTGCCCCCTATTTCCCTCACCAGTCCCCAGAACCGTGCCCGCCTACACAATCAATTCATCAAACAGACATCAGAGGAGCTATCATTCTCTCAAGAGGTGCTGCAGCAATGGGGGTTCCCCGGGATACCCTTTTCCCAGTATAGATTTGATCAGATCTACAACACAAAAGAATTCATCACCGTCCATGAATTCAAGGCTCGGAAAGCCCCCAAACTCAAGAGCTGGTTGCCTCCCTCTATAATGGAGCTGCCATCTTTACCAACCCTTCCACCGTCGTCATCCAGAAGCGCCAAGATCCCAAAGAAACACAAGCTGAGAAAGCTTCCCAAGAAACTAGCCTCCCCCAGCGATACCTCGGCTCTCTCTTCCACCAGTCCTGTTTCTGAGATTTTAGACTCCCAAACCACGATTCTGTCAAGCGCCGCAGAGTGGGGCTTGGAGCAAAGGGAAACGTGGCTTCGACCCTCGGAGAAGGAGACCAGAGGCTGGGAGAATCTCATGCTCAAAAAACTGAACAAGCGCACGGCTCGATGGATCTTAAACAAACTACCCCCACGGCCCGGGGTCCCCCCCAGCAAATGGCAGAGTTTCTTGAAACATCAGTACGATTGGAGCCACATCCGAGATGAGCTTTCTTCTGCCAGTGACTTGGAGCTGCTGGCCCAGCTCGAGGCGGAAGAGATGGCTGAGTATGAGGGGGGTATGGAAACCATCTCTGCAGTGCAAGAGGAAAAGAAACCAGAGTTGCTGCTCCCTGTTTACTTCAGGTACTCTGGCTCCGACCTCACAGGCTGTATTTGGTAGTTCTGAATCTCTCCTCCGTAAGGGTCGAGCTGAAGCCATGCCGCTTTAGTCCTGATCCCTTCCCTAGGTTAGGCTGGGAGGTCCTGGAGGCAGAACTTCGGGATATTTGGAGCAGAAGTGGCTTTTGCAACTTCTGAATAATGATTGGACACAAGGTAGGAAAGGTATGTTCAATGTTCCGTTGCGTCTGACTCTTCTTCACTCTAGTTGGGACTTTCTTGGCAAAGATGCTCTAGTGGTTTGCCATTTTCTCCTCTGGGTCATTTTCCAGTTGAGTTAAACAGGAGTAAATGATTTGCCTAGGGTCACATAGCAAGTGAGCAAGTATCTGAAGCTAGATTTGAGTTCAGATCTTCCAGACTCCAGGCCTGGTGCTCTATCCACTGTACTATCTAGCTGCCCTTAGGAAAAATATACTAGGACCAAATTAAGGATGGCCTTGAGTGACAGGCTTTGAATCAACAATCAGATCTGAGTGTGAACAGGGCCTGTATAGCTCCTTGAATCAATCAGTCTCCTTGACAATCACCCTAATGCAAATATTAATAATATGGAAATAGGTCTTGATTAATGACATGTAAAACCCAGTGGAATTACTCATCAGCTAAAAGGGGGGGTGTGTGAAGGAGGGGAGGGAAAGAATCATGTAACCATGAAAAAATATTCTAAATCAATTAATTAAATACATTTTTCAAAAAAAAAATTGTTTGCAGAGGAACACTGGGGAAAAAATCAGTCTGATTTTTATTCCAAAGCTTTCTCTATAAGGTTGATATAATGCTTTCCCCAAGGCTCATGCAATGGATATATGATATTTATCACCAAAAGAAACCAGTTTCTCTTGGGGATTATCTAGGTCTAATGCTAACAGTCTGTATTTACTGGCATGAGTCCCTGGCATTAGCATTAGGCCACAAGATCATCAGTTTAGAGCAAGATGACCTTAGAGAGTGCATTAAGTCCAGCACTCTCATTTCACGGATGAGGAAACTAAGGCCCAGAGAGATTAAATTACGTTTTTTGTATTCTGTTTAAAAAATTTTTAAACAATTTTCATTACAAATTTCCACATAAGTTTTCCAAAGTTATATGATCCATAATGTCTACCTCCCTTCTTCCTTCCCTGCTCCCAGAGCTAATAAGCAATTTAATCTGGGTTATGCATGTATTATCATGCAAAACATTTCCATATTATTCATTTTTGCAAGCAAATAATCTTATAGAGACAAAACTCCAAAACATATACCCAAATAAACAAGTGATAAATCATATGTTTTCATCTGCATTCCTACTCCAACATTTCTTTCTCTGGAAATGAATAGCATTCTTTGTCCTAAGTTCCTCAGAATTGTCCTGGATCATTATATTGCTGTTAGTAGCAAAGTCTGTCACATTTGATCATTTCAGTTACTGTGTATAAAGTTCTTCTGGTTCTGCTTACTTCACTCTGCATCAGTCCATGAAGGTCTTTCCAGCTCTTTCTGAAATCATCCTGTTCATCATTCCTTATAGCACAATAGTATTCTATCACATCATATACCATAATTTGTTCAGCCATTCCCCAATTGAAGGATATCCTTTTAGTTTCCAATTCTTTGCCACCATAAAGAGAGCAGCTATAAATACTTTTGTGCAAACAGGTCCCATTTAAAAAAAAATCTCTTTAGGATACCAGTCTACTAGTGATATTACTGGATCAAAGGGTATACATTGTTTTATAGCCCTTTGGACATAGTTCCAAAATGCTCTCAAGAATGGTTGGATCAATTCACAACTCTACCAGCAATGCATTAACATCCCAATTTTACCACATCCCCATCAATATTTGTCATTTTTCTTTACTGTCATATTGGCCAATCACCAGGTGTGAGGTGGTAACTCAGAATTGTTTTAATTTGTGTTTCTCTAATCAAAAGTGACTTAGAACATTTATTTACATGATTATTGATAACTTTGATTTCTTTATCTGAAAACTGCCTATTATATCCTTTGACCATTTATCAATTGGGGAATAACTTGGATTCTTATAAATTTGACTTAGTACTTTATATATTTGAGAAAAAAGACCTTTATCAGAGAAACTGGTTATAAATGTTTTCCCCAGGTTTGTTATTTTCCTTCTAATCTTAGTTACATTGGTTTTGTTTGTACAAAATCATTTAAATTAATTTATTTTTTTCTCAATTTTATTTTTTTTCTTTTTAAAAATTTTTCCATGGTTACATGATTCATGTTTTCTCCCTCCCCTCATCTCTCCCCACTCCCAGAGTTGACAATCAATTCCACTGGAATATATATATAATCGCTTGAACCCATTTCAATATTATTCATCTTTGTAAAAAAGTAATTCTTTAAAACCAAAATCCTAAATCACATATCCATATAAACAAGTGATAAATCACATGTTTTCTTCTGGATTTCTACTCCCACAGTTTTTTCTCTAGATATGTATAGCATTCTTTCTCATAAGTCCCATAGAACTGTCCTGGATGTTGCTATTAGTAGTAAAGTCAATTACCTTTGATTGTCCCACAGTGTTATAGTTTCTATGTATAATGTTCTCCTGGTTCTACTTATTTCACTGCACATCAGTTCATGGACGTCTTTCCAATTCTTATAGAAATCCATCAATTCAATATTCCTTTTAACACAATAGCATTCCGTCACCATCATATACCAACCATAATTTGTTCAGCCCTTCCCCATTCGAGGGACATCCCCTTGTTCTCCAGTCTTTTGCTACCACAAAAAGTGTAGCTATAAATATTTTTGTACAAACAGGTCCTTGCTCATTTTTTTTTTATCTCTTTGGGATATAAACTCAGTAGTGGTATTGCTGGATCAAAGGGCATGCATTCTTTTAAAGCCCTTTGGGCATGATTCCAAATTGCCCTCCAGAATGGTCAGATCAATTCACAATTCCACCAGCAATGCATTTGTCACATCCCCTCCAACTTTTATCATTTTCATTTACTGTCATATTGGCCAATTTGATAGGTGTGAGGTGGTACCTTAGCGCTGTTTTAATTTGCATTTTTTAAATCAAGAGTGATTTAGAACATTTTTTCATATGATTATTGATAGCTTTGATTTTTTTCACCTGGAAACTGCCAATTCCCATCATTTGACCATTTATCAATTGGAGAATGACTTGGATTATTATAAATTTTACTTGGTTCTTTATACATTTGCTAAATGAGACCTTTATCAGAGAAATTGGTTATAATTTTTCCCCCAGTTTGTTGTTTTCCTTCTAATCTTGGTTGCATTGGTTTTGTTTGTACAAAACCTTTTAAGTTTAATATAATCAAAACTATTCATTTTACATTTTGTAATGTTCTCTATCTCTTGTTTAATCATAAATTCTTCCCTTCTCCATAGATCTGACAAGTAAATTATTCTATGTTCCTTAATTTACTTGCAATATCACTCTTTATGTTTAAATCATATGCCCATTTTTACCTTACATGTGTCTCTTAATATATTGTTGGATTCTGTTTTCTAATACATTTTACTGTCTGCTTCCATTTTATGGGTGTGATTGTCCCATTCACATTCACAGTTATTATTACTATGTATTTCCCTTTATCCCATTTTCTTTTGTTTCTTCCACTCTCTTTTTATCTTGTCCTTCCTCAAAAACTATTTTGCTTCTAACCATTGGTTCCTTTAATCCACCTTCCCTTTTATTACTTCCCCTTTCTCATCATGGGTTTTAGTTCTTCATTAACCATTTTTTTGTTTTATTTGTTCCAGGCCAAATTATCTTTCCCTAACAGAAATAAGCCAAAACAAAATAAAAGTAGAAGAATTCTACTTTTCTTGCTATTTATAACCAGAAGTAGATTTAAACCATTCTAATCCTTAAATACTGTCTCCTAATTATGCATTTCCTGGAACTGCCTAAACTATGCCTAGCAGTCATCAGCAGCCAATAAGAGACCAGAGGGGTTCAGTGGAACAGCACTCCCAGTGGAAATGCCACCCCTCTCTGAGTATGGCCTAGACAGAATTGGTCAATTTATATATCCACCAATTTCTCTTGACTGGCCAGTATTCCAAGGGAATGGTTATTGCCCATATGTTGGAGCTAAAGTGGCTGACAGGCAATCTGAAGAAATGAACCCAGAAAATGGTTTGATGTTCTTTAGTCATTTTTCAGTCATTTCCAACTCTTCATGACCCCACTTAGGGTTTTTTTTTAAATTTAATTTTTATTTTAAAATATTTTCCCATGCTTACAATGTTCCTTTCTTTCTCTCCCCTCTTTCCTCCCCCCTCCCAGAGCCAACAAGCAATTCCACCACTTAGGGTTTTCTTGACAAAGATACTAGAGTGGTTTTTCATTTCCTTCTCCAGCTCATTTTGCAGATGAAGAAACTGAGGCAAACGGGGTTGAGTGACTTGTTGGGTATCACACATCTAGAGTGCATCTGAGGTCAGATTTGAACCCAGGAAGATGAGTCTTACTGACTCCAGGCCCTTCATTCTATCCACTGTGCCACTTTGCTGCCCCTCCAAAAATGATAGGAGGTAATAACAAAAATTCACGATTCTCAATTCTAATCCTGTTTTATTTGTAGTGAGAAGCCTATGTGATACTAATCTGAAAGGTAACTAATAAAAGGATATAAAACTAAGAAGCAATCTGTCCAGTGATGAAATTTGGCGAGCACTATGAGGAAAACATAGTACTAATATATTTTAAGCAATTCCCAGATACCAGTCACCTATTGTGAGTGGAAGAGATGGCCTCTCTCAAATCATACAGGGAAAACCAAGAAAGTAAGTAGGATCAATCTATTCAATAAACATTTTTAAGCACCTACTGTGTGCGAGGTACTATGTTAAGTTCCGGAGATACAAAAAAAAAAAAAAAAAGGAAAAGACAGATTCTACCTTCAAGAAGCTTACAATCTTTTCTTTTAAGAAAAAAAAAAACTTTGCCAACTGTCTTAAAATGGATAGGAAGTATTGGCTCCAAGGCAAAAGAGCAGTAAGGGCTAGGCAGGAAGGGTTAAATGATTTTCCCAGGATCACACAGCTAGAAAGTGTTTGAGATCAAATTTGAACCCAGGACCTTCTATTTCTAGGCCTGGCTCTCTATCCATTGAGCTACCAGGGCAACTAGGTGACCCAGTGGGTAGAGAACTAGGCCTAGAGGTCTAATGATCTTCGAAAGAGAGAAATTGTTTGAGGTGAATTATTGATAGAGTTGGAACTGAAAGTTAGGATTTGGAATTTCCTTGCCTTGTGTTACTGTAGAAAAAACACAAGCTCTGGAATCAAAGGGCTGAATTTTAAAATCTTCTTTATCAGAGGTGTTCTGGAATCAGCTCAAAATGGAGTCACGCTGATTCAACAAACACTACAAATCAGGGCCTGATCTGTTGTTTTGTTGATTTTCTAGACTTAATAGCATGGGGAGGAAGGGAAGGAAACAAAGATTTAAGTATCTACTATGTATCAGGAGGAACATCTAAGTGGCCTAATGTATAGAACATCTGCAGTCAGTTATGTGACCCTAGGTAAGTCACTTAACCTTCTTTGCCTCAGTTTCCTCATCTGTCAAATGAACTGGAGAAGGAAATGACAAACCACTCCAGTATCTTTGCCAAGAAAACCCTGGATGGGGTCATGAAGAGTTGGACATGACTGAGACAACTGAACAGCAACAAATAAATGTACCAGATATTGTGCTAAGTGACAAAGATAATAATGCAGATTAAATCTAAAAGTCTTTCAGGTAATTAAAATATTTTTTCTTTTTGGAGAGTCAGTTTTAAACACTTAACCTGAATGCCACTGTTCTTTATGCTTGGGTATCCTGTGTGATCTTGGGTAAATCACTTGTCCTCTTTGGCATTAGATTCCTCAATTATAAAATCAAAAGTTTGGACTAGAGGTCCTCTAAGTTCCCTTCTAGCTCTAGGTCTACTATCTTATCTTTCCAAATGATCCTTTCTAGAAATATTGATACACCAGCCATTGAACAAGTGCAATCTTGCCAGTGGTAAGACAAAGTCCTAATGGCAAATAGTATAGGATTTACTTAGTAGGGAAAATGAAACACAATATAATAATAATAATAATATAGTAATAATAATAACTGGAATTTATTTAGAGCTTTAATTTTGTAAAGCATGTCCTTTACAAGCATTGCCTTATTTTTGTCTTTGCCCTGAGAGATGAATGCTATTGTTATCCCCATTTTACAGATGAGGGAACTGAGGCAGACAGAAGTTAAGTGAATTGCTCAGGGTCATAACAGTAAGTATCTGAGGCTAGATTTGAATTCTAGGTCTACCACTCTATCCACTGAGATACCTAACAAATTGGATGGAAAGGTCAACAGTACGACCCACTCCCTTCTAAGTGTCCACAGTTCCCATTTCATGTTTGCAAAGGGGAATGATTTTTTGTTATCCTGGAGAGATAAAAATCCCTATTGGT
Source organism: Gracilinanus agilis (assembly GCF_016433145.1). Lineage (NCBI taxonomy): Eukaryota > Metazoa > Chordata > Mammalia > Didelphimorphia > Didelphidae > Gracilinanus > Gracilinanus agilis. Next base: position 479,101,635 of record NC_058131.1, on the reverse strand, counting down.
GTTCAGTGGTGGCCCTCCTCCTGCTGTCCCATGCAGACAGGAAGCTTCTTTCTCTGTCCATTCTCTCCCTTTAACATCCCTATTCCTCCTCCATTCCTTCCTTCTGCCAAGAATTCCTTCTTACATACCACCTAAGAAGAGACCCGAGATCATGGCTGGCTACAATAAGACAGTTGACGATATAATCTCTGAGTGCAATTTGTTCCGGAGCCGACTTTCAGAACCACCTCGACAGATGACATCTAGAGCTGGGGAATATGCTTACTCCACAGACAATGCCTTTGAACAGGATATTTATTTTGGTAATAGAGCCAGGGCTCTTAGTGCTGGGGTGAGGGAGACAGTGCCGGGTAGAGGGTTGTGGGGACTGTGATCCAAGTAAAGTGTTCCTAGTTTGACTCTGATATGACCATGAGAATGAATTCAGAGATGGAGGATGACTCATGGAAGGTTCTATCTTATACATTTGGAAATAGAAGTGATTGGGTAGTCATTTTTTATTATTTCTTCTTGCCCATCTGACTTTGTCATATGGGGGCTAAACTCTGGATAAAACTACAGAACCAAAATAGTTTGTCTTTGGTACTCCCTTTCTTCTCCATCCAGAGTTCTTGAGACATATCTGACTCCCACCTATCCAAAGTCTTCCTTCTACTCTTTAATTGCCCTGGGACTACACTATGGTACCCTATTGAGGTCTTTTTTCTCTTTGGTCATGCCATCAACTTCTCTTTCACTCTCCTGTATTCCTCCGCCACCACCATCAAAATTTGCTTAGTTGTTCTTGAAAAGATACATTAAAATATCTGGCAATCATGAGTCAGAAAGGCTATCCATTAATCTTTCAATATCCATGTAGATATTAACCCAAAACTATGCCCACTGGTAAAATGGGTCTTGTCCTTATATACTGATTCTCACTGGGACCTAGATCACGACATCCTTATGATTCTCATCACCTTTTCAGCCCCAGTTTTCCCTACAACTATATTGCCCCAAACTACAGATGTCCTTAAGGGGTCTCCTCAAGTCCTTAGGGAAGGCAGAAATTAGGCATGATCATTGAGCCTAGAAAATTAGAGGAATAGAAGGAAAGTGGACTTGGGAGGAAAGAATGAAAGTAGGTCCTACGATGACATGCATTTTTATACCTATTCAGATCTAGTTCAGATTATCCATCAGAAAGATGTGGAGAATGAGATCCTTTTGGAAAACCAACATCGGTACTACAAACACTTGCCAAAGGTCTTTCCAAAAAGCCCAGAAGAATGGAATCATGAGCAACGACCTCTAAAATGTAAGGAGGAAATCAATTAAGGGTGGTGATAATAAAAGCAATATTTCTAGTGATATGGGTGGCTTAATTTAAATTATTGGTTCATAAGCCAGGGCACCTAAGGGCAACTAACCTGATCTCTTCCCACAAATACTAAACCATCATCTTCTTTAATATTCTGCATGAAGAAATTTTAAATCTCAGTAGTTATCATGAACCTACTTAATATAAACCTGACATAATATCTACAAACTAGATAGCTCAAGACTAACCATAAAAGAAGACATAGGTCTCATCTTGGGTAAAGTGTCTTTTGGAAAATCTTAGCTTCATGTTCTGATCTTCTCTTTTGGGCTGGTCCCCTTTCAGTCTTCCTTTTTGGGCCATTCTATCCTTTGCTCTCAGCGATTGCCTCTGCTCCATACCTGAAAGCGTGCCTTCATTCTACAAAACATATAAATCTATCTAGGGAGGTTGCTAAGCAATAAATCAGGATAAGTGCTCTGCTCAAAAGAATTGCAACCAATTTGATAAAAATGGTCTTTCAAAAGGACATTGTCCCTGACACTTTATTTTGTAACCCTAACCTCTAGGCTTACATCAACCCAGTCTAATCCTGGGAATGGTACCACCTTTTTCTTCCCTAATCACTCTCTTTGACTTATCTTGACACTGCCCAGGGATCTCTCTGAAAAGTCTCTGAATATAGTATGTCTAAATCTCCACAGATGCTGTAAACCAAAGATTAATAAAATGATGTTAGGTAGAGTGAAGGAAGACAAGATCCAAAGTCAATAATATAGAGGCTGACTACAACTTTGGAATTAAAAGGCAACAATAACATCATATCTATGTTGTGGACATAGAAACAAAAGGATCATGAAAACAAGGATAATGTTAAGTTGAAGTTAATGGATGAAGTTGAAGATAATATGCATATCTTTTATCTTTTTGTATGTCTCTGATGCAGCACCCCCTATTGGTCAAGTAGCTCCCTTTCAAAACTGCTCATTTGTCCTTGTTTTAGAAGAGGGCCAAAAACTTGAGGAGGTAATGTCCTCATTTGCAAATGAGCTGGATTTAAGTGAGGCAGATTTGCATAAAGCCATCAGCCTCAGTCTCACTTCCAGAGTCCTCAAAGTCCAGTGGCGAGACAAAAGACAGAAAGACTGGCCATGGCCTGGGTTGCAGTACATGACTTTGGTGTCTTCAATGTCTGACCAAGCTCTAAGCATTCCACAGAGCCTTGTTTCAGTTGCCTTCATGGTCATTAGAATAAATTGTTCTCATCCACCCATTCCACCAGGGGAAGTCTTCACGATGCTTGGGGTAGATATCCCTCTAACTTACTGATGGATTTGAGTCTGTCTGAGATTCTCAAGTCTTCTTTCAAAGCTTTGTGACTGATGGGAAGAGGATTCTTGAAGTGATCATCTCCACAGTCAGCAACCAGCTCATAATCTCTTCTATTTTGGGACTCTAAATGGCCTCTCATTTTTCTGATTGGAGTTGGGGATGGGGAAGAGACAGACAGACAGAGACAGAGAGCTAAAGAGAGAGGCATCCTCCACTCTTCTCTCCATGAATTTTATTCCACAATTATATTGAACACCCAAGAATGTATTTAGTTTGCTTCCTCAGACAACTGAATTGTTTCCTTTTTTGATTTAAGAGAATGAACTGAAGTTGTGGGAAGAGGAAGAAGCTCCCCTACTTAAAATGAAATCACAGATCCATCTAAAAAATAAGAGGAATTTAAAGTTTTCTTTCCTTTCTTTCTCTTTCTTTCTTCCCTTTTCTCTCTTTTCTTTTTTCTTCCTTTCCTCCTTCCTCTCCTTTCTTCCCTCCTTCCTTCCTTCCTTTCTTTCTTCTTCCCTTCATTTATTCTTTCCTTCCTTCCTCATTTCTTTCTTTATTTCTCTTTCTTTCTCTCTCTTTTTCTCTTTCTTTTTCTCTTTCTCCCTTCCTTCTTTCCTTCCTTTCTTCCTTCCTTTCTTTACAAAAATATTTGTAGCAGCACTTTTGTGGTGGCAAAGAATTGGAAATCAAGGGAATGGTCATCAATTTTTCAAAGGCTTTACAAGTTGTGGCATATGATTGTGCTAGTGTACCACTGTGCTATGAAAAATGACAAGAGGGGTGGTTTCAGAAGAAATATGGCAAGACTTTATGAACTGATGCAGAATGAAGTGAGAAGAACTGGGAGATCATTGTGCACAGTAACAATATTGTAATAATGATCACCTGTGAAAGATTTGGCTGTTCTGATCAATTCAATGCTCCAAGACATTTCCAAAGGATTCATGATGAATAGTGCTATCCACCTCTAGAGAGAGAGAGAACTGATGAACTTTGAGTGCAAATTGAAGTATAATTTTATTGTTTTCTTAATTAAAAAACTTTTTGGCAACATGTCTAATGTGGAAATATATTTTGTATAATTGATGATCATATTGCTTGCCTTCTCAGTGGGTAGGGCAAATGGTGGGAGGGAGAGAGAGAATTTAGAACTCAAGATATAAAAAGAAGAGAATGTTAAAATAAATTTCTTTTAAAAAATATACAATACACATTCCTATTAAAAAAGTAGGAAAAGCGCTTTTTGTGGTGGCAAAAAACTGGAAAATGAGGGTATGCCCTTCAATTGGGGAATGGCTGAACAAATTGTGGTATATGCTGGTGATGGAATACTATTGTGCTCAAAGGAATAATAAACTGGAGGAATTCCATGTGAACTGAAATGACCTCCAGGAATTGATGCAGAGTGAAAGGAGCAGAGCCAGAACACTGTACACAGAGACTGATACACTGTGGTAAAATCGAATGTAACGGACTTCTGTACTAGCAGCAATGCAATGATTCAGGACAATTCTGAGGGATTTATGGAAAGAACGCTACCCACATTCAGAGGAAGAACTACAGAAGTGGAAACACAGAAGAAAAACTGCTTGAACACATGGGTTCATGCGAACATGATTGGGGATGTAGACTCGAAACGACCACACCAATGTAACTATCAATAATATGGAAATAGATCTTGATTTGATGACACATGTAAAAACCAGTGGAAATGCGCGTTGGCTATTGGGGGGGGGGGTTGGAGAGGGCAAAGGTGAAAGTAAGCACATGAATCATGTAACCAGGGAAAATTTTTCTAAAAAATAAATTTTTTTTTAAAAAGTAGGGAAAAAAACTGCCTTAATGTGAGGCCTAAGTCAGGGAAGGCCTGAATAATGGTTCTCCCCAGAAAATTGTAAGTCTAGTAATTTTACTCTTGACAGCTTCAAGTGAAATAGAATGAATGAAAGGAAATAGATTTACAATCTGGAATCATCGTTCACCTAGTGTCATTAGCAAGGCAGAAGCCTAGGACAAAATGGGAGAGGAATTTCCTCTATCTTTCTCTTCCTACTGATTGCCACTCATTGTGTCATCCTACCATAGTATTGCCGTTATAGGTAAGTTGCCTATTTATTATATAGGGATACTTGTAACACGAAAGATTAAGTCTCATTGCTCATACACACACACACACACACACACACACACACATAAAACAATAAAAAAAAGAAAAACGACTCTCCAGCTCCTACACCCTTGCCCCTACAACTACAGCTCCTACAACTTAGAGGTTTCAAAATTCCTGTAAATTTTATATCTCTATTCAGGACTCTTGGTTTCTCCCACTGTGATAAATTATTTATATATATATATATATATTTCTTCACTATTTAGGGTGCTGTGTAATCAAAAGAATATAATTTGTCTTGAGGTTTTTCCAGGGAGGTCTCTTGGATGCCTCTAATCAGTATCGGTAACTGCCAGGGGGTATGATTGCATCTCAGGGAGTAGGAAGGACAAGGATGAAGGGCCAGTTAGAACAAATAGTCACATTCTCTCTTATCGGAACAGTTCCCAGGCCCAAGAAGGGAGCCTTCCGTTGGACTTCCTTGCCCACCCCAGCCAAGGAACTCATGCTCACAGACGAAAACACTGTTTCTACCAAAATCAGAAGAGGAAAGAAAGAAGTTATAACAAAATTGGAAGAGGACGTGCCCTGGGAGACGAAGATCCTCCGGAACATTTTACAGGATTGGAAGACTGCCTGGATTATACGTGAGTGCCCCTAGGAGAATTCCATTTTGTATAAGATATCCTCTGTAGAGTAGTCCTAGGACTGGAGAAGTTCCCATGAGGCAAAGTCCCAAGAGTTAAATACTGCTTCTACTTTCTCCTCCAATAAAAATGTACAAAATTCCCTTAGGCCTTCAGGGCAGGGATATCTCTCAGAAAATAACTTGCTAATATCAAAGATAATGGATTTTTTTTTTGGGGGGGGGGAGGAAGGGGAGAAGAAAAGGTAAGGGAGAGGTCCAAACTTCTGATTTCTCTAGTATAATGAATTCTAGATGTAGAAATTCTTTCTAAGGCAAACTAGCAACTCTTGTCTAATTTATAGGCTTAAAAAGTTACCTGGGGGCATCTAGATAATTCATTGGATAGAGAGCTGGAGATGGGAAGTCCTGGGTTCAAATCTAGTCTCAGATATTTCTTAGCTATGTGACCCTGGGTAAGTCACTTAACAACAATTGTCTAGCCCTTATCACTCTTCTGCCTTAGAATTTATTATTGATTTACTTTTTATTGATTTTAAGACATAATTTTAATTTTATTTTATTTTTAATAATTTTAATAATAATAATTTTAATTTTTGTCTTTTGTCTTTTTTAGTTTTTCTATGTTTATTTCTATGTTACGTTAAAGTTCCCAGATATATCCCTACATACTTTCCCTCCTACACTAGAGAAGACATTATTTGTCTGTCTTTTTTCTTGCCACTGGACTTTGATGACTTTGGAAGAGACACTGAGGCTGATAACTTTATGCAACTCTGCCTCACATAAATCCATCTCATTTAATTTAAAATCAAAATATATTTTTTATTATTAATGTTAATAAATATTAAATGTAATTTTAAGACAGAAAGTAAGAGTTCCAACCTGATATGTATACAGGGTATTCTAAAAGTCTTAGAATAGCTCAGATCACACTATGACTTTTGGTACTCCCTCTTTAGTACCTTCAAGTTTGCAGAATGCTTTGCATATGTCATCTCATGTGATCTCTGCTACAACTGAGGTAAGATAGATACTACAAGTACTATAGTATTATATTATCATTTTACAGATGGGGAAGCCAGGACACAAAAGAGACTTCTCTATGACTCAGTGGCTAAGTAACTCAGGTTTTTGAACTCATGTCTTCCCAATATTAAGCCTAGCTAGCAGTCTATCCACCTAGCTACACATTCTAAATAATAGATTCACAATAAATGATCACTAAATGAATAAGAATAGTTAACTGCCTTCCAGGAGAATGACACAAGGGTTTTATTTACTTCAAATTTAGATTTTAAATTTAAATAATTTAAAATTTAGAAATCAGTAATGAAACACAAATCTTTTTCTTTCTATTCTTTAAGAAATGAATCATGTGTAAGTACTTTCATTCCAACATGCCTGGCTCCCATTTTCCTACAGTTCCAGAAGCAGTTTCGCCCCTGGCCCATCCTCTCCTTTATTCTCCTTGTTATCTTCCTCCAACCCCCTACTTCTGATTCCCTTGACAACAGGCCTGAGCCTTTATCCAGCTTGTCAGAGAGTTTGGACAAATTCCAAGAGAAGGTAAAGGATCTTTCTGACATTCTAACTGACAAAGCTAAGGCCAACAGTTACCCAGCTAAAAGGGAAGTGAATTCTCTACCAAGATTTAAGAACTGGTTCATAGAGATTTCCAGAAACTGAAGGACAAAGTAGAGATGAGCTTATCCTTATCTAAGGGACCCTCGAGATCCCTTCTTAGCTGGCCTCCACATGTCAATGTCCTGCCACAAGAAGAAGCCTTAGGAAATGTTTCCATTCCCTTCATCCTGCTGTTCTGCCTGCTTGGCAACTCTCTGCTACCTTCAAGCTCCCTGATGTTCTTCTCCCTCTTGTTTTTGGTAAAAGCACTAGTTCTGGAGTTGGAGGACCTCGGTGATCTGGGACAAGTTATTTAAACTTCCTGGACCTCAAATTTCTCTTTTATAAAAGGAGATTTGGATTTTTCCCCCTTCGTGAAGTTCTAAGCTTTTAAAAAGAGCCACTCATTCCAAGGCCAGTCCTTTATCTAGTATACCTTACTGGTTCTAATGAGAAGTCTACTCTACTAATGATTTCTGAGAAAAGACACTGGCCCAGAAACTGTCAAAAGGACCAGGAGAACCAGGAGAGAGGCTGAAAGCCTTGTTGATGTTGGCAGAGGGCTGTCAACTTAGGAGGCAGGATACCAGAGTGAAAAGCCCCTGGACTAGGGAATCAGGAAACCTATGTTCAAGTCCTACCTCTAATCAGTTGGTAATTGGATGACTTGGGACAAATCAATTCATCTTTGGCTCTCAGGTTATTCATATGTACAGTTGGGGTGAGGGTGGACTGGATCATTTATAAGGTCTCTTTGAGTTTAGACATTTTATGATTCTATTATTTTTATAATGGGGAGAATCAAGAACCAATGGAAGATTGTTTAAGGCAGGGCTCAAAAAGGATGATAAAAGATGAATTGAGCCATTCAGTTCAAAGAAATCTTAAGAAAAAAAACCTGTTTTTTAAGAATGGCGGCGGGGTGGGAGGGGTGTGTGTTGAAATTCAGGAAGTAAATTGAGTACAGGGCTCAGCTAGCGCTAAAGGATGACCTAAAATTGAAGAATGAAAAGAGGAGTCAAACCAAAAGGATCTTATATCAATGGGATGCCAAAGCAAAAGTGGGCCTATATTGGAATGGGGTTAGGAGAAATGGTTCAAAAAAAAAGTAACAAGAATAACTACCCAAAGTGTCATAAGTGGAACCAAAGATGATTTCTTGGTAACCCAAGTGTGAAACAGTGCCCAGTCTTAACTGAGTAACTGTCTTTTAATTTCCTCCATGCTCTCTGCCATTCAGCATTTTTTATTTTTTAAAAGCCCTTACCTTCCATCTTAGAATCATTGTTATATATTGGTTCAACTAGGCAACTGAGGTTAAGGGACTTGCCCAAGGTCACATAACTAGAAAGTGTCTGAGGCCAGATTTGAACCCAGGTTCTCTTAACTCCAAGCCTGGCACTCTATCTACTATGCTACCCTAGCTTCCTCTAAGAATTTATTTTTCATACACTATACTAATTCTTATATTAGGGCCCTGGAATAGAAAGACCCGAATTACTGTATATTAGGGAGAATTACTTTTATCTGGGATTTGGGTCAGAGATTCTATCCAGTCTACTGCTTGTTAGATTTTCTTTGTTCTTAGGAATCCTCAGGAATGTTTTCCCTTTTAACAGAATTTGGTTAATAAATGAAGGGGGGTAAGGGTTCTTTTCCTGTGCATGATGTGGGGATGGGGTGGGATGGATAGATTGATGGACCAACTATTAATGAACTGTTTGCCAATTAGAGAAGTCTCAGTTTGGGAATGTTCAAGGAAAGGGCTGAATAATGAAACTAAAATTATTTTTATGGAGCTATCTGACCAAGAGTCAGGGTCTCTGGGCATTGAGAGAGGGCCATTGACCTATGCCACTTCATTGGTTATGATGCTAGCCTAACAAATGAATTGATATAATCAAAAAGCTTATATTTCTCAGGCTCTCAAAATCTATTTAATTGTAACATGCCTCAAATTTCAGCTACCCAGTGGAAAGATGCCACAGTGGAGGGACTGGTACGGAACTTGAAAAGTGTACAGGATTGGAACCGGACTCAAGCCATCATCACTTGTGCCACGGCAGCCTTGGAGCGACCCCGATTCCAGGAGACTCTGGAAGATAATGGTGGGGCCTGGAATTAGATGTTTCAGATAGTATCCAAGCATTTGCCTAGGGACCTACAAGGAAAGTCTATATTTTTTTCCCCAGTGAGAAATAGGGTGGGAGGGAGCAAAAATAATAAGGCAGACAAGTAACTCCTAATGGCCAAACTACCTTTGCTCCTCAGTCTTCATTCCTCTTAGCTCTTAATTTTAATTCTATTATTGCTTTTTGCCTCTCTTCACTTAATTTTTGAATTTTAATTCTCTATTTAAAATTTATGATCTGTGCTTCCAAGAATAAAAATCTTTCTTTTAGTAGAGGAAACAGAAGTGTATAATTATACATTTAGAACTTGAAGGAATCCTAAAGGCTATAAGTGGTTCCCAAACTTTTTTGGCCTACCTCCCCCTTTCCAGAAAAAATATTACTTAGTGCCTCTGGAAATTAATTTTAATAACAATTAATAGGAAAGATAAATGCACCTGTGGCCATCATCATCCCCCTGGATCACTGCAGCCCCCACGAGGGGGTGGTGGTGCCCACTTTGGGAATCACTGGGCTATATAATCCAACCCCATCACCTGGCAACCGAGGGAAGGTGAACCTAGAGAAGTTAAGTGATTTGCCTAAGGTTACATGGATAGTAAGTAACAGAGTTAGGATTCGAATACAGGTGCTCTGAACAGGTTTGAATTCTAGAGCTCTTCCTACTCCAAAGTCCAAATTCTACCTAGGTGCCTGAAACCATGAAAATTTGTTCAATCATTTAAGTGAAGGTTCAAATCCTTAGTCCATAGATTTCTAGGGGACTTCTTCAATGAATGGTATGGGGTCACTCCTGATGCCAAGCTCTCCAGACTCCTTTCTATGTGCTACTTGCATGATGAGAACTGACAAGATTTTTTTTAAACCCTTGCCTTCTGTTTTAGAATCAACACTAAGCTCAGTTCCAAGGCAGAAGAGTGATAAAGGCTAGGCAATTAGGGTTAAGTGACTTGCCCAGGATCACACAGCTAAGAAGTATCTGAGGTCACTTTTGAACGCAGGACTCCGTGTCGCCAGGACTGGATCTCTAACCACTGAATCACCTACTGCCCCCTGACAAGGTTTTCAGAAACCATAACGCATGTAGGCCACTAGTGCTCAGGAGATTTGTAATGTACCCTGGCACTGCCACTCTACCAACTGGGCAGAGTGGGAAGACTCATTATGTCAAGTATACTGCCCAAGTGACCCATAAGGGAGAAAGTAGGTTATATGCTATAAACCTATGATTAAAAAAGAAAAATCCCAAGAGTCTAGAGATGCTGGCACTTGGCATCAGTGCTGGCCCTATTCTATTTATTGAAGGAATTCCCAGAAGAAGGCCTAGACCTTTACATGTAATGAAACTAAGCTCACCTCTTTTTTGTTTTCCTAGAGGAAAAAGGAGACTTCATCTGACTTTGATAGTCCCTCCATTAACCAAAGTGTATACAGATTTCCAGACAAGTCTTGAGAGCAATGGATTCATTCATCTTACAAAGTGTTCCTTAGAGAACAGCTAACTGGCTCAGTGATGGAGAATCAGACTTGGAATTGGGAGGTCCTGGGTTCAAACGTGGCTTCAGACACTTCTTAACTGTGTGACCCTGGAAGAGCCACTTAACTCCCATTGCCTAGCCCTTAATGCTCTTGGGCCTTGGAACCAATATTTAGTATCAATTCAAAAACAGAAGATAAGGGTTTAAAAAATAAAGAAAGAAGTCAGTAGGTTTGTTTTTTTAACTCCCCAGAAATAAATTTAGCTCAGTATAAGCTGCGTGTCCCTTGAGAGCACATGGGCTTGTCTGACCTATATCTTTATGTCCTGAAGACTAGAATCCAACTGTAGGATTAAAAATTAATATCCAAAATACTCTTAAGTATTATTTTTTATAAGATTTAAAAATATTAACTTGAAGCAAAAGAAAAAAGTAGCCTCAGTAAAAGAGAAGCTTCCCAGACCATCCACTTGGGAGAGAACCCAGAGCCATAAGAGCAGAGAGAGCCCCCTGAGGGCAGGGTTTCCAGCAAATTTATTTCCCAAAAAGTAAGGACACCAAGAGAGGACTTAACTTAAAAGGATGCTGGGTAATGTAGTTCAGGTGTATCAAATTTCTATTTACACATAACCCAGGGACAATCTACAAATATTTGAAAAATTGCCACTAGACTAGACCTACATATTAAACATCTATAGTTCTTTCAGTCATCATACATCTGATCATTTCAAGTCCCCTCTCTAGCCCTGGCAAACCACCTCTGGGTACTCACATACCTGTCAATGTCCCACCTAAACTGTAACACCCAGAACTGAATGCAGTGTTCTAGGTATGGCCTCACTAGAGCAGAATATAGTCAGACTGCAAATTCCCTAGTTCTGGATATTATAGCTCTATTAATTCAGCCCACCCATGACTGTATTTGCTTCTTTTTTGGTTAGTTCATATTGTGTTTGTGGCCCATGAAAGCTCTCAGATACTTTTCACATGAACTCTTATAATTGTAGGTCCATCATCTCTTGTCCATGCAGGTGTGTGTATGTGTTTTAAACCTAAATGTATGATTTTGCATTTATCCATATTAAATTTCATCTTGTTAGATTTGGTCCTTCATTCTCTAGCCTGAGTATTAAATTTCCTTTAAAAATTTTCTACGACTTTTTTATTGTCCTAAACCACCTTGGCTAATTCTGGGCTTTAGCCAACTAAATTAATGATATTTCTCTAGATTTTTAGGATTTTTCTTCTTAAAATGAAAAGAAAAATTAATAGAGTTCTCCTTCCTGTACTAATTCCTAATTCAGTGATTGATGTCTCTTCAGACACCTAAGGGGAAAAAGAGAGAGAATCCATGCACATAATGATCATATTTACATATGATTTATTGAAGGATAAATTCTTTATAGCTGTTGGAAACTTGGGAAATATGGGAGAGGCTACAAATCTCCAAGTCTTCATTCAAGGCAACTGTGGGCATGAGCAATAGCTCTAAAGCTAGATTCCCAGCTCTCCCTTTCTGTACAGGAAAGGTCCAACCTGTGACATGTTGGTCAATTTTCCTTACTTTCTAGGGGTCTTACAGCAATGATTGGTGAGTTAGCAAGTTGCTCTCTATTGCCTCTCCCCTCAGATCTATGTTTTGGGATATTTGAGCATCATATGAGTTAAGCAGTAAGATGGTGCAATGGACAAAGGACTGGGGCTTGGTGTCAGGAAGATCTGATACTCACTAGCTGTGTGACCCTGGGCCAATCACTTAACCCCTATTCATTTCAGTTTCTCATCTGTAAAATGGGACACACTGAAAAAGGAAATGGCAAACCACTCCAGGATCTTTCTTGAGAAAAACCCGATGGACAAATTCACGGGGTCATGAAGAGTTGGACAAAACTGAATGATTCAATATCAACAGTGGGGCTAACTGAAATGAAAAGTATAGGAATGGAATGATCATTCCCTCTATCTCTTAATAAAGGAAAATGGAAGTTTATCTGTGATTCCAGATGCTGTGAGGCTATTCAGGCCCAGTCAGACACTTATTTATGGATAATTTTGAAGACAGGGAAAGACCTTTTCAGTTTGTTTAGGGAAATAAGGCTAGATATAACAGGAAACAAAATTACATAATTGTAACAGAGATCAGGGAACCCCCTAATTTTTTGTGCTAGAGGCATCAAACAGCAAGGCTCACCTTCAAACTGTGAGGTACCCCAGTCCAACAAATCAGGGAATTCTCCGGACCATCCTTGTTACAAAGGTATGCAGAATAATAAATAACCTGTGCAGGAATTATCTCTATCTCTAAACTTCTTGGTCATCTGTTACCTTATTACAGACATGTGGCACAACAAGGAACTACGGTGCCATAAATTGTTTATGGTTTAGATTTTTTTTTAAAATCAATTCTACTGAGCCAATCTCCAGAGGCTATAAGTATGCTGTTGGCCATTTAAATTGGTTGATAGGTAGTCAAAGAGTTCCTTAGGCAACCACATTATTGTCCTTAAATAGCACTTTTGTTGCCTGAGCTTTCCATCTCTTTTGAGCTATCTTCCCCCTCAGAATTTTAGAACTTGAGAATCCTGACTATTCTTTCTTTGAATTTTGTGAAATCTATTCTGCCAAAAGTCTAGAGAACACGTGAGGCTGTGTTCATTGTTCTCTGCCAGACTCCAAGACAATATGCCCCTTTCTTCCCAAGGTTTCTAGTAGTTTTGATGCTAGGAACCAATTTTTCCTTATTTACCAGAACAATGAACAAAGAACATTTTGGAGGGTGAAAGATCTCCAGCAGATATATAGATTGTTGCATGTAACGTTCTGTGCCTAATGCCTATAATCTCCCATTGGCATTCCTTATCTATTTTCCTTTTGACCTCCGTAGGTTTATAATAAGCTTTTACCAAAAGATCATTTCTGTTTATCCCTTCTCTGACATTCACTCAAATGTATTTCACTATGCTTCCTCTTTTCATTCCTGGATATCCACACTGAAATACATACTTTTTAAATACAACACTATTTCACCAATCCTTTTATCTAAGTTGTTCCTTTTGAGGGAGGGTATATACCTTTCCACTATGTATTCTACTTATGAGTTATGTCTTATCAAATTTCAAGCATATTAATTTGAGATTGAATTGACTTCCATTTAATGTTAAGTTCTTTTGTTTACATGTTAACTACTAATATTCTATGCATTTATGTATGGATATCTGAGATCAAAAGTATTTTGACTGTCCTTCTTCCTGAACACTGTCTTCTGAGTATTCCTGAGTAACCCTCCCTTTATTATTTTTCTTTTTGTTGTTCTCTGGCATCTGTTTCTTCCTGTGATAGATGGCCTAGTAGTCATAAGGGAGATGCTTTTCCCTTCTACCTAAATTTTCAATATAAATCCCTATTGATCAGATTCTGAATTCTTCAGAATCTTCTCCCAGGCTCTCGTTAGATGTTCTCCATACCTATGCTCCCTAGCCAGAAGCCAAAATTATTGTCTCTTAAATCCTGGTTCAGATATCTAAACCATCCTCTGTGAAACAACTTCTTCAGCCAGCTATTTCTTTCCCATACCCTCTTTTCTCTTCTAAGTTCATGCCTTCAATTGGTAGCAGTGATAAAAATACCACATATGTCCTTTAAGATTTCATTTCTGCCCAGTTCTAAATAATTCCTAGAGATATGCCTTGTTGAGGTTATAATTTGTCTCCATGGTAGGTCTTGGTGGTCATATTTGACAGATCTCAGTAGGTGTTCTTTCAAACCATTTTAAAATCAAATATTGAAAACTGAACTCATCATCCTTTCCCCAAAACCTTTCCCTCTTCCTAACATCTCTATTACTTTTGAGAGCACCACAATTCTAGTCTCTCAGATTATAACCTGTATGTTATCCTTGACTCCCTACTCTCTCACACCTCCCTCTCATATCTAATCTGTTTGTAAATCCTGTTGATTCTAATTTCCCAACATCTCTGGTCTACACCTTCTTCTCTCCTCTAATACTGCCATAACCCTGGTGCAAGACCATATCACCTCAAACCTGGATTATTGCACTAGTCTTGTCTGTCCCCCTCCCCACTCCAGACCATCCTCAACTCCCAAATTGATCTTCCTAAAGGATAGGTCTGACCATGTCACCTCTTCCCTACCCATCAACTCCAGTTTACTTAAAAAATTCCTCTTCCCTCCAGGATCAAATATAACATTTTTTTGGGGGCTTTAAAATCCTTCATAACCTGTTCCTTTACTACTTTTTCTAGTCTTCTTAAATCTTACTCTCCTCTGTGTACTACCAACCCCACCTCCACCAGGGTTATTATAAGAATAAAATGAGATAATACTTACGAAGTACTCTGCAAACTGTAAAGCATTCTATAAATGCTCATTATGTAGCTGCATGGTTTTTCTTCCCCCTATTCTGCCCTCCAATCTCCTGACTCGGAATTGAATTTCCCTCTGTGGCTTCAACATTTTTTCTCCCCCCCACCTTTGTTTTTTTCTTAAAACATTAATTCATTTTGTACAGATGGGTTCTTTTCCCCCTTGAAAAAAATACACACACCAAAAACCACACATTAATTCAACAAATTTTTATTTAGCTCTGTGTACCAGATAGTCGGCTAAGTGTGATAGACACAAAGACAAAAAAAGGAGCAGTATCTGCTCTCAAGGAGCTTATATTCTACTGAGGGGGAGGAGAATACAACATGTACATAAGTAAATACAAAGTACATAGAATACTTTCTGGAGGGAGAAAAATGCTTTTTTTCCTGAGACCCTCAAGTTCCTCTAGCCCTCCTTCCTCCTCCTATAGCATTTTGAACATAGGTACATGACTGTTAATTGTCTTGGGAAACAACACATAGTACAGTCTATGAAATCCCTAATATATTTTCCCGTCTTCACAGCCTAACCAAAACTGAAATTCTCAGTTCCTTGTAGCCTTTGCTATTAACTTTTTCTATGAAATGCAGCCTGGGGGTTCTGTTCCCATAGTTCTTGATGGCAACCTTTTGATAGGGGATTTTCCCATCTTTTCTTGTATTTTCCTGCCTTTTCTTGTGTCTGAAATAACTTAGGTAATTGATCAACAAGAGTACTAACAAGTGTTCTGTAGCAACACATTAAACTATTTTCTGCTAGAAGGCCTTTGACTTGGAGCCCTTTCTCGTTTTGTCCTTTCTCTACTCTCATGGCTGTCCAGAGATATCTTCACTATTCATACAATGTAAACAGGTACCGTAAAAAAAATTTGTTGAATAAGTGAACATAAAATACCTGCACTGGGCCACAGGTAAAGATGGAAGTGAAAGGAGGTCATCAAGCTCTAAGTTTTTATTTTACAGATAAGAAACCAAAGCCCCAGAAAGATAAAGGTGACTTGCCTAAAGTCCAGGGTGTGTGCAGGAACCAGGTTAAACCAGTTTTCAAAACTGATTGCTAAATTTTCAGAGTGAACATTCATACTTTGCCAATAGGCAAGCTACCAGTCAAGGCTTGACTTATTGTTTTGTTGATTGTCTAGACCAGTGATGGGCCAACTTTTTAAAGAGGGGGCCAAAGGAAAGGAAATGCTCATCTGTCAGTCTGTTTCGAAGTTTCATTGTATTGTATCCTACTCGTTGTATTCGTCAGATTAGGAATAATGTCTGGGCTGGATAGAACATTTCAGAGGGCTGCATTTGGCCCGCAGGCCATCGTTTGCCCATCACTGGTCTAGACTTATATTTATGGAATAAATATTAATAATGTAGATCAAATTTAAACCTGTGTTATGCTGCTTTCAGAGAATTATTTGCTAAATATTTTTTGGCACACAACTGCCCCAATCATGCATCAGAACCTATGTGTGCTCTACAGTGGTGTCAAACTCAAATAGAAATAGTTCTCTATGGGCTGTATGTTGATTTAGAAAATCACAAATGAGCACATTATCGATGCTATATTGTATTTTTATGTAGTTTGTTAAAAATTTTCCCAATTACATTTTAATTTGGTCCACGCTGGAAGGGAACTTTTCAATTTGCCTCTAATATGTGATGGAGGGTGTGAGAAGGAAGCATTCTGACTTTCCTCTCTTGTGATGGCAGAGGAAGAAAAGGTAGAAGAGCCACCTGTTGAGGAAGTACCAAAGGAACTACAGCCTCTTCTCAAGGAAGCATTAATGGATAGGAAATTTGGTGTACGTGTAGCAGCCGCTCTGTTTTACTACTCCATCCAAGCACACAACCACCAAGCCCAAGAAATCATGCAGGATGCCCTGAGGCAGGGTGAGGGACTTACATGCTGTCTCTGTTCTTCCTAACCTGGGGATATTGAAGGGCTATTATTGTCCATCAGCCTTCTCTAATCTTTTACCCTCCATCATTACCCTCTGGAAAAGTCACTATCACACTAGAGGTTTGGGTTTCTAGAGAGCACTCCAGGAGTTGTCGTTTCTTCCTACCTAGCATGCCTACAATTCTGGTACGTTATTCTCCCATAATCTTGGGGCAGTTGTCTCATGGTCCAAATAGTCAGGCTTCTTGCAGGTAGGAATGATTAAACAGGAGCCCATTTTCATTCTTAAAAGAAAAAGAAATCACAATTAAGCAGATCGTGACAAGGTTATTAAAAAAAGATATAAGACAATTTCTTCATCCCCCTAAAAGTCAAGCAACATTATCTGGCAGAAGGGAAGGCTCAGGTGAGTAAGAGAGGTTAAGTACCTTTGGACCATCAGGAAATGAAGCTATTCTAGATCCTAGCATAGGAGGGAAAGTCTGCAAAGCAGGCCTCTTCAAGGAACTTTGACAAAGCAGGTACCCTCACTCATAGGGCATCATCAGGGAGCTATTCTCTGTTCTGGAGGATCGTGATTGCAGAAAGACTGGTGGGCAATCACCAAAGCAGGCAAGTGGACTGTAGCTGGCATTGTCTCAGGAAACCATTTTCCATTTTTTTTTTTTTGCAGATATCCTACCATCAATATCTCCTACACTCTTTTCTCCAATAACTCTTGGTCTCTAGGGGAAATTCCTATCAAATCAATCAATCACTGAGACCTTTATTGAGGCCTTCTATATGATAGACATTAAGTATTATCCTAGGGTTTGCTGGATTTTGCTCAAAATATTTGGGGTGGGAGAAAGACAGAGGGTAAGGGTGTGAACTCTCTTTGAAAGCCCTCAATGATAGCAGCTTATTTATGCTTTAAGGAGAACTTATTCCTTCTCATCCTCAGCTAAGTCACCTGGGTCTCCTGTCTAAAATGAGACCACCCAAGGGCATGGTTTGTGGGGTTCAGAGAGTTGAAGGGCAAACCTTAGGCTGTCACTATCCAAGAGGGATCATTAGGCTGTTCTTCTCCCTAGAGACAATTCATTCTAATTACTTTTTTTTTTTAACTCTTACCTCCATCTTAAAACCAATACTATGTATTGGTTCCAAGACAGAAGACTGGTAAGGGCTAGGCAATGAGGGTTAAGTGACTTGCCTAGGGTCACACAGCTAGGAAGCATCTGAGGCCAGATTTGAACCCAGGACCTCCCATCTCTAGACCTGGCTCTCAACCACTGAGCTACCCAGCTGCTCCCAGATCTAATTACTTTTTGCTGCTTTTACTCTTCTTCCAACTCCATCCTGATAGGTAATGATGCTGACAGCTGGGCAGCAGCCCAATGCCTGGCTCTGGATGGAATTGCTTCTTTTCCTGTAATAAAGAGGATTCTCCGCCAACTGTTTCGCAAAAAGGATAAGGAAACCGAAGAACAAGCCTGTATCCTACTGAGCCATCTCAGTGATAAGACGGTAGGTGCTTATTCTTATTCCAGGAATAAATTTACACATAAGTTTTCCAAGATTACAGGATTCACCTCCACCCTCCCAAAGTTGATAAGCAATTACTACATGTATTATCACTCAAAATCTATTTCCATATTATTCATTTTTGTAAGTGAATAATCTTATAAAACTAAACCCCCAAAACATATACCCAAATAAACAAGTGATAAATCATATATTTTCTTCCACATTTCTACAACAACAGTTCTTTCTCTATATGTGGATAGCATTCTTTTTCATAAGCCCCTCAGAATTGTCCTGGATCAGTTTTGTTGTCTATTGCATCTGATCATCCCACAATATTGCTGTTACTGGGTACAGTATTCTCCTGGTTCTGCTTATTTTGCTCTGCATCAGTTCATGGAGGTCTTTCCAGCTCTTTCTGAAATCAAGCAGCTCATCATTCCTTTCAGCACAATAGTATCCCATCACCATCAGATACCACAATTTATTCATCCACTCCCCAATTGAGGGACACCCCCTCATTTTCCAAAATTTTTGCCATCACAAAAAGCATGGTTATGAATATTTTTATACAAACTTCCATTCCCATTTTTAGGTGCTTATTGTAAAGGGATACAGAGACGTACCAAAACAGAAACTGAATCTACTTGCTACTTATTGCTACTCATAACCAAATAAATTGTTCCTTTTCCTATTGAGCTGCCTTTATAGGGGCAAACTCCACGCGGTCTGTCTGTACTAATTCTTCGCCACTGAAAAGGGCCATTTATAGCCTTCTAAAAACATCAGGATTTAGCCCATGCCTAATTGTTCATGGCACCTTTATGAGATGATATTATCACACCAAAGTTTGGACAGTAGCTAGTTTGGAATTTGGGAAAGTTAATGGTGATTACACTCAAGGCAGGGAAGCTGAAAATGATGGAGCCTTCAGTTTCCAGAAGTCAAGACAAATCAGAGTTTGGGGACACCAGAAAGTCAAGCAAAAGATCAAAGAGTCTGTAGGTAACAGTAGTCAGATTCTGAAAAGTTCACAGAAATCACAGAATCTCAGCATTAGAAGAAGACTCAGAGTTCTATCCAGTCCAAACCAATTCCTGAATGAGAATCTCTTCAACACCATGTCCAATGAGTGGTCATCCAGTCTTTACCTGAAGAACTCTAAGGAGGGGGAACCCAGTTGCTGCAGAGACAACCCACTGTACTTTTGAATGGCTTTAATTGTTAGGAAGTTTTTCTTTTTTTTTTTAAAGCTAAACTTCCATCTTAGAATCAATAATGTGTATTCATCATAAGGCAGAAAAAACAAGTGGGAAGAGGTAGGCAATGGACGTTAAGTGCCTTGTTCAGGGTCACACAGAGAGGAAGTGTCTGTGGTCAGAACTGAACCTAGGACCTCCCATCTCTAGGGCTGGCTCTCTATCCACTGCCACCCCACCCCCATCATGTTTGAACTCCACAGGAGTACATTAGATGGTTCAAGGAATAAGGTCATCATTACACTGGAAATCTGGTGGCTGTAGGCCAGTAATTCCCAAAGTGGGCTCCACCGCCCCCTGGTGGGTGCTGCAGCGATTCAGGCAGGTGGTGATGGCCACAGGTGCATTTGGGGGCAGTGAATAACTGTAAGGGGGCGGTGATAGTATGTGACAGGAGGTGCTAAGTAATATTTTTTCTGGAAAGGGGGCGGTAGGCCAAAAAAGTTTGGGAACCACTGCTGTAGGCTAATAATAATAATTAGCACTTACATAATGCATTAAAGTTTGCAAACCTTCCTATCTGTTATCTTATTTAAGCCTCACAACACTCTGGTGTATTTACTTCTGTATCTATGCTAACTGTGCCTAGAGAGAAAGACCACCATGAAGAGATCCTCTGTCTCTAGGAATACTTTCTCTAGGGGCAACTAAATAGCATAGTGGACAGAGTGTCAAGTCTGGAATTGAGAAGATCTGGGTCCAAATTTGGCCTCAGATTCTTCCTAGATATATGGCCCTGGGCAAGTTACTTAACCCCAATTACCTAACCCTTGCTGCTCATCTGTCTTAGAATTGATATTAAGACAGAAAATAAGAGTTAAAAAAAAAAAAAGCTATTTTCTCTAAGTCATTTTTCCACCACAGCATCACCTGGGGCTCTGGATTTGTGTGGTTTGTATAGACAAGTGTAAGATTAAAGGGGGCAGCTGGGTGGCTCAGTGGATTGAGAGCCAGGCCTAGAGATGGGAGGTCCTAGGTTCAAATCTGGCCTCAGACACTTCCCAGCTGTGTGACCCTGGGCAAGTCACTTGACCCCCATTGCCTACCCTTACCACTCTTCTGCCTTGGAGCCAATACTCAGTATTGACTCCTTGGAGCCAATACTCAGTATTGACTCCAAGACGGAAGGTAAGGGTTTTAAAAAGAATAAAAAATAAATAAAAAAGATTAAAAATTAATATCCAAGTACTCCAAATATTATTTTTTACAAAGTTTATTAATAATAACTTGAAGCAAAAGGAAAACAGCAGCCTCAGTAAAAGAAGGAAGCTTCCCCAGACTGCAGACACAAGAGAGGAGCATGCAACATGCAAAGTCACCAGAGAAAAGAGAGAGAGAGAGAGAGAGAGAGAGAGAGAGAGAGAGAGAGAGAGAGAGGGCAGGCTTACACACAACTTTATCTATACAATGTAAGCACACAACTTGGGGATGAAAAGGAAAAGGATGCTGGGTAATGTAGTTCAGGGGTACAAAATTTCTATTTACACTCAAGGAATTTACATCTGACTTAGAATGGATACACTGTCTTAGGCATATAAGCAATGGCGACTTAGAAAATATGAATAATCCTAAAATAGCAAAAGACAGAGAAAAAGCCTGATGCTAGGAAAATATCTCAACAAGAGATAACTAAAACACAAGTTCAGAAGAATACTGCAATTCAAAAAATGAAAATGTATGAAGCCTCAAAGAAAAATGTGAAAGGATAGAGCTCCCAAAAGGAGAGAAAAATAAATAATAAGAAACTTAGATGAAAAATTGGAAAAGGAAAAAAATAGGAAAAATCAACAGTTTAGAACAAAAACTTACTAAAGAAAACAGTTCTCTAAAAGAAGGAAAAACAATGCCTCAAATAGGAAAAGAACTCCCTAAGAAAAGGAATGCAAAGCCTCGAAGAAAATGGCTCCCTAAAAATTAGAACTGGACAAATGGAAGCTAATGAATTCATAAGACAGCAGGAAATTACAAAACACATTCAAAAGAATGAAAATATAGAAGAAAATTTGAAAACTCTGATTGGAAAATATGAAAGACATCACAATGTGATTGAAACGTATGCAATATGTATTAGTCAATGTAGAAAGAAAAATATAAACAATAAAAATGAGTCCATATTTAGAGTCAAAGAACAGCCTAGGAGTTTTCTGTTAAAATTGGAAAGAACTAGGCCCCTCTTCAGGTTTAATGGAACCCAAATTGGCTAATTATGGTGGAGAAGTAGGCATCTTACCTTTCCCCTGCTGGGAGAAAGACAGCCTACATTTTGTGATCCAGATGCTGAATGCACATTATGATGGATCTTTTAATGTTCTGTCCCACTGCACAAAGGTGCAGAGAACCCACTAAACTATGTTTTACATCTCCTCAGACCCTGATACATACCCTCCTTGCTGTTGAGCTGAACAGTTGCCAGTGGCAAGTTCGGATTGTGGCCTGCCGAGCTCTCTCCCGGATTACTGGGAGGAGTGTCAACAAGGTAAATTCTCTCCTGGTCCCTCTTAAATCCAAGTGGCACTTTAAATGAGGTGGGCAACACTTGCAGCTATTCGCTGCTGTTAAATTCCCCATTCCTACTCAACCATACTTTCCAATCAGATCTCTCTCTCTTAGTACCACTGCTTCCTGCTTATGGTTACCAAAATCAAAACCAAAAGAAAAATGGTCATCCCTCAATGCAAAAAAAAAAGAAAAAAGCAGCTAGTTTCTAGGACAAACTCTCTGCCAGACTGATCAGAAAACAGCCAAATGCCATTCCCTAGTCACATCTCATAGATGTACATCAGGTATGAGCCAGGTAGAGAGAGAGACTCAAAGCACGACTATGTCCAACCCCCAAATCAAAATTGCATCCAGATGCGTCTCTGGGCTTCTATGACTTTGACTACCGGTCCTGCTACCTGATTTTGAATTCCTTAAAAAATATATACAGAGATATGTATCGCATGTCTACTCAATGTCCAGTGACAGATTTTAGAAGGGTTTGGCATGGTCCTTCTGGTGTAAAGAAGTATAGGAGATGCTTCCTTGGGTTGAGAAAGGTGATTCCTATGCTTCATATCAAAGCCTTATTTTAGCAAAAAATACACCCCTTTATTTTTCTTCTTTTTTTCTTTTTAAAATTTAAAAGTTATTTAGTTAATTAATTTAGAATATTTTTCCATGCTTACATGATTCATATTCTTTCCCTCTCCTCCTCCCTGCCCCCTCCTATAACCAACAAGCAATTCCACTGCATTTTACATGTATCGTGGATCAAGACCTCTTTCCATATTATTAATATTTGCAATCGAGTATTATTAATATTTGCAACAGAGTATACCCTTTTCTGAGACAAGAAAGGATACCTTTGCTATAGCTCCTAGAAATCAAACATGATTAATGTGGACATTTGTTTTTCAGGATGATACAAATTGGTAATTAGTTTTGTTTTTCTTGCCTTCTCAATGAGTGGGGAAGGGGAAGAGGAAGAAGGGAAGAAGATAATGTAGAACTGAATTAAAAGACAAAAGAACAGGGGCACCTAGGTGGCTCAGTGGACAGAGCCAGGCCCAGAGGTCCTGGGTTCATATTTGGCCTCAGATATTTCTTAGTTGTATGACCTTGGGGAAGTCTCTTAACCCCCCTTGCATAGTCCTTACTGCTCTTCTGCCTTACAATCAATCAATTCTAAGACAAAAGGTAAGGGTTTAAAGCAACAACAAAAAGGATGCTATGTTTGAAATAAAGAAATCGCTGAGCCATAATTTTGAGCTGAGGATCCAAACTTTAATTGTGGTAAATTAAAGCTGGAGATCTAACCATACCCAGTTTGTGATAAGTATGTTTTGTAGATTTTTGACTACTAATTAGCTTAAGTAATTAACATGATGGAACATACAGAGGATGTTAAGAAACATGCAATGGTGCTTGATAACAAGGGTTTGGAACATTTGCTATGAAGTCCTAAATTCAGTATAAGGTTAACCCTCATACTATTTAGGTCATAGTTACCTTTCTTGGCCACAGTTCTCTGGGGAACCTATAGTGGCATAAATCTTTAAAGGATGAAACAACCCCTGGGAAAAAAACAAGATTGTTTTCATATTATCTTATCAGGCCAGCTGTATACTCTCAACTCCCAATGAACCCAGCTCCTTCTGCATGGATTTCAGCTTCCCTAGAAAACTACCCAGAACTAAAGTTTTTATTCCTCCAAAAGAAGCTCTTAATGTATTTAGTTGCTATAATATTCTCATATGCCTAACTATATCCTTTCTAATACTATGGTTACTATTCTATTATTATAATTAATATCTTATACACAGTGTAATAACTGGGTCTGTTTCTAAAAATTATAATTGCAGTTACTTATTTAAAGGATTATATGTGATCACTTGGTTCATGATCAAAATAATAAAACATTGAATAAAAATACAATAAAAATTAAAATATTTTGCCTTTCTTTTTTAAAATTTTTAAATTAAAATTTTTTTGTTTTCTTTTATTTATTTTCTAAATTTTTTAATTAATTAAGAACATTTTTCCATGGTTACATGATTTATGTTCTTTCCCTCCCCTCCTTCCACCCCCCTCCCATAGCCAATACACAGTTCCACTGGATTTTACATGTGTCATTGATCAAGACCTATTTCTATATTATTGATATTTGCACGAGGGTGATCGTTTAGAGTCTACATCCTCAATCATGTCCCCATTGACCCATATGATCAAACAATTGTTTCTACTTCCACGGTTCTTTCTATGGATGTGGATAGTGTTCTTTCTCATAAGTTCCTCAGAAATGTCTTAGATCATTGCATTGCTACTAGTAAAGAAGTCTATGTATAAGGTTCTCCTGGTTCTGCTCCTTTCATTCATTTTTCCTTTTACTTCTAATTCCTCCACTCCTCAAGGGTATAGTCTAATTGATGAAATAAGACACTTAGCAAACAGAAGCTAAGCTACATAGTACTTAATTTAAGTATAATTGGAATTTAGAAAAGAGAGATTTCTGAGGACCCAGTATGGTCCTATGGAACATGAGTCCAGTCACTCCCCTGCTTGAAAAAACTTCCAATGACTGCAGTATTTACAGGGAAGGCCTCATGGAAGAGTTGGGTCTTAAACCATGCTAAATCCGCTTATATTACTTCAGCTGTGACTGACTCTTTGTGACTCCATTTGGGTCAGAGATACTGGAATGGTTTCCCATTTCCTTCTCCAGCTCATTTTACAGATGAGGAACTGAGGCAAATACACAGCTAATAAATGTCTGAGGCCAGATTTGGGCTTGGGAAGATGAGTCTTCTTGATTCTAGATCCAACATTCCATCCACTGTACCACCCAACTCCCCTAGATCGATTCTAGCTAAATCTAAATAATATATTGGGAGGCAGCAAGACTGCTCTTTAACCCACATTCCTATCTGTCCTAGATAAAACTTCATAGCCTCATGAAATGGCCCATCCTTTCTTAGGTTTCCTTTTCCCCAGTGTATTTCATCCACATGTCATTACCTATGGAATATCTTCAGCTTTCTAAATAGATTTGCCATAGAATGCCCAAATCATCTTATTCTCATTTATTTTGACTACCAAGATGGTCCTGAAATTATACCTGTCATTTCCATGGCCCTGAACCACCTGACTATTCCTTTAGCCTGTTTTTAAACCCCATTGTCTAGAGGTGTGGGCACAAATATAGTTGAATAATCAGGATGCAGCAGTTCAGGTACTGACCAGAGAATCATGGAATCTCAGAGTTGCAAGAGACCACAGAGGGTTTCTGTTCTAACCCATACCTAAGCAAGAATACCTTCTATCTTATCCTCATTAAGTAATCATTCAGTGTCTGCTTGAAGATCTCCAGGGAGAGGAGACCCTCTACTTCTCAAGCCAACCCTTTCTGCTTGTCTACAGCTCTTTGACCTAAAGATTGTAGTAGGTGTGTGTGACATGGGGATCAGGTGGGATCTAGATGAATTAAGAGTCTACTCTGTAACTCTCTTTGAGGTATGGGAACTGGAAAAGAAAATTGAGGCATCTCTTCATTCACATTTTCACCTGTTGTATACTTCTTTCTGGTGTTGTTATAAGGATTTGAGCATATGAGCAGGATCTGCAGAATTCCAGAACCTTTCCTGCCTCTGCCTCCTTTTCTGCAGACCCTGCTCATATGCTCAAATCCTTATAACCAAGGCAGGAAAGGTTCTGGAATTCTGCAGATCCTGCTCATATGCTCAAATCCTTATAACGGTATTTAAATAAATATGATTAATTATCTACACATATGTCACTGCTTGAGTGGCAAGGATTGAGAAAGAGATGCAAAGAAGAAAAGTACTTATTGTTGTAAAATTGGAAAGAAAACAGGTGATATTTTACCACCATAATATCCCTTCCCTTGTTTAGAATAAAATCTAATCACATGCCACTCCCCATTAGCACTGTGTCTTGGGTACCCAAGGAAGTTTCATTGATTCTGGGGGCTATTTTGCCTTTGCAGGATCTGAAATATAAGTTGGTCCAACTAATGTGGAATGATTGGAACTTGGAAGTACGCCAGGCAGCAGCCCAAGCCCTTGGGCAGATGAAGCTGGGGAAGGAGGTGCATGACAAGATCTGGTAGGACATGCCTTTAGGATGGTCAGAGAGAAGTTGCAGGATAAATAGGGGTAAATTTTTAATAACTGGATACAGGGGTGGGAACCCAGAATGTATATGGACACACTTTTAAGTTCAATTTGCATTTTTAATATTTTCTCTTTCACTTAAGTCTAGACAACCAACAAAACAATAAATTAAATCCTGTTTTGTACCCTTTGCTAATTTTCAAGGTGTAAATTCTCACACTGAAAATGTAACACTTGCTTTCCCTAACACCGATGAGTATAAACCTTCCTCAGTATCCACAGTACTTGAATAATCAGTCATCAATTTATTCATAAAGCTTTATTGGTCTCCTATAGTATGCATAACAATGTAATAGGCCTTGTGAAGAAAGGAAGGAGAGGCAGCTAGGTGGCTGAATGGACAGAGAGCCAGACCTAGAGAAGGGAGGTCCTGGGTTCAAATCTTCCTAGCTGTGTGACTCTAGGGCATTTGACTTCGATTGCCTAACCCTTACCACTCTTTCGCCTTGGAACCAGAAAAGAAAGAAATATGCATTTACTAAGAAGTTACTATGTTCCAGGCACCACGCTAAGCACCTTACAAATATTATCTCATTTGATCTTCACAACGTCCCGCTGGAGATAGGTATACTTTTATTATCTCTATTTTACAGATGAGGATATTGAGGTTGGCAGCAATAGACTTGTCCAGGGTCATACAGTAAGTTTCTAAGGCCAGATTTTAACTCAAGTCTTTCTAATTCCAAGTCCAGGGCTTTATCTATCTACTGACCATACCATCAGACTGCATCTTATGGATGATATGGGGGAGGGGGAAATACCACAGTTCCTAATTTCGAAAAGCTTAAAAATACAGTTAGGAGAGAGAGGTATTTATAAATATTTACTACCCACTCCGTGCTGGTGACTTTGCTAGGCTCTGTAATAATACAAAGGCAAAAGAAAGGGTCTCAGCCTTCAAGAAACTTATAATCTTACTGAAGTAAGAAGAAAGACATAACAAAGAATTAGACAACTTAAAAAACTATAGCCACTGCCCAAACAAGTAGCATGGGCAATAAATACTTTATTAGATTATAAAAGAGAGGTCAATGTGGACTGGAATAGTGAAGGGGGGAGTTTTATGGGGAGCTTCCTTGATTCTTCTCGTTAAATGTGATCTTTCCTTCCCTTTGAGGATGGACAGGATGAAAGGGGAGAGAAAAATAAATGGATAAAATTGGATGGAAAATAATACATGGTAATCATAACAGTGAAAAAAATATACAAGTTTCTCTAATAAAGGCTTCATTTCTCAAATACATAGAGAAATGAGTCAAATGTATAAGCATACATGTCATTCCCCAAATGATAAATGGTCAAATGACATTATCAAAACTATCTTTAGTTACATTTAAAAATGCTCTAAATCATGATTAATTAGAAAAATGCAAATTGAAGCAACTCTGAGGTCCCACCTCATACCTATCAGAAAAGGAAAATGACAAAAACTGGAGAGCATGTTGGAAAATTAGGACACTAATGCACTATTGGGGGGACTGGTGAACTGATTCAACAATTATGGAGAACAATTTTGAACTATGTCCAAAGTTCTATAAAACCATGCATACATACTCTTTGATGTATGCATGCAATACCATTACTAGATCTATGTCCCAAAGAGATAAAAAACAAAAGGCAAAAAGACCTATATGTACAAAAGTGTTTATAGCAGCTTTTTTTATGGTGGCAAGGAAATGGAAAGTGAGGGGATTTCCATTGGTTGAGGAATATCCCGGTGAATTGTGGTATATGATTGGAATACTATTGTGCTCTAAGGAATGATAAGGCTAAACAAATTGTGGTATCTGATGGTGATGGAATAATGAACTGGAGGAATTCCATGTGGACTGGAACAACCTCCAGGAACTGATGCAGAGTCAAAGGAGCAGAACCAGGAGAACTTTATACACAATATACTTCACCTGGAATCCCCAGTTTCCTTCAAAGCTCAATTCAAGTACCACCACCTTTGGCAGGCTGCCTCTCTTGATCCCTCCTGGTAGCTCTTATAGTGGTTCCTTAACTGGGGTCTTTGAACTTTTTCTAATGACAATAGGAAAAACTTTGAATGAAACTTGAATAGAATTGTGGGCTCCGTTAAGCATTTGCAAAGCTTCTCTGTCTGATTCTAGCTTATCATGTCTAATAGCTCAGGGTCTGGGTCTTTTGGAGGATGATAAAATCCCTGACTGCTTCTATTTGATCCAGTGATTCCATTTGAAGGGCACTTTGGAAATGATGAAGTAATCGACTTATTGGCCATTAAAGGGCAAATATTTAAATTAGAATTAGCCAAGGAAGCCCTGTAAGTGTTGCAAACAGAGCACTGGATGTTTTTTCAAGCAGGAGAGTAACCAGATTCTTATGTTCCATAGGACCATGCTGGGTGAAGGAAATTCCCAGGATCGGGTCGAAGCCCTCTCCTTAATTGGCTGGTTGAAGCTTATGACTGCCAAATTGCTTCCTGGCTTCCTTAACTGCTTCTCTGATGATTTCATGGCTGTGAGGAGAGAAGCCTGCCTTGCAGCTGCTTCACTCAGGATAAAAGATCGCATGGTAAGTTGGACTTCAAGTGGCTTCTGGACGATTCACTACACAATTAAAGGTTTATTTGTTTATAATTTACCTATATTTATATGTTCTTATATATTATGTATTTTATTTACAAATAGTTTAATAATATTATTTTTATATTGTTTATAAATTCTTTTTTAATTTTTTTTAGATGGGGGAGCACTGTGTAAAAGGTCAATGGAGGGGTGGCAGCTAGGTGGAACAGTGGATAGAATGCCAGCTATTATAAAAATAGAAGGGTATCTTTATACTATTCTAGTTACTATAATTGTATATTAATCAGGGACACTATGCTTTGATTCCCTTGATGGCTGGTGCAGGGACACCCGAGTCCTGCCACTCAGCTGGATGTTATAATAACTACCCCTTCTTGATAACAGCACCCAGGCAGGATCCCTAAAGGTCAGTGGATGGGTAACCCTTTCAGGTCCCACCTGGCATTGGATTGATTATTGGTTTTGGGCTCTATTAGCCTTGGATAACGTTCATCTGACTGCATTGCTCCCTCCCAAGAGTGATGATGTAATAACTACTCAAGGAAGGTTCTTAATAATCTTTATCTACAGAAGTTAATAAGAGAAAGGATGATCAGGAACAGATTGGGGATAGGAGACCCTGTCACTAAAGCTATGATCACTAATCCCTCAGGACTGTAGGCTGTTTCAGTAATGCTGGAACTCTTGTTCTTCACCTCCTCTGGCTCAGCTTGGCCATGGCCAAACCAGAGTAAGCAATCTGCTTGGTTGATACAGATATCGATGATCCCTCTCAGCTTCTTACTGCCAGTTGTTATGTCAGTCCTACAGCCATCAGGAAATACCTCCCTTACCTCCCTCTGCTTCTTCTCCTTCCTGCTTCCCAGTTCCCCCCACCCCCACCCTGGGCCCAGGATACCTAAATATCTAGTGATGGTTCAGATGCCTAAATATCTAGGGGGAATTCAGAGAGAACCAGAGGATCCATGGTCAGACCCACAGGTCAGTCAATGTCCAAGATCAGATTAATGCTTCAAGTCAAGTGTTTCAGGCCAGGGCTCTAAAACCAAAAGCCAAGGCTCCCTGTCAGATGGCTGTCAGGGTATTTATACCCTTTGGCCAACTGCCTTTCCTCTTGTCCTCATGGCATCAGGGAACATTCCTATGTCTCCAACTGTCTTCACCTGTCAATCAAGGTGAGATTCTCAACTCCCAGAGTTTGAACATGACACAGCCCTGGAGTTGGAAGGACCTGTGTTTAAATTTGAGTTTAGATACTTCCTAGCTTACTAACCCTGGACAGGTCATTAACCCCGCTTGCTTGACCTTTGCTCTTCTATCTTAGAATTGTTACAAAGACAGAAAGCGTTTTAAAAAACGAACACTTTACAAATATTTTGTGTCTCATGTATAACCCTTATCAAATTGTTTGCTTTTCAATGAAAAGGCAAAGGAAGAAAATTGGGAGAGAATTTGGAACTCAAAATTATGCTTTTTTTTAAAAACCCTTACCTTTCACCTTAGAATCAATACTATGCAGTGGTTCTAAAGCAAGAGTAGTAAGGGCTAGGCAATGGAGGTTAAGTGACTTGCCCAGGGTTGCATAGCTAGGAAGTATCTGAGGCCAGATTTGAAACTAGGATCCCCTGACTCTAGGCCTGGCTCTCAATCCACTGAGCTACCCAGCTGCCCCCAAAATTATACATTTTTAAACAATGTGAAAAGTTGTTTTTATATGTATTATTAGAAAAAAAGAAAAGATTAAAAGGAAAAAAATATTTAAACCCTTACCTTTTGTCTTAGCATCAATATTAAGTTTTGTTTCCAAGGCAATAAAGAATTCCAAGGCAATAAGGGGGTTAAGTGACTTGCTCAGGGTCATACAGCTTTGAAATGTCGGAGGCCAGACTTGAAGCGAGGTCCTCCAACTCCAGGCCTTTCTTTGTATAATTAGCACTGAGAACAATGTCTAATACAAAGTAGGCCCTAAATAAATGCACATTGAAGCACAGCTAAGTGGCACAGTAGATAGAGTTTCAGGCCTGGCCATTTCCTTCTCCAGTCTATCCCTATTTTATAGACAAGAAACTGAGACAAACAGGATTAAGCAACTTGCCCAGAGTCACACAGATATTAAATGTCTGAGGTCAAATTTGAATTTAGGAAAATGAGTCTTCTCCTGGCCCGATTCTCTATCCATGATGCCACCTAGCTCCAATCTACCCTCCTACCCCCAAATGCCATTTCCTTCTCCAGCTCCTTTTACATATGAGTAAACTGAGGCAGAGCTAAGTGACTTTTCCCAGGTCTCATAGATAGAAAGTGTCTGAAGTCAGATTTGAACCCAGGTCCTCCCAATTCAAGACCTGGCACTCTATCCACTGTGCCACTTAGCTGCCCCACTAGATTATTATAATTCAAAGATTCCTTAGAGACCTTCTTGCCCATCTTACCCAAGAAAGAGAGTGCCCAAGTTACAGAAACCAGAGAACTGAGGCCTCACATTCCCCAGCTCATCCTTCTCATATCCAAGTTGCTGGAATGTTTACTCCTCCCTGAGCAACAGATCCTAGTTTCTATGATCTAGGACAGTGATGGTGAACCTATGGCATGGGTGCCAAAGATAGCACATAGAGTGCTCTCTGTGGGCACATAGCCCCCTCTACCCAATTTATTACTAGGAAGGCAGAGGGACTTGGGTAGAGTTGTTCTCCTCCCCCTCTCCCTCACCCCTGTGCCCAGCAGCCCAATGAGAGGTTAGGTAAAGTGGGCAGCTCATAGGTGGCAGAGCTGGAGGGGAGCAGAGCACTATGGTCACTCCCCTCCCCCTCTCGAACTCAATGAGGACATTCCTCACTTCACCTACCCCTCCTCCCAGCAGCCCAATGGGAGTGTTTCCTCCCTCCCCTGTGTGTGTGGGAGGGGCATGGCACTCCGTCTCTAATAGGTTTGCCATCACTGATCTAGGACAAGCCTCTGGGCAGGAAGAAAATAGGACCTTTAGCCCTTCTGGTAACATCCTGCGCCCAAGCTCACCTGGCCCCTGTCTCTGGGTGTGCAGAACAGTTTTAGGAACCCAGGACATTTTAGAAGGTAAATAAAGGTATTCTCTTTATGAAGATAGTCTAATTGCTCATTCTCATCCCTGCTCCCCTCCACCAGATAATACAGAGTATGCAGTTGATAATTCCTAGGTCTGAAAATTTTCTCCTCCCTGTGGCAGGCCACCAAACTTTCAATACAGGGAATCCTGGCTACAGGAACATTTGACTAGCTCTCTTAACCTGATGTGAAGGTTACACACAGAGGCATGCTGGAAAATGTTTAACAACTTGCTCTCTGGAGGGGAAAAAAGTACATGACATTTTAAGTTTAATCTGCCTTATTAACATTTTCCTCATCATTTTCTTAAGTTTAGAGAGTTAATAAAACAATAAACCAAGCCCTGATTTGAAGTATATGGTGATGTATAAATGCTTACTCTGAAAAGTTAATAACTAACTCTTGTGAGCCACTTAAACTCATTCCAGGATAGCTTCTGGAATCCCTTTTTGCTCTTTCTCCTCCTCCTCATAGTCTCATTTCCATTTAGAGGAGGGTATGAGGGAGAGAGTAGAGAGAGAGAGAGACCCTCTGAAACCTATTGCTAGCCCCAAAGGTTGCAAACAAGTGTCCTGCTCCCATTCTTTAGCCAGTTTCTTGTGACCTTCAAGTTCTCCTGCTGTTGGCACTGAAGGCCTGGTTTTTTGGACCAGAACTGGACCTCCATCTCCACCCACAACCCAGAGCAGAGCTTTCAGCTCACTGAATAGAACTTCTGGGCCTCACCTACCTTTGTTCCTACTCTTACCATCACCATTACTGCCCTACCATAGCTCCCTACCCTCACCAGGCTGCTCTCTCTCCTCTTTAAGAGAACCAGAAATTCCTCCAGAAGTCCTTTAAATGTTCTACCCTTTGGCAAAACTTCATTTACTTTGATCAACACCTGGTGCTAAAGAGCAAAATGAGTGGGAAGAGGGGGCATCAAGGTAGCCAGGCCTTGAGACTGGGCATCCTGAGTTCAAATTTGGCCTCAGATGAGCTGTGTGATTTTGGGAAAGTCATTTAACCCCAATTGCCTAGCTTTTCTGCCTTGGAACCAGTACTTAATGTCAATTCTAAGACAGAAGGTGAGGGTTTAAAAAAAAGTGAGAGTGATTTGATGCATTTCTAGTTTGGGGAGGGTGTTTTTTATTTTGTTTTGTTTTTCAGAGGGGCAGAAAGCTTGGAAAAATTCCATTTATGGCCAGCCCTGCTCTGAGAAGAATCAACCCACAGTGCCCAAAGAACCAAGTTATATTCTAGGAAAAGGACACACTGTTCCAGTGGGCTTTCATCTAGAAGGCACTAAAGTCAAGAGAAGGACTCTTTAGTCAAGGTCCATGGCCCCTTCAGAGGCAGAACAGTAGAAAGAGTAAAAGGTTGGCCTTGGAGATGGAAAGAGCATGTGTTCACATCCTGCCTCTAATACATACTAGCTCAGTGACCACAGATCCCTTAATCTCTCAATGTTCCAGGCAACTCTTATAGACTATGTTGCAGAGAAACTACTGACCTGAATCAGTAATAAAGATTCCCTACCCTCCTGGGCAGCTAGGTTTACAATGGATAGAGTGCCAGACCTGGAGTCAAAAAGATTCACCTTCCCAAGTTCAAATCTAACCTCAGATGTTTACTAGCTGGGTGACCTTAGGCAAGCCACTTAACCCGGCTTGCCTCAGTTTCCTCATCTGCAAAATGAGCTGGAGAAGGAAATAGCAAACTCCTTCAATATCTTTGCCAAGAAAACCCCAAATGGAGTCATGAAGAGTTGGACATGACTGAAACAATTAAACAATAACCATACTGGGAGTTCTCTATACTAATAAAATTCACTTTTCTGGTTTCGCCTAGTGGCCCATTCTAGAAGTGAGCTTCTTGAATCTATTCAAGCTTTGACAGCTCATCGTTTTTCATTTTTTCACTACAGGTTTTTGACTGCCTCCTGAAGCTGGTACAGGGTGATCCATACTGGAAAATCAAAGCTTTTGCCATTAAAGGTATTACAGAGATAGCACCTCCTATTCCTGCTTCTCAAATGACCTTCACATGGGGTAGGGAAATAGAGGAGAAGCCTCCCAGAGGGCTTTGTTTCACTGCTCCACGGGAAGTTGTAGATTTTAAAATTAATATCCAATAACTAAATATTATATTTTAATAATGTGTTATTAGTAATAAACTAACAAAAAATACTAGCTTCAAGGTACTAACCAGCCCGCTCCCAGAAACAAAAGAGACAGAACTAGGTGGAGCCTCAGAACTTATACAAACGACCACACAAATGTAAACAAAAGGAAAAGTGTTGTAGGTCATACAAAAAGGAATTCTGGGCAATGCAGTCTTTAGAGGTTCAAGATTTTCCAACTATATAAAGTCAAAGACTAAGCCAGTACCACACTCATTCCAGGAGTCAGAACATGAATTACAGGGAAGTTCCCATTCCTGAGGATTCTCAGAAAATGGTTGGCTTCCATTGCTTGCTTGGCCTCTTTCTGCCTGGGCCTTCCAATTCACCACCTTTGGGATCATGGCGAGAGCAGAACATTTCTGTGGCTCCACCTCTTGGAAACCACCTCCTAGTCCATCCCAGGACTCATTATATATCATGAAATCCTTGTCAGTTGGCTTTGGCAAGATGGAGGCAATTCCTCCCAGGAATGGACAGGAATGCTTCAATACTGTAGACATTGTTTTGCTCTTTGCATAGATCCAACCAAAGCAATAAAATGAGAGACATAATATGATATCTATCACTTGGCTATTCACTCTCAGGTTATCTTAGATCCAAACCCAGGAGGTCAAGGAAAAAGCAGGATTTTTTTTTTTTTTTGGCATAGTAATCTCCCTCTCCATACCTACCTCTCTTGCAAGAAAGTAAAAGTGTGTAGAAAATAAAACATATCCCCCAACTATTTAATTTATGCCATTGAGTTAGGTAAGTCATTAGATGAAGTGGGAACTAAAAGCTTTTTGCAAGCAGTACGTTTGCTACTGCATCTCATTGCAATGAGCTCATCAAGTATGGATGACAGCAGCTAGATGGCCCAGTGAATAGAGCATGGACTTTCGAGTCCGAAGACCTCAAGTTCAAATCTGACCTCAGACACTAAGTATGTGGCCCTGGGCAAACCACTTAACTTCTGTCTACTTCAATTTCCTCAACTGTAAAATGGGGAAACCAGCAGCACTTACCTTAGAGAGTGGTTACAAGGATCAAATGAGATATTTTTATAGACAATATATAAATGCCCCATAGCAAAAATGCTCTTCCCAGCTCCATAGACACAGGAAAGTGAACTTGGTAGTTGGCTCTAGAAAAGAGAATCTTGCTACTGGCATTTTTTTAAAAAGACCCTTACCAGGAGGCAGCTGGGTAGCTCAGTGGATTGAGAGCCAGTCCTAGAGACAGGAGGTTCTAGGTTCAAATCTGACCTCAGACACTTCCCAGCTGTGTGACCCTGGGCAAGTCACTTGACCCCCATTGCCCACCCTTACCACTCTTCCACCTGGGAGCCAATACACAGTATTGACTCCAAGACGGAAGGTAAGGGTTTAAAAAAAAGGAGGGGGGAAGACTTAGGGGTGATGGTGGTTTAGATAATGAATTTAATTGTAGGCATATTGATTTTGAGATTTTGACAAGATCTCTTGTTGGAGATGTCAGTAGATAACTGGAAATGTGAATATGGATTTTAGGAAAGATGGATAGATCTGAGAATCATTATTAATGTGAACCATCTTTAAACCTGGCTCTCACTCCACTGAGCTACCTAGCTGCAATCTCTTATTACTGGTATTTTAACCCATCTTTGTCCTTGACCTCTTCAGTTCAAGTTTCCAGTAGCTGACAGGTATATTATTTAGATAATACTTTATCTAAATTTTATAACTTCTATAGCACATATATATGTATATATATACATATATAGAACATAATAGGTATATTAAGAAATATTTGCATTGTTGTTATTATTATTATCATATCATTATTCCCATATTTTTAAGTTACTTTTTTATAGTTAATGTTTTATGGAAAGAGTTCCTAATTGGGGTTTAGAGATTCCCCCAAAGGTCCATGGGTAGATTTCAGAGGGTCTATGAACTTGGATTGAAGGGAAGAGTCTCTTTTTGATGACCTTTAACTGAAGTTTATAATCCCTTCAATTATTTTTTTTTATTTATTTTTTTTATTTTAAACCCATAACTTCTGTGTACTGACTTATAGGTGGAAGAGTGGTAAGGATAGGCAATGGGGGTCAACTGACTTGCCTAGGGTCACACAGCTGGGAAGTGTCTGAGGCTGGATTTGAACCTAGGACCTCCTGTCTCTAGGCCTGGCTCTCAATCCACTGAGCTACCCAGCTACCCCCCTTCAATTATTTTTTAAAATTATTCTGAGAAGGCATTCATAGATTCACCAACATGACACAAAGAAAGTTAAGGACTTCTGTTCTTTGGACTATTGGATAGGTGCATAAAATAACTGCTTTTTGCAGTTCAATAAAAGTATTAGGGCATAAACACATGTGTTCTATAGGCTTATGGATTCCATTATTAATACAATTCAGCAGACATAACACCAAGATGATGTCCACCTCACTCAGTTCCCATATATAATCTTTGTCTCTTCTGTTGGGTCTCTGTATTTTAAAAGCTACTGTAGAAGAAAAAATATATAATATCTATATTGTAAGCACAAGTCTGCCAGAAACAATTTTTTATTAACTTATTATTATCTAAATCTAAGCATTTTCTATTTGAAGGGAGAAATGTCCACACTGGCCAAGTCCTATCATACCTGCAGAAAACCCTTCCCAACATGGGATATTTTAAGATAATATTTTTAGGATTCCTGAATGAGGAAAATTTCACAAGATAATAAAACATTCACACGAGTCAGGGCAAAGTAAAAGTTAATGTTTTGCTTCATCATTCCAGAATGAGTCATTTAATATTGGAAAATCAATTCCTATATTCCTAAATTTCAGCTTCCTATTCCTCTTGTGAGCTCTTCCCTAAACCAACTCCCCATTCTCTCAGATCTCAGATCTCTTCTTTCTCTTACATAGGTCATTATTCTAATCTCTTCTGGAAACCAGGGGAGGCAAAGATTTTAACTAGAAGTACAGAATATCCTAAATCTGGTTGCTAACCAGATGAACTAGGCCTTTAGATTTCAATCTTGGCTTTCCTACTGGAGGGCTCTTGTTTTTACCCATTTATATTAATTTTCTGTATGTCTTTGATATTAGACCTTCATAAGAGAAACTCCTTCAAAAGATTTTTTTTCCAGTTAACTTTCCCTTCTAATTCTAACTCCATTAACATTTGTGGAGAAAATTTTCTATTTACATCATCCTCAAAACTAATTTGGTCAAGAATTCTTCCTATAAGAACAGCTAAGTGGCACAGTGAATAGAATGCCAGGCCTGGAGTCAGGAGAACATGGCTTCAAATCTGGCTTCAGACACTTTCTAGCTGTGTGATCTTAGGTAAGTCACTTATTCCCAATTGCCTAGCCCTCAATGCCCTTCTGCCTTGAAACTGATGCTTAGTATTGATTCAAAGACAGAAGGTAAGAGTTAAAAAAATTTTTTAAAAGATCCTGATCAGTTAGAACATTGGAATAAGTCTAAGAAGATGAAATTCAATATGGAAAATGTCCAGTGTCTTATACTTGTGTGAAAGGAAAAGTAGTTTGCCTGAAAACTATATCTACCATTTAGCGAGCTATGGTTCAATAGGCAAAAAAACACTAAGCACAGACATACTTCCTGTAATAAAGTAGTCTGTCCCTCTTGCTCTCTACCTAATCAGATCATATCTGGAGAGCAATATTCTGGCACAATTTAAGGCCAGCTACAAGTTGGAGAGCATTCCAAGAAACGCAACCAGGACTGTGAAGGGTTTGGAGTCCAGGTCCCATGATGTCAGGTTCAGGGAACTGAAGATATTTAGTCTAGAATTTAGGGGTTGGCAAACTGCAGTGTGAGGGCCAAATCTTCACCAGTCTGTTTTTTCTAGAGTTTTACTGAAATCATTCTTGGCTTCCAACCCCTCATCTACATAAGAGAAGGCTCTGGAGACATGATAGATGTGCTCAAGCTTTTTGTGGAATTTTAAACGCAAAAGGAATGAGACTGTCTGGCTTCAAAAATGAGCAATAGTTGGAAGTTAATGAGGTAGATTTAGCCTTGATGTAAAGAAAAAAGTGGGAAATAGGATCTCGTGTCTCTGGGTGAAAGAGGAGCAAGCATTTAAAAAAATTTTTTATCTAGAATATTTTTCCATGGTTACATGATTCATAATTCCCCCTCCCCAGCTTTCTTCTCCCCCTTCCCAAAGCCAACAAGCAGTTCCACTGGGTTATACGTGTATCATTGTTCAAAATCTATTTCCATATTATTCATATTTGCGGTAGAGCAATTCTTTAACATCAAAATTTTAATCACATTCCTATCACACTATGTGATTGAGCATATATTTTTCTAAAGCTTTTCTGGTTCCACAGTTCTTTCTCTGGATGTGGATAGCATTCTTTCTCACAAGTTCCTCTGGATTGCCCTGAGACATTGCATTGCTGCTGGTAGAAAAGTCTATTATATTCAATTGTGCCATAATGTATCAGGCTCTGTGTACGTTGTTCTCCTGGCTCTGCTCCTTTTGCTCTGCGTCAGTTCCTGGAGGTCTTTCCAGTTCACATGGAATTCCTCCAGTTCATCATTCCTTTCGGCACAATAGTATTCCATCACCAACATATATCACAACTTATTCAGCCATTCCCCAATCAATGAACACCCCCTCATTTTCCAATTTTTTTTGCCACCACAAAGAGCACAATGAATATTTTTGTACAAGTCTTTTTCCTTATCTCTTTGGGGTACAAACCCAGTAGTGGTGTGGCTGGGTCAAAGGGCAAACATTCATTTAAAGCCCTTTGGCATAATTCCAAATTTCCCTCCAGAATGGTTGGACCAATTCACTACTCCACCAGCAATGCATTAGTGTGCCAATTTTGCCACATCCCCTCCAACATTTATCACTTTCCTTTGCTATCATATTGGCCAATCTGCTAGGTGTAAGGTGGTACCTCAGAGTTGTCTTAATTTGCATTTCTCTGATCAGGAGGGATTTAGAACACTTTTTCATGGGCTTATTGATAGTTTTGATGTCATCATGTGAAAACTGGCTACTCATGTCCCTTTACCATTTGTTGATTGGGGAATAGCTTGATTTTTTGTAAATTTGACTTAGTTCTTTATATATTTGGGAAATTAAACCTTTGTCAGAGTTATAAAAATGTTCTCCCAGTTTATTGCTTTCCTTCTAATTTTTGTTGCATTGGTTTTGTTTGTATAAAACTTTTTAAATTTGACATAATCATTCATTTTACATTTTGTAATGTTCTCTATCTCTTGCTTGGTCTTAAATTCCTTCCTTTCCCACAGATCTGAAAGGCATACTAATCTATGTTCACCTAATTTATTTATGATTTCACTTTTTATATTTAAGTCAATTACCCATTTTGAATTTATCTTGGTATAGTGTATAAGATGTCGATCTAAACCAAATCTCTCCCATACTGTTTTCCAATTTTCCCAGCAGTTTTTGTTAAATAGTGAGTTCTTGTCCCCAAAGCTGGGGTTTTTGGGTTTATCAAACACTAGCTTACTGAAGTCACTTACCCCTAGTCTATTCCATTGATCCACCCTTCTGTCTCTTAGCCAGTACCATATTGTTTTGATGACCATGGCTTTATAGTACAGTTTTAAGATCTGGTACTGCTAGGCCCCCATCCTTCACATTTTTTTTCATTATTTCCCTTGATATTCTTGATCTGTTGTTCTTCCAGATGAACTTTATCATAATTTTTTCTAATTCTATAAATAAGTTTTTTGGTAGTTTGATAGGTAGGGCACTGAATAAGTAGATTAATTTGAATAGGATTGTCATTTTAATGATATTAGCTCATCCTAGCCAGGAGCAATTAATGTTTTTCCAACTGTTTAAAATCTAGTTTTAATCGTGTGAAAAGTGTTTTGCAATTGTGTTCATATAATTCCTAAATATTTTATATTGTCTAGAATGATTTTAAATGGAGTTTCTCTTTCCAACACCTGCTGCTAAGTTTTGTTCAAAATATATAGAAATGCTGCTGATTTATGTGGGATTGGAATAAGAATTTTTAAATGTCTACAATGTGCCCGGCACTGTGCTAAGAACTTTATAAGTGCTATGTCATTTTATCCTCACAATAATCCTGGAAGGTAGATGCTACTATTATCCCCATTTTACAGTTGAGGAAGTTGAGGCAGACAGAGGTTTAAATGACTTACCCAGGGTCAGTCAACAAGACTTCTTACATCTTCAGTCAAATCGATTCTTTTCTTCTACAACAGCCTCAGCCAACAAGGCTACTTATATCTTCAATCAGATCCATTCTTCTCTCCTACAAGAGCTTGTACTGTCATTGTTCTCCCTATTTACTGGTTCCTTCCCCACAGCTTACAAGAAGGGCCAGATATCCCATCATTTAAAAAAAACAACTCTTTCATTTAACTTGACATTACCATATCTTCCTCTCTCTTTCCTCCCTCTCATTGCTAAACTCTTTGAAAGAACTTTTATCACCCATTTATTTCTCAACTCCTTGCAATTTCATTTCAGACTCTAACATTCCAATGAAACTGTCCTAAGATTGCCAGCAATTTCTTAACTGCTAAATCTGAATTCCTTTTCTTAGATCCCAACTTCCTCCTTTGAAGTCTTTGACAGCACCCACCATCCCTTCCATTTGGATAGTGTCTCCTCCCTTATCTTCTCTGATACAACTTTTTCCTAGTTTTTCTCTGTGTTTTTATTGCTTCCCAGTGCCTTCCCCCACCAGGGCTCATCCGCCTTAGATCCCCTCAATCCTGAGTGTTCCTCAGTGTTCTCCTCAGGGCTCTTTTCTCCCTCCATTACCTTACCCACAGTGAGTTCATCAGTGCCTGTAAGTTCCATTATCCTATCTATGAAAATGAATCCTAGATATTTAATTGGCCCATCTGGGGCACTACTGGCCACTGGCCCAATCCTATTGCATAAGATAGGTTGTCAATGAGCATTTGTTAAATATTATGTGCCAGACACCATGGTAAGCACTTTACAAATATTATCTCATTTAATCCTCACAGCAGCCCTAAGAAGCAGGTACTATTATTATCCTGATTTTAGGGGAAACTGAGGCAGACAGCAGTTATATGATCCATGCAGGATCACAGAAGTGTATGTGACTGGATTTGGACTCATATTTTCTTGGGAAAACCTAGTGACTGCCTCAAAGGAACACAAAGACTTTTAGACTACTGTGAAGATCTATTTATCATCTCTGATAAGGACAGCTTAGTTGATAAGAAGTAATGGACATGGAAGATCTTTTAGCTCATGCTTCCAGCTCTCTCTCTCTCTCTCTCTCTCTCTCTCTCTCTCTCTCTCTCTCTCTCTCTCTCTCTCTCTCTCTGTCTCTGTCTCTCTGTCTCTCTCTCTCTCTCTCTCGCAGCATGGAGTTTATTATATGTACTTCAAGACTCACTTCACACAAAAGAACCCCTTGAAATGTCACGTTTGAGCAGAAGTTACAAATTATGTCATATCAAAACACAAAGATTCTCAATGGCTTCCAAATAGAACAAGGCCAAAGCTGAATTTTGACTAGGTTCTTATCAGTTTATTCTAAATCTGGGCAAAGTACCCCTGCTAAGGTTTTGGCCTTGGCTTTACAAAAAAGCTGCATTCCTGACCAAAGGGGAAGAATGTTAACCTCTTGACTAATGGTTTGTTAAAAGCTTAAAGCTTTTCAATAAGGCCACAATACTTTTCAACAAAAAAGGGTGTGGATCATAAAAGGGGTCAAAAGAGGAGTCTCAGATTTTTAGCTATTTGAGACTGTTTCTCTTATTGGCTTCCCACAGACTATTTGAAGATTTAGGCTTATATATCACAACCATATTTATCTAGTATTTAACATGATATAGTGGATAGACAGTTGACCTCAGAGCCTGGGGTCAATCCAGTCCCACACCTGATACATGCCACCTCCTGGCATGTTACTTGACTTTTTGGTATTCTAGTCCAGTGGTATCAAACTCAAATAGAAACCACTAATCCTTGCATAACTGAGTCATATTGACTTAGTTTT
Organism: Gracilinanus agilis; assembly: GCF_016433145.1. Taxonomy (NCBI): domain Eukaryota; kingdom Metazoa; phylum Chordata; class Mammalia; order Didelphimorphia; family Didelphidae; genus Gracilinanus; species Gracilinanus agilis. Next base: position 479,059,498 of record NC_058131.1, on the reverse strand, counting down.
AAAATGTATTTAAAATCTTTTTATTTTACATATATATTTTTATTATTATTTATTGCATGTAATATATATAAAATGTGATATCATTATATATAACACTTATATAATAATAAATATTTAAAATCTATTTTACTTACTAATTTTGTTTAAAATTTCCCAATTAATAATCCTGAAAGATTTATGATGGGGAATACTATCCACCTCCTGAGAAAGAACTGTTGGAGTTGTTTTTCACATCAGGGTATCTAGGTTTTAGTATGGGGTTTTGGTTATGGATGACTATGCGCTTATAACAATGACAATTTGGAAGCATGACAATGAAAAATGGAAATAAAATAAAATTTCCCAATTAACATTTTAATCTGGTTCCTGCCCCACTCTGGAGTGTTGGGGGCAATATACAGCCCATGGGTTATGTGTTTAATACTCTCCTCTGAACAAGTCCTTAAGACAGTGATTCCCAAAGTGGGCACTACCGCCCTCTGGTGGGTGCTGCAGCAATCCAGGNATATAAAATGTGATATCATTATATATAACACTTATATAATAATAAATATTTAAAATCTATTTTACTTACTAATTTTGTTTAAAATTTCCCAATTAATAATCCTGAAAGATTTATGATGGGGAATACTATCCACCTCCTGAGAAAGAACTGTTGGAGTTGTTTTTCACATCAGGGTATCTAGGTTTTAGTATGGGGTTTTGGTTATGGATGACTATGCGCTTATAACAATGACAATTTGGAAGCATGACAATGAAAAATGGAAATAAAATAAAATTTCCCAATTAACATTTTAATCTGGTTCCTGCCCCACTCTGGAGTGTTGGGGGCAATATACAGCCCATGGGTTATGTGTTTAATACTCTCCTCTGAACAAGTCCTTAAGACAGTGATTCCCAAAGTGGGCACTACCGCCCTCTGGTGGGTGCTGCAGCGATCCAGGGAACCGGTGATGGCCACACTTTTTTGTATTGCATTCTATTCTGAGTTCAATAGTTTCATAATTTCCAGGGGGCGCTAAGTAATATTTTTTCTGGAAAGGGGGTGGTAGGCCAAAAAAGTTTGGGAACCACTGCCTTAAGACTAAGTTGTTTTTTTTTTTAAAACATTTTTATGGAGCTTACCATGTACCAAGCACTGTGCTAAGCACTTTATAAATTCTATTTCATTTGATCTTCACAAATTTGAACCAGTAAGCAGGAAGAACTAGAAGATAAAAAATTGAAGTAGGTGCTATTATATCCCCATGTTACAGGTGAAGAAACTGAGGCACAGAGATTAATTGACTTGCCCAGGATTACCCAGCTAGTATCTGAAGCTGGATCTGAACCCAGGTCTTTTTTTTTTTTTTTTTTTTAATCCTTACCTTCTGTCTTAGAATCAATACTCTGTATTGATTCCAAGGCAGAAGAATGGTAAGGGCTAGGCAATGGGGGTTAAGTGACTTGTTCAGGGTCACACAGCTAGGAAGTATCTTGAACTCAGTTCTTCTTGACTCCAGGCCCTGTACTACTCAGCTCCCCTACTTAGTTGCAGAGAAAGTATCAACTTCTTTGGTAGAGGAAGCTTTCTTACCTGGGAGTTCTCCATGCCAGTAAAATTACAAGTCCAATTCCTATCCTTACTTTTATCCAGAAGAGAGCTGGAAGGCAATAGAAAGAGTGAGCATCAAATATTATCATTTAAAAAATGGAATTGCATCTATCTGAATAGCCAGGAAATGAGAGGTTACTGATGAATCACTGTCTGTGCTGTCAGATCACCAACTAATTATAACCAAGCCCCAAATCAAAATCAAAGTAGAAAAAAAAGACTTAAAACAAGAAGATACTGTGGACAGCACAAAAACTTCAGTCTGACCTTTTCAGACAAGCTGTCCACAGTGGGAAATTGCAAAAGGCAAATATTTAATTAAATCTAAATTTAATTAAACTTAAATTAAAATAATATTATTATTAGCCATTGATTACCCAACTTTAAGCTGAGCAAAAATCTTCCTATCATAAGAAGCTAAAAGAACCTGGAAATTGTGTCAGTCGACATACACACAATCTCCTTTCTAAATGGAGAGAAATAGCAGCTAAGGAATTTCACTCCGGTCATTTTTCAGTCATGTTAGACTCTTCTTGACCTCATTTGGGGTTTTCTTGGCAAAGATACTAGAGTGGTTTGCCATTTCCTTCTCTAGCTCATTTTCTAGATAAAGAAACGGAGGTCAACAGGGTTAAGTGACTTGTCCAGGGTCACCCAGCTAGTAAATATCTAGGGCTAGATCTGAACTCATGATGATGAGTCTTCCTGATATCAGGCCTGGCACTCTATTCACTGTACCACCAAACTACCCTATATTTATAGAACATTATTTAGATTGCCAGACTTGGTTGGAATGTCCATTAGGTTTGTTATGCTGCCTTCTTTCTCTTGATTTTTATTTCCTGTTACTGAGGATAATCTTTTTTAAAATCCTTAGTTACCTAGCTGGAAATAAGGGAAGGTAAGTGGAAAAGGAAAGTGGCATTCCCAACAGAGCCTTGCCATCCCTCCACAGCCTAAGGGGAACCAGAGATGTAGAAAAAAAGTATTGCTTGCTGCAAGCAAGGGGCTGTTCAGTGATGCAGGAGCATCAGTATCTTGTTGCCTGTAGATGGCAAAAATAGCAAAGGAGGGGGCAACTGGGTAGCTCAGTGGATTGAGAGCCAGGCCTAGAGATGGGAAATCCTAGGTTCAAATCTGGCTTCAGACACTTCCTAGTTGTGTGACCCTGGGTAAGTCACTTAACTCCCATTGTCTAACCCTTAGAGCTCTTCTGCCTTGGAACCTATACACAGTATAGAGTCTAAGACAGAGAAGGTAAGGGTTTAAAAAAACATAGCAAAGGAGGCACCATAAAAAACTAGTTCTAGGAATGCATCAATCCATAATAAATTAATAAAATAATTTAAGATCCACAAATTACTAAGATTTGCAGAAGATGGACCTTTAAAGTTGTGATTCCCCCAGGAAGCTCTCCCTCCCCATAGCAATCGATCAATAAACATTTATTAGGTGCAAACTATGTCAGCCCCTGGATCTGGAGTCCAGAAGACCCAAGTTCGACTGTGACCTCAGACAATTCCTAGCTGTGTAAATCCTGGGCAAGTCACTTGACCTGTTTGCCTTAATCACTGAAGAAAGAAATGGCAAACCCACTCCCAGTATCACAATGTATCAGCTCCTAAGAGCTGAGGATACAGAAAAGAGAACAAAAAAAAAAAGTCCCTGCCCTCAAGGAGCTTAGAGTCTAATGAGGGAGCTAACACCCAAGGAAATATAAATAAGCTATTTACAGGATAAGTAGAGAATAATTAAGAGAGAGAGCCCTGGAATTAAGGAGGGCTGGGGAAGGAGACTGCCTTCTTTGATTCTCTAAAGGCTCAGCTCTAAGCAAGTGAAATAGGCAAGAGGTACCAGAGATTTGCTTTATTCTCCCTGAAGAATTCCCTCCCAGCAGAACCCCATACCAGCAGCATGGGCTGTTGGGAAATGTATTTTTTACTTGCCAGAAAGAGATGATGAGGAATTACAAATCTCTATCCCACTCCACCCACCCAAAACTAATTTATACAATATCTCATCCCCTCAAGGCCTGAGGAATCAAACAAATCTGATCAACTATCCTACCTCATCTGCTAATGGGAAACTGAAACAACTTTCTCTCTGCCTTCCCTCTACCCCACTCCAAAATTAAGAATTCTAATAGTGGTAAATACGGATTCACAGAGAAAAATATTTTTACCCTTGAAATCATACCAAATAGGCACTCACCTACCTACTTTAATCTTTTTTATTTTTTTTTTTAAACCTTTACTTTCTGCTTAGTAACAACTCTAAAATAGAAGAGCAAGGGCTAGGCCAACAAGGTTAAGTGACTTGCCCAGGGTCACCCCACTAGGAAATAAGTGTCTAAGGGCAGTTTTGAACCCACGTCCTCCTGACTCCAGGCCTGGCCACCCATCCATCGTGCTACTTAGTCATCCCCCTACTTCTTCTATTCTTAATGCTCCCTATCCCCTGGTTCTGAGAATGAGGCTCTATTCTAGGTGATAAAGAATAATTGTTGTCTTTTCCTGGCAGCTCTGGGAAATATTGGGTATGTAAATCCCCAGTTAACAGACCTCTTGCTCTGGGCTCTCCATTATGAGGAGGAGCCAGGCGTGAGACTGGAAGCCTGTCGGAGCATCACTGCCCTTAAAATTAAAGACGACAAAGTCCGAGACACCTTCTTAGACGTGCTGCTCCTGGAGAGTCATGAAGCTGTTCTTATGTAAGTCCTAGAGCTGGATGAGGAGGGGAAGAGAAGCCGTCGTGTAGCACCCACTCTGTGCCCGGCACTGTGCTAAGCCCTTTACAAATGTTCCCTCATCTGATCCACCTGACACCCCTGGGAAGTAGGTACTATTATCCCCAATTTACAGATCAGGAAATGGAAGCAAATAGAGGTTACGACTTACCCAGGATCACATAGCTAATCAGTAACTGAGATAAAACTGGAACCCAGGTCTTCCTGACTCCTTACCTAGAGCTCTACCCACCTGCCCCCCAAAACCATCTAATCCAACTCCCTTGTTTTAAGCCGAGGAAACCCAGGACCAGGAAGGTTAAGGGACTTGTCCGAGGTCACGAAGGTAAGTGCCAGAAGTGGGATTTGAACCATGGGCCTCTGACCAGAGTGAGTGCTCCTTCTACCACACAGTGCTGATGGCTGTAAGTCCCAGAGCCTACTCACTGCCTCCTATTTTGTGTGTGCCCTCCGACTCTCCCGAATCTTTGTTCAAGACATCCAAGAGCCCCACTCTGGGGAATGTTCCTTTCCTTCCTTCCCACGATGCTTAATTAAGGTCCTTCCCTTAGAAGATCACCGAATCTACCAAATCCCCCAAGCTGGAAGCACTTCCCAAGGACCCCAGTGATGCTGCTCCTCCTCTTCCTCCATTCCATGTCATCTCTCTTACCTAGGCACAGAGCCGTGGCATGGTGAACTGAGATGAAGGCACACCATACACCTGCCGTTCCTGAACCTATTATTTTTTTCTTCCCCTGCAGAGTCACAAGTCTCTTTCCTGTTGTCTTCTCTTTAGGGAACTGAGTGAAGCAATAAAGAATCTTGACTTTCAAGATGAAGGAAACCAAGAGATGCTTCAAAAGATCAAGAAAAGGGTAGACCTGTGGGGGCTGTGCTCAGGGTCAGAAACTGGGTTTCAAAGGTCCCCCAGATCCTTTTTGGGAGCTGTGCACACACCCTCCTCCCCACGTATATACGGACATATAGGACATGCATTTCCCCATGGCTTATGGGCACCCCTTCTTCCAGTCTCTCTGAATTCTAGTGCCTTCTTCCTATGACTTACATCCAGTTTATCCTGTACACAGCTTGTGTGAACACAGTAGTTTGCATGTTGTCTCCCCCATTAGTCTATGAGCTCTTGGAAAGTAGGAATTGTCTTTTGTTGTTGTTTTGTCTCCCTGGCACTATATTAGTAAGGTAAACTTAATGTTTACCAATTTATGCACAAACATAAAGTAAATATATATGTATACATATATGCATGTATACACGTGTATGTGTATGCATATCTTTATAAAAATGGATTATGTGCACTCCTCTCCCTTACATGTAGATATAACACATATTTCTGGTTTCAAAAAATTTGTTCAACACTAGGAGAAATTTTATTCCTAGAAAGTAATCCTGACATCTAGGTTTTCATTGATTAGCTGTCTAAAGTTGGCATCCTTTTTTTTTTTTTTTAACCCTTTATCTTCCATCTTAGAATCAATACTGGGTATTGGTTCTAAGGCAGAAAAGTGATAACGGGGGTTAAGTGACTTGCCCAGGGTCACACAGAAAGTGTCTAAGGCCAGATTTGAACCTAGGACCTCCTATCTCTAGACTTGACTGTCTATCCACTGAGCCACCTATCTACACCCAGAGGCCATAAATTTTTGACAAAGGAGTTCAAATTTTACCTTGTAGGGAAGCGAGAACCAGTGGAGATTTCTGAGCTGAAGGAAATCATCAAATCTTGCATAAGATTATTCTGGCAATAATATAAAAGATGAATTGGGGCAGACAGATGGTTAGTGGATAGAGCACCAGGCTTGGAGCTGGAAGGTCCTGGGTTCTAATCTGGCCTCAGAAACTTCTCAGCAGTGTAACCCTGGGCAAGACATTTAACCCCAATTGGCTAGCTCTTATTTGCTCTTCTGCCTTGGAACTAATATTTAGCATCGATTTTAAGAAATAAGGTAAGGGTAGAAAAAAAAAAAAGATGGATTGGAGTTTATGGTAATAGTCTAGGACCTAGGTCAACACTTCTAAGAGTGGTCTGGGGACCCCTGGAAGTCCACAAGATCTTTTTATGGGGTCTGGATGGTCAATACTATTTTCATAATATTGTTTGAATTCCTAATATGGGTAAATCATTGATAGATCTAACCACCATAAATTCTATGGGAGCCTGAAACAAAAAGTTTGAGAAGTCCTAGTCCAGGTCGATGGTGGTCCAGTGATACTGGCAACTTCAGTGTTTCTCCCCCATGACATTTCCTCTGCTGAGGACATTTTCACGCCCTTTCCCTGCTCCTCTCTGCTTACTAGCTTCCTTGGCTTCCTTCAAGTCTCAGCTCAAGTCTCTCCCATTCCTTCTAAATCTTAGCAACTTCTCTCTGACTGAACACAAGATTGGGGCGTAAGGGTGTATTTATATAGTACCTACTAGTGCCAAGCACTTTACAAATATTATCTTATGTGATCTTCACAACGATTTTGCAAGGTAGGTACTATTATCCTCTTTTTACAGTTGAGAAAACTGAGGCAAACAGAGGTTAAATGACTCGCCCAGGTTCTACAGCTAGTAGTAAGTGTCTGAGGCTAAATTTGAACTCAGCTCTTCCTATCTCCAGGTCCTGTATATTTGTCCTGCATTTAGTTTGTTTGTAGATATTTTTTTTCCCCATGTTGTCTCCACCATTAGACTTGGAGCTCCTTAACAGTAGGGACTGTTTTGGGGTTGTTGTTGTTGTTTTGCCTTTCTTTGTAGACTATTTAACTTGCCCCAAGGACACACAAGTAGGTTACTAAGCCTAGTGTTTAAATCCAAGTCCTTTGACTTCAAATGATACATTTCCCATGGTGTCTCTCTTGTCATTACTTAGCTTTCAGAGTCGTTGCTGAAATAAACCAAAACTGAAGATATAAAAGCAATCTGAAAAGTTAAAATCACTTATCACAATGCCCTGCAGAGAAAGCACTTAATAAATTGGATTTGAACTTTAAAAAGCTTTACAAATGCAAAGTTTTTTTATTATTTTACATAATTCCCAGGAATTAAGAATATCCATAACCTATCATTTATTTCAGATAATTCATTCTCACTTGACATCCTTGAATAAGCTCTCTATAAAGCCAAAATTAATTTTTTCATCAGTAAGCCTGAAAAATGTCTAACCAGGTTGAGTTCATCAAATTGGGGCAGCTAGTTAGCTCAGTGCATAGAGCCAGGCCTAGAGATAGGAAATCCTGGGTTTAAGACTTGCCTCAGACACTTCAAAGCTGTATGATCCTGGGCAAGTCACTTAATTCCAATTGCCTAGCCTTTATTGGTCTTCTGCCTTGGAATTGATACTTGATATAGATTCTAAGACAAAAGGCAACGGTTTAAAAAAATAGTTTGTCAAATTTCTTTAGACTGTGGATATATTTAGTAGCCACTCTGACCTAAGTTCCCTCAGAATCAATAACAGTTGCAGGAACTAAACTGATTTGGTACCTACAGACTCATTGGTCATTACATCATAGAACAGGTTATCCATCATTTCAATAAGACAGCTAAGTGGTACAGTAGACAGACCTCTGGGTCTCAAGTCAGAAAGACCTGAGTTCAAAATTGACCTCAAATACTTACTAATTTTGTGACCCTATTTCCTAGAATTTCTGTGAGGATCAAATAAGATAACAGTAATAAAGCTCTTATTACAGTGCCTGGCACATAGTAGGCACAGAGTGCTTGTTCCTTTCACCTTAATACCAAGCAGCTTTCTTCCTTCCTTAGCAAACCACTCTCTCCAACTATTTTTTAAATCTTTAATGTGCTATCTAATGAGAATTACAAATAATAGCTTAAAAGGAAACCCAATTTACCCTACCTATCTTTAATTGTGAAGAGGAAGGGAAAAGCAATGAGAAAGATTTGGTGGAATGAGGTATGGAAGGGAGTTGGAGGAGTGGGAGGTTATTAAAAAGAAAGGATAATTCCAAGCATCCAAAGGATGTTGCCTCATGCTACTTTCTCAGTCTGAACAACTCATTTTATTATGATTAAGGACTAGGATTTCTAAGCCTTCACATTTTCTTCCAGTGTATGTTCTCAACAGGGGACATTTTTTTTCTCCCTGGGCTTAGCTCTCTTTAGGGCTTAGACCAAAGCTAGTTTGCACCTGATATCTCCCAGGCAATTACTGGAATTGTCCAAGCTGCCATATGCATGTGATTTGTAATGTAATGGACACACTAAGGCCTAACTCTTAAATTGAACCTGAAGCCCTCATGCATGTGAATTTGGGGATTACTTTTCTGGTCTGTAGATGACAACATGCTCCTCTTGTTTCAGGACAACAGATCACCTCTGATTAGTCCAAGTGCCACAAACATTTATGAATCTCTTTCTTGAGACAATGGATCAAAAGCTCCCAACATAACAACCTTTGAGGGTGGTGGGTTCAAGTACTTGTTGTACTTGAAAAATCTGTTTTCTTCTACCCCTACAGATAGATGGTACTTGAGCTGAATGTATTATTCTTATATTGTTCCTTCTACACAAAGAATTCCTATACTACTTACACAATCTTCCTTAAGTTTTTTCAAAATTGTCCCCAGACCTAAAACTCACTTAAATAGTCCAATCAGGTAAATGGGTTGAGGCATTTTTGCAGCTGTCTCCCTCCCCTTTAGTCTGGTATAGTTATTTTAGCATCATTCTTTTTTTTTTTTTTATCACTTTTTTGCCTAGATTGTTCAACTAAGTAAGAAAAATTTGATTAGCGACCAAATCATGAAGATTGAGGAGATTGCTAACAATCTTCGTCAAGAAACAAAATATATCTTTCTCTCCCGCCCCAGAAAAGATAAACCTTCAGAGGAACTTGTAGATTTTTTCAAAGATGCTTTTAAGTGTAAGTTTCCCAGAGAAAGTCATATTTACTAGTTTATAAGCTCCTAGTTCTTAAGATTGTAAAATTAGAGATCATTTGCCCAACTTCTCCCCCTGACATTTCAGTTCCATTATTTAGATAAGAAAACTAAAACTAAAGAGAACAAATGATGTGATCATGGTGACTCAGAAAAATGAGCAGGGTTGGGAATTGAAGCTAGGTCTTCTCTGACTTTAAATCCAATATACCAACTACACTATGGAACTAAATTTATTGGCTTCTTCCTTTACTTGATATCCCAGGAATAGTAGGTCTTTGTAATGTAGTGTTTATAAAAGAATATGTTGTTTTAAAAAAATGCATTTGCCAGATATGTTATCTGGGGCTGATGAGGCTGGGCTTCATTTGGATAGCTGCCTAACAATCCATCCTTTATGGCCTAAGCCCTAAACAAAATATTTGTAATATAATCACCAATCATAAAAATTCTCCCTGAAGAATACAGCAGCATTACTTAACTTTCATAACATTTAAAGGAAAATGAGAAAGCAAACTCCAATATCCCAAGTTTAATATTCTAATTAAGTGAAAGATGGGCACCTGACAAATTTGAGTACTTTTACTTTTCTTTTAAATGTCAGTAAGGATTGTTGAAGTGAGTTGATTATCAACCTTCTCATAATCCCATGGGGCATTTTGATGTACTTACAAGTGAGCTGGCTTTTCAAACTTTAAATAAAACTTTTTTTAAAATAACTCAAAACTACAGAAGTAGATTATTTGGGACTGAAAATTTAAAATTTTTAAAAACAACACCAAAAAAAACCAGACTGGTGGGCATACAAAAATACAATAATGATGCCTGGAGTTCAAAATGCCCTTAAGTAGGGAGTATTAGATGTTAATGGGAGCTTGGGTTACCAACTATTTGTAGAACAAATGTGTAATTGCCCCTTCACCCTGAAATTATTTTTCTAATTCAAAGAACTAAGATAGCCAGCCTTACTACCCTCCCCCCAACAATAGATATTTCCCTAGTAGCATGTTACTTTAGACTTGTCTTCCCCATCCCATTCATTATCTTGATTGGAAAAGTTCCTAGGCATTTTAATTAATTCTGAATCCTTCATACATGATCCTTATCCTCAAACAAAATCCTATCCCTAACTTTGTGAAATGGAACTCAAATATGTTCTAGGAAGCCAGGGACCAAGTCATACTCAAATTTTGACTTTTTCCCTAGCCAAGGAAAGAGTTTTTCATAAGAATAATACTAAAACATTTAATGCATGAAAATAAAGTTTATTCAAATTCTAGGTTCTGCAAATTTGTATTAAATAGGTGTTCCAAATGCAGGTAGATGGGCAAAGTCTGCTTCTAAAGATGGGGTTTCTTTTCTTTATGTATCTAGATGCTGATACCTCTCTCAGTCAGACACCTGATACTTTTGTCTTTAAAAAAGTCTTAAAGGTAGGTATGACCATAGTCCAAAAGGATTAACAAGGTAAGACATTCCAATAAAGGGGCAAAAAACAAAAACACCTTTATTTTAACTCCTGCTCAATAAGAGATTCCTATGGAGTCAGAGGTTTCTTGGTGATCAATAGCCCCTTTTCAAACAACATGGTCACTAAGGAAATCTGGTCCTTTCTATTATCACAAGGCAAGTCTCCCACCTGCACAAACCCTGGGTATGAACTAAACAAATACTCGATGCCATCAGTGTACTGGGAGTCAATTTCCAAGTACTTGGGCTCCCCCTGATGATAGACTCGAGAATTTTCCACGGTGTAGTACAACAGGACACTGTCATCCTCACTCACTAACCGAGTCAAACCATGTCGAAGCAGGCGGACTTGGGTTTCAGTGGTAATTTTTGCCCCCACATCCCTAGCGTCCCCAGCCTCCCAACGAGCAGGCAGCCCATGCACACTCAGGGCCCTCTCCTTCTCTGACACCACTGGAGGCAGGCAGTCGTGGAGGAAGCCCTTGGCCCTCTGGTCAGCCACAGCATCCACAGGGGCATACTGTGCCAGGCGGGCAAGCAATCCCTGCAATTTCTCCAGGAAGGGACCTCGACGAGGGTCCCCAGATTCTGAATGCTGAACCCCCATGTAATCTAGGTAGTCCCTAGGAAGACCCCTTCGGAATTCCACATCTTCCTCCATAGCAGCTTGCAAAGCTGCTGGCAGCAGGGGTTCTAGCAAATCCCCCCAAGAATTGCGTTGGAAGGTGGATATAGTAAGGTGCAGAGAGTGCACCCCAGGCTCACACTCAGCCTGGTGGATAAAGCCCCTTGGGAAATAGAGCAGATCTCCTGGCTCTAGCACCTCTTGAAGCACAGGCTTCCCCAAGCCCTCAGGTCCAAAATTAGGGCTAGAGAACTGGGGTAGTTCTTCCACCTGCTCCTGGGGCTTGTAAACACGCCAGCGTTTCTTCCCCTCCAGCTGCAGAACGAAGGCTTCAATGTCATCGTAGTGAGGGGCAAAACCCTGGGAGCCTGGTGGAGTAAGGTAGGCATTAGCACCCACCATGCTGCCAAAATGCTCCTGGAGAACAGACAGCACCTGCCACACGACAGCAGAGAAGGCCTGTGGACACAAGAGGCGCAAGGAGCAGCCATCTCGGTACAGTGACCAAGCTATGGCTGGGAGAGCCCTCCCAGGAGGGTTCAGCGTCTCACGCTGGCCGTTCCGGTAACGTGCAGCATCCAGGTGCAGCCCAAACTGTATGTCTTCCCCACGCAACAGTGAGTCAAGTTCAGCGGTGGAGAACAGTCCCCGGTAGTAGTCTGGGTTGCGCCGCCGCACCAGCACTGCATCCTTCTCCCACAGCCAGCTGAAGAAATGCTCTGTGGACAGAGGGGCGATCATCCACTCGAAGAGACGTGCAGCCCGACGTTTGCTATGTGGAATCTGCCCCAGCTCCTTGAGAACCTGCTGCAAGGAGGGCGTTCCGGTCCTTGCTCCACAACTATTTTGCCCCTCCACTAGCTCTACTTTCGCCCCTTCTTCCACCTCACTCTCTTCTCTCACAACTCTTTCAGATTCCACCTTCTCCCTCTTGACTTTCTTACACTTTGGGCCCTGGCTCGGTTTCTCCGCAGTAACAGGCAGAGGTGGGGTGGGAGGCAGAGCCCCTAAGGGCTCTGTGGGTTGTCTCTTAATTCTCTGCTTCCTTGCACCCAGGTTCAGTTTTTCTGCTGCCCCAGAAAACGACTGTTCCACCTCTCTTTCCTCTCCTTGCGCCTTCGGGGTTAGGACTCGTTCAGGCTCTACAGTCTCTCTCTTGATTTTCTCTTTCCTTGCACCGCGACTCGGTTTTTCTGCTGCCCCAGAAGTCGCTTCCACCTTCTCTCCTCTTTGTGTGGTCAGGGCCAGAACCCGTTCAGGCTCTGCAGTCTCTCTTCTCTTGACTTTCTGTTTCCTTGCACCTCCGCTCAGTTTTTCTGCCACCTCAGGACACGACTGTTCCACCTCTCTCTCCTCTCCACTCTGAGGGGTCGGAGGCGGGGCCCTTTCGGACTTCATTCTTTCTCTCTTGACTTTCTGCTTCCTTGGGACCCCGCTCTGTTTTTCTACTACAGGAGACAGTACCGCCTCTCTCTCCTCTTCCACCGCTACCGTCGGGGGATTCCTTGGGGAGCCGTTCAATTTCTCTGCTACCTTAGGAGCAGGAGACGCGGGCTCCACCTCCCTCTCCTCTCCTGAACAAGCCGTTGGAGACGGGGCTCTTTCGGGCTCCGCAGTCAAATTTCGCACTCTCTGCTTTCTTAGGCCCCAACTCTGTTTCTCTACTGCAGCTGCGGGCGGAGGGATCAGAGGAGCTTCAGCCTCGGGTTCCCCGTCCAGTTTCACGTCATTTTGCTTTTTTGGCAGCGGTTTGGGTACCTCTAGCCCTATCTGGGAGCATCCCTGAGTCAGGCGGCTCACCTTTTTCTTCCCCTTCTGCTTTTGCTTCTTCTTCTGGATGTCTTGGGACAGGGACAGGGGGTGTCTTTTTCTCGGCTCCTGTAGTCTTCGGGGTTTCTCTTTATGGATGATACCGGCGGCCTCTTGCAAGCGGTATATAGCCAAAGCAGACACACGTGTGCCGTCCATGTTGTGGACAGTTTAAAAAAAAAAAAAGAAAAAATTGGACTCCTCCTCTTCCGGCTGGGCTTCCGGCCAAGATCCTGGGAGGGCAGTACCGGAAGTGCTGCAGTGACGTACAACGGAGGGCTCGGGCGGGACCTCCCGCGGAGGTTGGCCCCGCCCAGCTCCCCACCCCACACCCCGCCCCGCCTGGGCGGTCCCTAGGGTTCCTGGGGCGACGGAGGCGGAGTTTTCTCTTGCTGGGGCGGTCCTCCTCTTCTGTCTTATCTCAGGAAGACTGTTATAAATCTTTTTTTTCTTTAAACCCTTAACTTCTGAATATTGGTTCCAAGGTGGAAGAGTGGTAAGGGGTGGGCAATGGAGGTTAAGTGACTTGCCCAGGGTCACACAGCTGGGAAGTGTCTGAGGTCGGATTTGAACCTAGGACCTCCCATCTCTAGGCCTGGCTCTCAATCCACTGAGCTACCCAGCTGCCCCCTGTTATAAATCTTTTAAATGAATGGTTCTCCCTGAGTGTTCTTAGGACACCCTAAAGTCAAAACTATTTGCATAATAAGACATTATTTGTCTATTAAAATACTCCTTCCTTTTCCAACTATAAACCTGGGAGAAGCTGGATTTTCACTTTACATGGGACTGCAGAAGCAGAGATCCATTAAGCCCGCAATTTAGAACAGTGCCACTCATTTTTTTGTTAAGGAAAATAGTTATTTTTCATTCAACATATTTATATTAACATGTAATGAGGTTATTTAGTTACTTTAGAGTGAATTAAAGTTTTAAAAAATTATCTATTTTAATTTTTAAAATAGTAAATATCTATTGATAAAGCCCACATAAACAAAAGCTGTTGAGAGACCTCTATAATTTTTAAGGCTGTAAAGGGATCCTGATACCAAAAAAATTTGAGAACCATTGATTTAAAATAATGTTGTATATAACTAGGTCTCTTTACTGGCAAACACGTGCACTTTCCTTGGACTCTGGAAGAAAAGGATGTGACTTTCTCTTCTTCCTTTCCACCTCCTCCCTTTCCCCTTCACTTTCCTCTTTTCTCTCTCCTCTCCTTTTCCCCTTAACTCTCCTTTCCTCCTCTACTCTTCCTCTCTTCCCTCGGCAGCTCCCCACATTCCTTTTCTTCAACTCCTATGAAATACTCTTGTTCTGATTCCCTAACTACACTTGTCCACAATAGCAGGTTGTGGGGCAGGAAAAATATCTTAAAATATTGTTTTCAGCAGAAATGTGGGAGTGGGAGGTGGGAGTGAAGCCTAACAAGGAGGTTCTTCCCTGAGCTTTTCACATATCTTGGGGGGGGGGGCGGGGAAATAATTTGATGCTATTTTAAAAATATTTTAATCTATAACGGTCCAGCAACAATACCTTGTTCTTTCGTGGGTCAATCACCTAAAAGGGGAGTTGGGGACTGAAGGAAATATGGGTGGAAAGGTTTAGGGATTAAGAGAGAGGAAATATGAGGAAGAAATAAAGATACAGAGAGAAATGGTTCAGCAGCATGAAATTCAGTCTGCGTGCTCCTCTGATGGTGAAAAGAGAGACAGCCACATGTGAACCCAGTTTTTATTTCAGAATCAAGAAATGGGGAATGGGAGGTATTTAATGAACATGTGACATGGCAGAGAATTTAACATTGGCTTGGTTAACAACCACAAGATCAAAGAGGTGGAGCCTAAGATAATGTAGGAGTCAGCACTCAGCCCAGAGGTCCAATTGACCTTTGGACTGAAAGCTTGGGGAGTGGTCGGAATACCATAAAATTAGAGTTTCACTTTGTTACAAGGATCAAGAAATCAATCATGTGAAATATAAGAATTATATCCATAAGTCTGGTGCATGATCAGATTGCTCAAAAGAGTCAGCTTTTGAATACATCTTTAATACTTTCATGATAAGTTCATACCTGGAATCCTACATAATCCTCACTTTGGAAGAGGACCAATGACATCACAGGATGATGTCCTGACTTTCAAATAAATTAGATTTAAATGAAGCAAAGTTGCACAAAGTAACAGCTTCACTCTCTTCCAGAGTCATCCAAGTCCACTGTGAGGACAACTGGCAGTGAATGACCTTGGCATCTTTGATGTCTGACAAGCTCTAAGGTTTCTGCAGATGCCATTATGGCCATTAGAATAAACTCTGGAACAAACTGTTCTCATCCCCCACTCTACTGGGGGAAGTCTTCACATGCTTGGGGAAGACATCCCTCTAGGTCATTGATGGGTTTGTTTCTTAGCAGTTACTCTCTATTAGCCTGTTTATGGGGTGTGTTGTTGCACCTGCTACAGCTTCTTGGAGCTCACAGGTGAGAGTTGGGTGAAAGGTGGACACCAGAGGTGGATGAGCAACCCTGAAAGGGGTTTGGCAAGCCCTTACACCTGAGGCGCTAGTCTTCTCAGAATACCCCATAAAATATTAAGCACCCTAGATATGCCAGACACTCTGAATTAGAAATACCACCCTCCTAAATTCATTGCCCTCAAGAAGCTTATATTCTTTAAAAATATTTTAAACCCTTACCTTCTGTCTTATATCATTTCTAAGACAGAAGATTAGCAAGGTTTAGGCAATTGAGATTTAAGTGACCTTCCCAGGTTCACATAGCTAGGAAATGTCTGAGATCACATTTGAACTCAGAACCTCAAAGCTTCACACCTGGTGTTCTATCCACTGTGTCACCTACCTGTCCTGGAGCTTACATTCTTTTTAAATTTTTATTTTTCCAGTGAAAAAAAATCAATTTTCTCTCCTTCTTGCCCTGTCCATTGGGAAAAACAAAAAAAAATAATCTTTGTAATGAATATTCATAGTCAGACAACAAATTCCTACATGGGCTATGGTCCAAAAATTAGGTCTTGTTCTGTTCCCTGAGCCTATCACTACTGTCAAGAGGTAGGTAGCATGCTTCATCATTAGGCTCCTGGAATAAGAGTTGGTCCTTAAATAAGTTAAGAGCAAAAAGCTTACATTCTAGAGGCAGCGAGGTGGCTTGGTAGATAAAGGTCCTAAGTTCAAATGTGATCTCAGATACTTCCTAGTTGTGTGACCCTGCGCAAGTCACTTAACCCCAATTGCCTAGCCCTTACTACTATTTTGCCTTGTGACTAATATTTGTTTTGATTCTAAGAAGGTAAGAGTTAAAAAAAAGAAGCAGCTTACATTCTAACAAGCATTATAGTAAGCATAATGGGAATTCTTAAAGAAGTCAAGGACAAGCTTCTAATTGGGGTAAGAAACAAGGAACATGAATAAAAAGAAATACAAGAAAATATATGAATTAATAAAAAGTTAAGCAAAAATCAAAAGATAAATAGATTAAAAGGTTTACACATATAAAGGTGAGGCAAGGAATTAAGTGCAAAGCCTGGAATTAGGGAGAGCTAAGTTTAAACCTACCTTAGTTTTGTATTAACTGTGGGATTCTGGTTAAGTAACTTGACCTCTTTTTATCTGAATTTCCTCAACTATTAAATGGGGATAATAGCCCCAGGGTGTTGCAAGGATCAAATGAAATAATATTTACGAAGAGATGGTAGATGCTTATTAAATACTTGTTTCTTCCCGATATGCTCAATGACAATGGAAATGGAAAGAAAAAAGAGTAACAACAAAAAAGATAATTTTAATGACCAAATTTGTCCTCAAAGAAGAGATGAAAAAAAAGGACCTCCCTCCCTGCAGAGGTGGGGCAATATGAGAGTGGAACATTGCATAAACTCTACTGTCAGACTTGGTTGATATGTTTACTTCTGTCTGACTCCTTTGTTTTTCCTCTTTCTTTTTTTATCCTTTGTTACAAAGGGTGGTTCACTCAGGGAAGTGGGGAAAGATATTTTCAGAAATGAAAGTCAATGTAAAAACAAAAGATACTTAAAAGAATTTAAGTAGCAGGCAAGCAGTCCTTTTCCTCTGTAAGCTTTCAAAAAGAACTCTGTTCAATATTCATATGCAAGTATCACAAAGAAACAGGACCTGAGACATACTTTTCAGACTGATAAGTTTGAGAACACTCAGTGAGTTTGTTCTTTTCACATCCTCTACAGACATCTCCTCCCAATCTTTCCTGTGACCTCATCCTTTCCACATATCTTTGTCTTAGAATTTCCCTTGTGATGGGGAGGGGCTTTTTGAAACCAGACAATCTGTAGTTTCATCTCTTTTCCTCTTACAGCTCTTAATTCCACAAAAGCAAAGAGCTCCATAATTCATAACTACTGAGTTCCTTTCACACTGTTCAGTTGGAACTTTTAAATCAGAATTTACTCACTGATCCCTTTAGAGATGATGACCTCAATCAAAGGCAAAAAAGGTGCATTTTAAAAGTTATGAATTAGGAACAAAGAAGGAGCATCTAGGTGGCTCAGTGGATAAAGACTGAAGTCTAAAGAAGAGTGGTCTTGGGTTCAAATTTGACCTTAGATACTTTCTAGCTATGTAGACTTAGGCCACTCACCTAACCCCAATTGCCTAGCCCTTCCAGCTCTTCTGCCTTGGAACCAATATTTAATATTGACTCTTAAGACAGAAGGTAAAGGTTTAAAAATAAAAATCAAATGAAATGTATATAAGAAAAAGAATAGTTAAGTTGGTTATGAGGATAATGAATTATTCTAGGTAAAAGCTGCCATGGAAGAGATGTTAAGCAGAACAAACATTATGCATTGACCTTCTTGATATGATTTTAGTAATATCATAAAAGCTTCCTGCTCCCCCAAAATTTCTCCAGCCTACCTATTTTTGTTGTTTAATGGTTTTCAGTCATGTCCACCTCGTCATGATCCCATTTGGGATTTTCTTGGCAAAAATACTTAAGTAGTTTGCCATTTCCTTCTCCAGCTCATACCAATGAGGAAACTGAGGGAAACAGGGTTAACCAACTTGCCCAGGGTCACACAGCTAGTAAGTGTCTGAGGCCAGATTTGAATCCAGCATGATGAGTCTTCCTGATTCCAAGCCCAGCTCTATCCACTACTCCACTTAGCTGCCCCATACAAAGTATCACTATTAATCAAAGTAAAAATACCATAAACTTTAATTCACCTGAAAAATTAGTATTAGAACATTTAAATGACTGCCATGAAACCTGTTCCAATGAACATCACATCTTTTATCCAAGGGTTTTATGCTTTTTACAAACATGTCCATTTTACAGGCCAAGAAACTCAGGCAGGAATAGATTAGTTGATGATTGGTCATATTTTTTGTCCATCTTAACTACTGAATTGGAATGGGAATTAGCTGACCCAAAATATTGAACATAAAGTTGTCCCTGAGATAGTTATTCTCTGTATCCAAAGAGATTTACTCTCTCAAAAAGAAAAAAAAATGACCGAAAAATCAGTTGATTTCATGGATGCATCTCTGTGACCTAGTATGAGCCACCATTGAAGACTAGCTTGGGAGAAAATACATATACATACAAGTTGACAAGTGCTGGTGCATCAAACACTACAGCACATACATCTATACTTTGATTGCTCCAAAGACTGGTCCAGTTGGAATTCAGAACTACTCCCAATTCCCTAATTCTCCAACTTTAGAGTGAACTCTCCCATGGCCATTAGCATGTCACCCTACAAGCTTGCAAGGGAAAAGATATGTCCCCAGACAGTTGCCTCAATGAATTTTTTTGCCTATCTAGTCTTTCATCTTTTCTCCTGCTTCTTTACTCTTTTTTATACTAAGTCTTCTTCACCAAGGAAGGAGGGAGTGGAGTAAGTGGCAAGAGCCCTGCCTCTGGAGAAAAAGAACCTAGATTCAACTACTTCTGTCATAAGTGTGCTCTTATCCAAGTCAATGAACTTTTCTGAGTTTTTCTCATCTCTAAAATGAAACCCATAAACTCCCATGACAAATCCATAAATAAGCAAAAGCTAAGGTGTTAATGACAACTTTCCAAAGGATATTTGTTCTAATAAGGAAGGCAATATTCAACTCAAAAAAAAAAGTTTCTCTAATGGAAGAATTTCAGTCAATGTTACCTGGATGGGGAGATTTGGAAAAGACAGGGGAATTATCTTGACTTCCTTCAAATCCCACCATGTTGACTTATGTCTAAGTTGATGTACTTTACCAGTTAGGCTTGACAAAACCCCAAGATATAAAACCTTTAGACAGAATTTTCAGAGACTCATTGCTTCTCCCTCAATTCTAAAATAGCATAAAATATAGTTTGTCCAAAAGGCTTCTGGGCAGATGTCTAATTGTTTCCTAAGGTGAGCTTGTCTCTGTTTTCTGTCCCTGGAAAAAGCAGAACCAAGCCCCAAGTATCCTGACCCTCCCTCCCAGTGGAGTGTTATCACAAAGCTTTGCCAAGAAGTAGGCACATAAGACTTTTTTTTGAACCTTTCACAGAAGTCATTTTATTGTCTTAATTTTTCTCAGTGTTTGTATTCATGTGTCTTTCTGTTGTAGACTGGGCCTAAACCGAATCCCTTCACTAAGAGTTTCGCCTTTGATCAGAAGATCCCTGGAAGATTGACACTCAATAAACGTCTAAAAACCATCAGGGAAAAAAGAGTTGCTAAGGGGCCATTTGCTTATTCCAGAAACATTCCTAAAACTGAATGAAGACCAAGGGGGAAAAAAAGACCTTTCAACATCTCCTAGATGGAGAAAAAAAAATTCCTTCATCCAGGCCAGCTTCACCTTTTCACGAACATGTATTGCTACACATAGACCACTGCTACGTGGCTTTGGCATCAAAGTAGAGTCTATCTTTTCATTCTGTATTATGTTTAATCAGTATGTCTATAAACTGGATGTTGAACAGGAACTGGATTCATTTCTTAATGGGAAACATTTAAACTACTGAGCTGCAGAAGGACGAATGAAGTAATTTGGTTGTTTCAACTCTTTCTCTTCCCCACCAGAACTCTTTAGTTAGTTTACTAGAATTAAAAATAACTAAAGCTTTAGTAACAATGTACAGGAAGTCTTTTGAGGCATGGTCTAGACTAGAGCTACTTTCCCCAGACCAAGAATCAGCTCTGATGAGTATTTTTTTTAACTTCACCTTCTCTCTCAGAATTGATACTAAGTATAGATTCCAAGGCAGAAAAATGGTAAGGATTAGGGTCACTTGCCCAGGATGACCTAGTTAGAAAATATCTGAGGACAGATTTGATCTGATGAGTTTTTATAGATTTGGGACAAGACAAGTTTTGTAGCTTCTACCTACTGAGCAAAGCAGGAGGCTATTTCCCCAAAGTTCCCCATTAACCCTAAGCAGCTAAATTATGTTCTCTCCTTTCAGAGTGTGAGGGATATACCTCAAATGTTACGCAAAGCTTGGCAACGTTTTTCTTGACATCATAGCCTTAATGACCTCTAAAGATTTAGGTCTAAAGAAGCTTATAGTCATGTCAACAGGATATATTGTTCAACATGTTCAGATGTTCAATGGACATTTATTAAATTCCTTCTTTGTATAAAATGATGGGAATATAGACAAGTAAAATGGCTCCTGTCCTCAGGGAATTCTTGGGGGAGCTTGGTAACTGATGGCTCAGTGGATTGAAAGCCAGATCTAGAAATGGGAGGTCCTGAGTTCAAAACTTGATTCTAAGAAGGTAAAGGTTTTTACAAAAAGGTTCTCATTCATTCAGTATTCAAAATACTGGTAGTTTTAAATTCCCCTTCTCATTTTTCCTTTTGACACTTACCTCCTCTCATTCTTATCTATTGGTATTATTGATATTGTGCTTATGGAATAGGTGTATAAAGAAACATAGTGCCCCCCCACACACAAAAAAGTCAGTGGCTAGAATTTCCAAAAGAATCCAAAGAAACTGTGGTGTCTGCCCTCTACATATCAGAAGAAAAAAGAAAGTTAAAAAGCTTCTAGTACAACTTTCAGGAAAAACTAGGGAATTTTAATGAATTGTTAGTCCTTGTTACTAGTCCTAATATAGGTGATTATAGGTAAAATCCCATTGTGGGAACTAATTTGAGTATGTAGAGGTTTAATATAATAAAACTGCTTCCATTGCTCAATAGCTGATCTTGGGGGAAAGTGATCTAGCTACAAGAGAGTCTATACAATAAACAAAGTATGAGTGTTTTCCTTGACTCCTACCTCAGTAATAGCCACTCAGCAATGAAAACATTTAATTGTGAGTCCCTTGCATCCTAGGGGGGAATAGTTGGGGTAGTCTGAAAAACCTCAGGTTTGAATGGACCTTTTTGAGGAGTTCCGGGTTAAGATGGCGGCAGAGTAAGAAGCAGCTCTTAACCTCTCCTGACCGAAACACACAAAACTCCTCAAGGAGACATAAAAACAAGTCCAGATGAACGGAGGAACCCCACAACAGGGCACAGCGTGGAAGGTACGTGGAATCGAGACATTTCCAGGCTATAAAGGGCTCTCACTAAATTGCGGGCTGAGCAACCGCCCCACCCCCACCCCCTCCACACTCACCTATAGCTCCGAACCCAGCTAAAAAGAAATAGATCAAGTTTGGGGCACCCATCGAGTCATTGGCAGCTCCGGGGCCTGTTCCTGAGAGCAGCAAGATTTAGGACCCCAATAAGCCAAAGAACGCAAACAAAATCTGAGCGCGGGCGCAGAGAGTGGATGCCGGGCGCAGAGAGTGGATGCCGGGCGCAGAGCGCACAGGCACGGGCAGAGGCGTGGGTGGAGGCAGACACAACCAGGAACTAAAGCTCTGAAAACCTGAGTGGGGAACCAGTGCAGACGGGTATACGACTGTGGAAGCAGCGCCCTGAGACTTGTAAAGGAACCTCCTGCAGAGGATCAAGCAAGGGGGTCCACCAGGGGGCTTGACCTTGGAAAAAACCAGAACTCAGACCTCAGGAGCCAATAGACCGCAGACAGACACTGAGCGCGAGAATAAACCTGAGAAGCTGCTGGGCTAATGATGGCTACCCAGACTCAGGAAACTCAGAAGAGAAAGAATAACAACAAGAAAAAGAAGCCTTTAACACTCGACAACTTTTACACAGAGAAAATCCAGACAACCGAGCAAACAGAGGAGGAAAACAAACAAGCATCTGGACCCTCCTCAAATAAGGAAAACTCCTCACAAGCTATGGAAGAGTTCAAAACTGAGATTTTGAGGAAAATGGAAGAGATCTGGCAAGAAAATAACTGTTTAAAAGGTAAAATCTTGCAATTGAACACCAGAAATGACCAGATTGAAAAGGAATACCAGAAGATTATGGCCGAAAACCAGAAGATTATGACCGAAAACCGAAAGATTATAGCCGAAAATCAATCCCTAAAGGCTAGAATTGAGCAATTGGAAGCTAATGATCTCTCAAGACAACAAGAACAAATAAAACAAAGTCAAAAGACTGAAAAAATAGAAGGAAACATGAATGGACCTTTTTGAGTCTCCCTCTGCTCTAGGTAGACATTATCTCTCCTCTTCCTTGGCCTTCTCTGTACCCCTTTTCTAATACCCTTTATACCTGGAAATGTCCATGCTGGAAACTCCTAGCTCCATCTTGTATTTAACCAGGTCTTGCTAACTAATCTTTGACCCTTTCTAATTTTGGTCCTTTCCAATTAGGAAACCAATCAGACACAACTGAGCAAGACCTCACACCACCTAACAACAATAGCAACTGAGATTTATATAGACTTTAATGTTCATAATGTGAAGTTTGCCCCAGTTCCCTCATCTGTAAAATAAGCTGGAGAAGGAAATGGCAAACCGCTCCAATATCTTTGCCAAGAAAACCCCAAATGGGGTCACAAAGAGATTAGAAAGGAGTATATATAAAATTGTACATAACTTTTCAGTGCCCTCTCCCTCCTAAGAGATAGGCACTACAGGTAGTATTGTTTTACAGATAAAGAACCTGAATAGAGGAGTTGAGTGACTTGCTCATGGTCACAGTTCAGAAGCAGGATTTGAATCCAGGTCTTCCTGTCTGCAAATCTTGCATTCATCCAGTATACCACATATAAAACCTGCTACCCCTGAGCATCCTGCTCATAAAGGTTGGAATTTAAAAATATTTTCCTTAACTCGTAGGATTAGGTGTGACAAGAGCTTTGCGTATGTGTAAATCTGGGTGTACCATGTTCAGAGGGCAGACTCTTAAATGATCATTAATGCCTTTCTGCTGTGACCCAAAGATGATTATAGCCCCAGAACCTAGCAATCTCCACCCAAAAACTGAGAATCCAAATGTATCTTTGTCCCTGTGTGACCTCTTCTTTTCCCCTCATTTCATTTCTCCTGTATTGTATGTATTTCCAATTTAAATCTATGCCTTTCTTTGTGTGGGTTAAACTATACCAATAATAAAAGTGTGTTGCTTTCATATCACTGCTTTATCTGCTTCTTTTGTGAATGCTTTAAGTCCCAAATCTGGGAACAACAGAAGAACTAGGTTGATCTCTTTAATCGACAATTGGTGAGTATATAGCTACTTCGTATGTCCTCAAAGCTATTCGAGGTGGGGTGGGGTGAGGGGGGTTATGGTACAAGTGTAAGCCATGACTTCTATCTTATCCTCAAGTCTTCCAGAGTAGTTGGGAGATGGGTAAGGGAAGGGACAGAGAAGAATAAATGAAACAAAATAAGACACAAAGAAATGTGATCACGCCATCAAATGCTTATTTAGAGGCACATTGTAAATGACGTAGGAGTCTAGAAAAGAAGATGTGAGGGCTGAAGTAATTTATGAGGGAGAGGGTTGAGTTGGATCTTGAAATAAGGATAAAGTTTAGAGAAGGAGGAGGACATTCCAGTCAGAGAGAATACTATGAACAGATGCCCTCTCAGCATGGTAGGGGACTATGGCATTTTTTTTTCTTTTTGTTCAAATGGATCTTTGATCTCTAAGATTTTTTAATTCCAAGCAATAATTCAGATCAAAACTTATCCATGACTTCCATCTTATGGAAACCAACCAGGACACAATGTCACCTGCCAAGAGTCCCAGCAGTTGAGAGCATTCTAAAACCTAGAAGGCCAGCTGCTAGTCATTTTGCTTCATCATTAAACCTATCCCCATCAATTAATATTCTCCCTAGATTCAGTTTCCAGTGGTTAGATACTGAACCCCTCACTGCTGAAAAGCGAACTGCGCTCCACAATCACAACTATCCCCTCCCTTATTCCCATTTATCTTAACTCTGCCTTCCTCCTTGTCTCCCACTACAGATCCAGTCACCCTTTCCACAATGCCCTATGGAACTCTTGTTTCATATAATAAGATTCCTTTTATTAAAACCATTTTATTCCATTTTCTGGTAGTCATTGACCATACAAATCATTTCTGGCCATTATTTCTAGTAGTGACTATACTTCCTCAACCCCTGACTACTCATTTTGCTGGGAGAAATAAAAGCTCTCCATTATCACTTCCAAAATCTCTCTCTTTCTCCCCTTTTGTCTCTCCCTCTTCTCTGCAGTTATTCAATGGAACCTCCTTTGAGTTTCATGCTGTCCAATTTATCACCTAATACAGATCGTAGTGGATGCCATCAATAAACCCCACTCCTTCCTTACATGACATTCTTCCTCCTTTTTTAATGAGTTCAGTGTTTGGCTTCCAGACTGACTCCTCATCTACCCCAGCTCTTGCCTTCCTATTAGGAGACTTCAATTTACATATTAATGTTTGCTCAAATACACTAAGTTACCAGTTACTGAGTCTAATCAGACCCCAGGACTTACCCCTACATTCTTCCTCAGCAACACATAGGGACTTTCAAACTCTTGAATTGCCATCACCCACAAATGTTCCCCCTTTATGTTCAAGAACTCTGAAATTCCTTTTATTCCTTATATTATTATTATTATTATATATCACTATATCATAATAACATTATTATTTATTTTAAAAACTTTCAACATTCCATCTCTATGTGTTACTCCTTTTTTTTTAATCTTCACCACAACCTCCAATTCCTCCATCCCTCAGTATCAAGCTATTATTCATTGTTCTAGACCAGGACTGATTCAGTCACTCTGGTGGATCTCTTTCCAGATCAGGGCAAAATGAGACACTTAAAAGCTATGAAAAGGATATTCAAGTAAAATATAATAGTGATTCACTTAAGCACAGACTTTCTGCCTCCAGTTCTGCCACAGTGCCAGATGAGGCTTGACAGCAAAGACACTGAAACCTCTATTGGCACTGAAACTTGGGTGATGCCACCTGCCAAAGTGACACCATCTGCTCATTAGGTGAACAGGAAACTAAATCAATGGTTCAAAACTTAGTCCTGTAGTTCAATTAGGTTTCAAGTATAGTTTCAATACCCCTTTTTGTATAATCTTTAATAAAATTATATATTATTTTGATAATTTGGTCTTTGACCCATAAATTCTTTAGGATTTAGTTTAGCTTCAACTTAATTTTCAATCCTTTCTTCAACGGCTCTATGGACCTTTTGAAAATAAGGACAATTTTTTTTTTGCCTTTGAATCTGCAGCACTTACCACAGTTCCTGGTACATAGATGCTTAATAAATAAATGCTTGTTGATTGAATAACTGACTAAAAGAATATGCTTCTCTGCACTTATTTATAAGGCTTTTGTGCCCTAATAGTCAATTTTTTTTAATTTTGTTTTGTACAGTTTTATATATACTCCATTCTATTCTTATTCAGTAATCAACAGAGGTCTCTCATAATTAACTTCTCTAAAGTTCTACTCAAGTCTTTAACCTTTTTATTGTTAGATTTGTCTAGGTATGAAAAAAGTGCATTGAGATCTTCTACTATTATAGTTTTATGGTATCTACTTACTCTAGCTTAGCTTTCTTTTAAGGTGACTTGTTATCTGGTACAAATATGACACGTATTTTATATTATTTCATTAACTATATTACCTGTTGGTACTATATGTGTATATTTGTAGTATTTCTTTCATCTCTTTTAGTCAAGTCTATTTTTAATGTTGGTTTGTCTTAGATCGTGTCTCACTGTTATTCTTACTTTTTCGAGTTCAACTGAAACATAATAGATTTTGCTCCTGAATTCTGAATGAGTCCTTATATTTGAGGTCTTTTTCTTACAAAAAAAAGTTGTTGGATTCTGCTCTCTAATCCATTCTGCTATCTTCATCCATTTTATGAGCAAGTTCATCCCATTTATATTCATAGTTATGATCATTAATTGTGTATTTCCCTCTACCCAATTCTCTTACTTTTTCCTCTTTTTTCACTTCTCACCTCTTTGCAAATAGGAAGATGGTAATGAGGAAGAAGAGTACTTAGTGCCAGTGTTTTAAGTTTAATGCCATCAGCTTCTACTCTCTTGTCCCTCTTCTTACTACGCTTGTCCAGACTCTACCCACAGATTCTCTTTTTCTTCCTTCCTTCCAAATATCTCTTTAGTATCTGTACTCCAACATTAAAGTTTGTTCTGCTTATGACTAATCCTTCCCTGTATTTATCTTCTCTCTTATTTTCTCCATTCTCTCTCTTCCTGCTCTCTGAAAGTATTTATATACCAAACTCTGTGTGTGTGTGTGTGTGTGTGTGTGTGTGTGTGTGTGTGTGTGTGTGTGTTCTCTCCACTCCTTTGACTGGTTCAGATGAAAGTGATGTTTAAATGATGCTCAGTCCCCTAATGCCTTCTTCCTTAGTTATTTTGTCCTTTACTTTTGCACAATAATTATGTGATAATTATAAGTTATCTCATCCTTCCCCTTTCTTTGATGACAGTTTGAAATTTTTTTTTCTCTGGCTTGTAAGTTTTAGATTTTGACCCTGAGTTTTCTGGAAGTTTTCATTATAGAGAGGTTTTTTTGAAGATGACTAGTGGATTCATTCTATTTTTACTTTCTCCTTCTGTCCTAAAAGATCTGGACTATTTTCTTTCATGATTTCTTGAAAGATGATATCTATATTCTGGTTTTGGTCATGGCTCTCCATGAGTCCAGGGAGTCTTAAATTATCTCTCCTTGATATTTTGTAGACCAATTTTTTTTATATGAGACATCTTATATTTTCTCCTATGTTTTTTTAGTCTTTTGACTTTTCTTAGTATTTCTTATTGCAAGGAATCATTAATTTCTATTTCATCCCTTCTAATTTTTAAGTTGGGCTTAGTTGGGTAAAGTTTTTATTTTTTTTCCAAGCTGTTAATTCTTCCAAGTCTTTCTTCCTAAACTCTCACTTCTTTTCCAATTTCCTACCTAGTGCTCTCGTTTAATTTATGTATTTTTTAAACTTTCGTCTCATTTGTTCTAGGCATTTTTGTTGGGTTTGTAGCCAAATTATGTTTTTCTTCAAGGCTTTGTTTGTAAATATTCTTGAGTTATTATCTTCTGTGTCCAGTGATGACTGGCTCCAAAATAGCTCTTTATCATGGGCATCTTTTTTTGTTTATTCTTCTGTCTTTCTCAAACTGAAACTTTCCTTCTCAAACTGAAACTTTATGTTAGAACAAGACTATGCACTTCTGGAGGGAATGTTTGGTGTTTGGCTTGTTCTGACATGTATTCTCTTTGGTACTGAGTGTTGTGTTCTTCAAGAATCTCAGGACAGGGGCAGCTGGGTAGCTCAGTGGAGTGAGAGTCAGGCCTAGAGACAGGAGGTCCTAGGTTCAAACCCGGCCTCAGCCACTTCCCAGCTGTGTGACCCTGGGCAAGTCACTTGACCCCCATTGCCCACCCTTACCACTCTTCCACCTATGAGACAATACACCGAAGTACAAGGGTTTAAAAAAAAAAAAAAAGAATCTCAGGACAGCTCAGGCCTGAAATTTTTCAGGGTATCCAAAGTTATCCGATCTAAGGGTGAAGTCTGATTACTGACCTTCTGGTCAGAGTTTTGTAATCCCAGTTTGGGTTTGGGTAACAAAACTGTAGGCTTGCACCTAGTTGGAGTTCCATTAGACCACTACTGGCTGCAGACGCTACAAACTACTTCAGGTTCAAAAGGAGAGAACTGTTGACTCCCTCTCAGTTTGAATTCCCTGTTCTGGCTTTTCAGCTTATGGCTTTAGATAGGGTTAGGCGCTAAATCTATGACCCTGGCTAAAACGCTGGCATCAGTGTCACACAACTGCTGCTCACTACTGTTCCTGCTCCTTGCCCAAGACACAGACTCAGACCAAGTAGGAGCTGGATTCACTGGTCTGTTCTGCTCCTAGCCACAGGTCCCCTCCTTAGCAAATACTGGACTGCAAGCCAATTCTGGGGTCAGAGAACATAGAGAATATAGCCACTGGCTGACTCTCTGTATGGTTCACAGGGTCAGACCCAGCTGGATCCATAACTACTTATTGTTCTGGAATACAGTCACAGATTAGCCAACACTCTTTTATTATCAATATTTTTTATTTTATTTCATTTATATATTTATTTTAAACCTTTATCTTCTGTCTTAGAATCCATTCTTTCTAAAACAGAAGAGTGGCAAGGACTAAGCAATTGGAATAAGATGACTTGCTCAGGGTCACTCAGCTAGGAAGTGTCTAAGGCTAGATTTGAACCCGGGTCCTCTCAACTCCAGTCCTGGACTATCTAGCTGCTCTTTATCAATACCTTCCCATCCCCTTTTTAAAAAACTAGCTCTTTTCCTTTGGGTTTTTGTGACACTCTTCTCTCTTGTTTCTCCTCCTACATCTCTGACCTCTCTTTCTCTCTCTCTCTCTCTCTCTCTCTCTCTCTCTCTCTCTCTCTCTCTCTCTCTCTCTCTCT
>NC_058131.1:478996985-479015752 GCF_016433145.1 Gracilinanus agilis | reverse complement strand
CCCGCCCGTACCCCTTATTTCTCCTTTGTCCATTTTAGGTAAGAGGATCATTTGATGCCCACTCCCCCAAACTCTTCCTCCAAATTTGCATACTTTTCTTATATATCCCAAATATAAGAAATAGCAAATTCTATCTCTTTCCCCTTTTTGGTACCAGGGTATTCCTTTTTTTTTTTTTTAACTCTCTATTTTGTGACAGTATCAATTTTAAGACAGAAGAATGGACGATTGGGGTTAAGTGACTTGCCTAGGGTCACACAGCTAAGAAGTTTCTGAAGCCAGATTTGAAGTCAGGATCTTCTGTCTCCAGGACTGGTATTCTATCCTCATGTGCTAACTACCTGTCTCCAGTGTTTTTTCCCTTTAATCTTCCTTTACTTCCCTCTTTTTAGAGCCCTGGAAACAGAATAATCCATTCCTAGGTCTTTCTCTCCCTCCCTCCCTTCCTCCCTTCCTTCCTTCCTTCCTTCCTTCCTTCCTTCCTTCCTTCCTTCCTTCCTCTCTGTCTCTCTTTCATTAGAGGAGTGAAGAGGTTTGGCAGTCAGGTGCTCCTTGTTGAGTCATCAATTCAAAATGGCCTTACTCACAGATATGGGTAAATTAAAGAGAAAATTTTTATCAGGTCCTATCTTGTACTTGCCTTCAGGCAAACCAAGCTAGGACAGGATTAGTCCCTACAATACACTTGTTAGAGCTTGGTGAGGAAGTTTCTAATATTTCTAGGGATGTGGTTTCTGCCTGAATCCCTTGGGCATATTGCCAGTGACCTTGATTCTGAATGAAAATATCAGAAAACTAAAAAAGTCTCCTAGGAAGGACCTACCCTGAAGATGGAAAAATTCTGCCCTTGGCTCTGATATAACAGCTCACAGAAAAGTCTCGAGGACCAGTCTGACCAGGTGTCTGAACTGGACTCCTAATGCCACCTTTCATCTATATCTCAAAGCACTTTAGAAACAGCATTATTGTTCAAAAATGTTAGAAAACAAATGCTAAAAATTATTTTTATATGTAATTGGGAAAAAGATTATATTAAAACCATAAAACATTATATCAAATGT
Source organism: Gracilinanus agilis (assembly GCF_016433145.1). Lineage (NCBI taxonomy): Eukaryota > Metazoa > Chordata > Mammalia > Didelphimorphia > Didelphidae > Gracilinanus > Gracilinanus agilis. Next base: position 479,014,691 of record NC_058131.1, on the reverse strand, counting down.
TATATGTTTTTAAAGGAAAGAAATGGCATCCTTCCACTCCCTGGAATGGTTACTTTAGGTCATATCTCTCACATTTGCCTTTGGTTTGGGGTCCTCTCTCCCATGACTCAGTGGTTGTACCAGAAAGAGACTTTAGAATTAGTAATTCAAAATCTCAGTATATACTTAATGATGCTTTCCTTTACAACTCAGTCCTAAAATACCCTGTGATGTTTCTATTGGGGGAGGAGCTTATCTGCTTAGGCCCTTTATATCAGATCTTGCTGCCAGCTCTGTTGTCATCACCAGCTTCAATCTTCATTTCTGGCTCCTCAGTGTCCCAGTAATTGCATTACTTTTTTTTTTTTTGTTAGCCTTGGCCTAGAAAGTGATGAAAGGTCCCTGTAGGCCAGGGTTTCCTAACCAAAGATCTAAGAATTAAAAAAAATTTTTGATCACTATATTGTAATATAATTAGTTTCTTTTGTGATTCTATACTTTTTCTTTTATGCAGTTAAAAATATTATTCTGAAAAGGAGTTCATAGGCTTCACCAGATTGCCAAAGGGGTCCATGACTCAAACATGATTAAGAACTCCTGCCATAGGCCTCATGATAATCTCTTGACATCCTTTTCCCCTATTCCCAATTTTTTCCAATTAAGTGGTCCAGTGAATAGAGTAAAGAAGACTTGAATTCAAATTCCATCTTGGATACTCACTGTTCAGATTACTTACTGGGTGACTTGGGGGTAAGTCACTTAACTTTGTTCTGTCTCAGTTTCTCTAATAATAGCACTTACCTTGCTGGGACCAAATGAAAATATTTGTAAAGTGCCAGGCTCATTCACTGCTGTTCGGAAGTTTTCAGTTGTATCTGCCTCTTTCTGACCCTATTTGGGATTTTCTTGGCAAAGACATTGGAGTGGTTTACAATTTCCTTTTCTAGCTCATTTGACAAGTGAGGAGATTGAGTCAAACTGGGTAAAGTGACTTGCCCAGGGACACACATCTAGTGTCTGAAGCTAGATTTAAACTCAGGAAGAGGAGTCTTCCTGAAACCTGTTCCCTCACTCTATCTACTTCACCACTTAGGCAGAAGGTGCTTAATAAATGTTTGTTCTCACCCTTCCTTCTTTTTTCTTCTAGGTGGTAAAATAGAGAATTAGCTTTGGGGTCAGGGAGACTTCAGGTCACATCCAATTTCATATACTTTCTAGCTGTATGACCCTGGGCCAAATGATCTGACAGCCTCAGTTTCCTTTTCTGTAAAAAATGGGGATAACTCCTACCTCACAGGTCTGTTGTGAGGGTCAAAGGAGATAATATATAAAAAATGCTTTGCAAACATTAGAGTTTACAAACTCTAGCTATTATTATTATTATTATTATCTCTAATTCTTCCCTCTTCTCAGGAAAAGAAAGAAAACCCCCCACAAAATAGAATTTAAAGGTTAGATAGGAATAGAAAAGAAAGGGTGATTTTCTGCCACTCAGAGTATTATTTATGCTCTTAGGGAAGCAACCCAGTGAGCCTTGGTCAGATGGGAGGAGGAGAAGGTAGTAGGGTGAGCCCTTACTTCCTGACACTTTGTTTTCATAGCAGAAGGGTTGACTCAGAGGAGGACCCTTGGGATGGTGAAATTAAACCTAGCATCTGAAAGGGAAGCAGCTTGTGTCAGATGATGGCTGTGGGGTGGGGTTGGGAAGGGAGTAAGGGTGGAAGAGGGACAGGGAACTTGATTTTGAGCTAGAAGGCTCCCCAAAAGCTTAATTGGGGACATGAGCAGTTTTCCTGAAGGCACTACTACTCCCAAGAGCAGAACCAGAGGAAACAACAACTACCTCTCAGCTTCTAGCTTCCATCTGGAGAACCAGAAGAGGGATCAAAATTTCTAGAGAGTCTCTGTTCCTTAAACTTGTCTTCATGTTTATTTGGAAGAGCCCTTTGTAAAGAGATTAGAAGAAAATAGAATATCCAGGACTGTTTCCCTGGAGGAGCAGCAGAAAAGCTGTTCTCTGCTGGAACACCGAGGGCTTCCCAAAGGAAAAAAAAAACCCACAGGGGAATGAATGATTTTACTTATAATCTCTGCTCAGAAAAGAATCTAGGTATGGACGTAGAATAGATCCATCCCACACCTTACATGGGCCAAACTTCTGGGACCAGCTCCTGCTCTGAAATTCAATATCACTGTTTATTAATCATAATTTTGATCTTACATTTAGACAGCATTTTAAACTAAGGCAGATTATTGACACATATATGTGTTACCCAGAAACAGAGTTGGTTGTTCTGTCTTTATCTTGTATTACATTAATGCCTACTTTAGAAAGATAACATGATTAGTTTAGATGTGGCTTCTGGAGGGAATATAAGATCATATTTTTTATTTCAATAATGAATAAATATTTTAAGTCCCTACTATGTTTGTGGCAGATAGGCAGTTACATTCAGTAGATAGATTGCTGCACATAGAGTCAGGAAGATCTGAGTTCATACTTAACCTCAGACACTTAAGAGCTGAGTGACCTTAGGCAAGTCATTTAACTCTGTTTGCCTCTGTTTCCTCAACTATCAAATGCGTCAGAGGAGGAAATGATAAAACTTTCCAGTGTTTCTGCCAAGAAAACCCCAAATGGTGTCATGAAGAGTAGGATGTGACTAAAAAAGGTCTTAACAACAACAAAATTGTGCCAGGCAACATGCTAAGACCTGTGATTTCGTTCATGTAGGGAACTTCCGGTGTGGAACCTATCTCTATTCATACAGGTCAGCAATTCTCATTAGGATGATAGGATCATGTTATTGGGAAAATAAAATATCTTTGAATTAAAACACTCACACAAAAGGATGATTGGATCATAAATCTAGAGGTGGTAAGATCCTTAGAGGTCATTTAATACAACCCCTCATTCCACAGAAAACTAAAGTCCAGAGAGATTGTGCATACAACACTGAACCTGAGGTCAAATTCAGCCTCAGACGCTAGCTATGGAACTCTGAGCAAGACACTTATCCTCCCTTTGCCTCAGTTTCCTCAACTGTAAAATGGGGATAATAGCACCTACCTCTCAGGGTTGTTGAGAGGATCAGATGAGATGTTTGTAAAGTGTTAGCATGGTGACTGGAGCAACATAACTATTTATTCCCTTTTCACCTTTTCCTCATCAAAGAGATCACCAGTGATAGAGAGACAGGGTCTTTTGTGACTATAAATTCAGGAATTTTTTCACTATAACTTATGGTTTTAGAGAGTGACCTGGAACTGTCCCAGAACAGCAATTTGTCAAATTGCAAGGTTTGAACTCCAGGCTTCCTGATTGCAAGGTTGGCCCACTATCCACCGTGCTATGCTGTAAGGTATAGAGGCTAACAGATTTAGTCAGCCAGGGAACAACCATTTATTGAACACTCACTTTGTGCCAGGCACTAAGGTAAGCACTTGGAATACAAATGTTGTTCTTCCTTTGTTTTTTGAAGAGGACCAATGTCATCGCCAATGATGTCTTGACTTGCAAGGGAATTGGATTTAAGAGAAGTAGATTGAAGTAAGTTGTACAACATTGTCAGCCTCACTCTTTCTTCCAGAGTCTCTTAAGTCCAATGGCAAGACAAAAGTCAAGATGGCTGGAGACAGCTCAGGATGAAGATCTTTGATGTCTGATCCAGCTCCTTATCAACCCATTCTGCCGGGGGAGCCTTCACCTGTTTGGAGTAGGCATCTCCTCCGATTTATCAATGGGTTTGTGGTCCGTTGGTTACCCTCAACCTGGTTTAACCAGTCTGCCAGAATGGTTTTATTGGGATATGGCCATTACACATACAACAGCTTCTTGGAGCCACAGTTGAATGGGGTGAAAGGTGAACAAAGGTGGACAAGAAGCCCTGAAAAGGGCTCAGTGAAGCCCTCATGCAGAGATTCTAGTTTTCCCTGAACTACAATCATGAACAAAAAGGATAGTCCCTGTTCTCAAGGAGCTTACATTCTTCTTATTATTATTATTTTAAATCCACACTTTCTGCCTTAGTATCAATTCTAAGACAGAAGAGCGATAAGGGATAGGCAATTGGGATTAAGTGACTTGTCCAGGGTCACAGAGCTGGAAGTGTCTGATGCCATAGAGAAGTTTATATTTATCCTGGGAGAAAAGGAAGCCCCTGAAGTTTCTTGAGAAGAGTGACATAGTCAGACCTGCCCTTTGGTAATATCAATTTGGCAACAGAGTATGATATGGGGCGAGGCCCTTCATAACCTATGGATATATTTATTTAGTACATCCATCAATGTATTTTAGACTAATAATCATTTCAATCACTAGTAATAATTATGAAGTGATTAGCACATTCCATTCTTATATCTATCAGAGCACCACCCTACAAAGAATTATTTAGAAGGGTGGCAAGACCTACTTAAATGATTCAAAGGGTGGAAAAGCAAGCAGAATCAAAACTTAAGATACCCCTTGAACATGTATAACCCAGACTGAATTGTGTGCCAGCTCTGGGGTGGGGGAAGGAAGAGAGAGAGGGAGACAATTTGGACCAGAAAATTTCAGAAAACTTATGTGGAAATTTGTTATTACATGTAATTGGTAAAATAAATGAATTTTTTAAAGATATCTATTGAGAGCTAATAGAGTGCAATAGAGAGAGCTGGATTCAGAGTCAGAAGTCTTAAGTTCAAATCTCAAGTCATAGTGATCATAGATCTTTATCTGGATGCCTTCTAAAGTCCTTCTGATTCAGGGGCTCCTCCCAGAACCTCCATTGAAGGAGTCCCCAGGTCAGCCAAGTCTTCATTTCTCTCTATCTAGGCTGCCCTCTGGACTTCTTTAACAAGCCCATGGGCAGAGTATCTTCCTCCCTACAAACCTTCCCTTTTCAACTTTTTTTTTTTTTTTTTTAGGTGTAAGCAAAAGCAAGAGTTTAAATAAACAATAAAGCTTTTCACAGTCTTTTAGCTCACCTTTTTAGGCTTATTGCATATTACTTTTCATCTCATCCTCTCCATTCAAGCCAAACTAACCTGTCTGTTTTTTCCTATATGGAACACTGTTTCTCTCTTGTTTTTTCATGGGCTGTTCCTCCTGTCTGGGATGCACACCCTCCTCACTTTTATTTCTTAAAATCCTTCCTTCAAAATATCACCTTCTACAAGGAAGTCTGTTCTTATTCCCTCAGTTTCTTGGGCACCACCCTTGGAGATTATTTTTATGGTATATGATGTGTATTAAATTTTTTATTGTTGCTCTTCTCTGTCCCCCCTTGCCCAATGTAATCTCCCTCTAACACTTATTTATATATGTGAAAAACTGTTAAAAGGAATATCAAGCCTTGGCATGTAGAAGATAGCACATACACCCAAAAGGGACAAGTGACCCAAGGGTTGTGTGTATAAGGGCGAAGGGAGATATTTGTTCTGCTGCTATTTCTAGTCTGGATTTTGGGTATAAGATGCAGCACACATTTGCTGGTTTTATGGATCTTTACACTTAGTGTGAATTTTATTTATTTTATTTTTTCATTTTATTTCTTAAAAACCTTTACCTTCTGTCTTAAAATTGACTCTAAGGGGTTCAAATAGGCCTCAGATACTTTATAGCTATGCTACCCTGGACAAGGCACTTGACTCCTAATTGCCTAACCCTTACCACTCTTCTGCCTTGGAATCAATACTTAGTATTGATTAAAAAATGTTTTTAAAGCCTTTACCTTTCTTCTTGGAATCAAAACTAAGTATTGGTTCCAAGATAGAAGAGTGGTAAGGGCTAGTCAATGGGGGTTGAGTGATTTGTCCAGGGTCACACAGCTAGGAAGTGTCTGAGGCCAGATTTGAACCCAGGACCTCCTGACTATATTGCACCTACCTGCCCCTTTTAGTGTGAATTTTAACCAATCATTTCTAGAAGTTCTTTCTTGATCTCCCCCCAGTAAAACTTTCTGCCTTTCCAAGTTACTCATTTCAGGTACTTGGTCCTGACAGCAGGATGAGATTCCCAAATCACCTTGAGGCACTCATCTCAGTTTCCCTCCCTCTGGGGCTTATGCTTGGTTTAGGGTCAGAAATAATCTCGTCTGTTTCCAGTTCAATAACATCATCCCATGCCGATGTGCTGGCCAAGACAATGAGATTCTTTCACAGGAAACTAGCAAGGAAGGAAATGAAGCCTAACTCTTCCTGAGGGCGAGGTGAAAAGGACGGGCGCTTCAGGATGCCTGTGCAGGAGATGGTTTGAGTCAATAATAGAGGGAAGGTGGAATTCCAAGGCTGCTTTGTTATCTCAAAGCATGAGGGCACATTTAGCGCTTCCTTAAGATGTCTGGGACATCTTTGTCACTTCTTCCACTTCTGCACCCACTTGATCCCAAACTGGGAGGCAGAAAACAGGGCAATGTATGTTCTTTGACACATGAACCGCCTGAGCCATCCACAGCGATTGCAGCAATTTGACTCTGAGTAACTCAGATAGCTGAGGAGGAGGAGGGTATTAAGAAGAGGAAACTGGTGTTGACATAGAGGTCTTATTACTTCATTCCCATTTCCCATCAACTTCTGTTTCAAATTTTTCTGTTTGTAAATATGGGGACATCTAGATATTTGCACTGGATGAAAAGAACATAAGAGATGATCGACTCTCACATGTCCAAGAGATCTTTTTAAGTCATCATACAAGTGATTTGATTTGAGAACCAGGATTTACATACATCTTTGTCACCAATGACTACTTATTGAATTATCACAGGAATTGAGAGTGTATAATAGCTTTAGCTCCTACCCTAGAAGAGCTTCACACTTGCAGAACAGGGTTTTTAAAATGTTAATACTTTGTTTTTTATCAGGCAAAACATGTTTCCATATTATTCATTTTTGTAAGTGAGTAACTTTATAGCACTAAACCCCCAGAACACATACACAAACAATCAAGTAAGAAATCATATGCTTCCGTCTGCATTCTTACTCCAATAGTTCTTCCTCTGGAGATGGATAGCATTCTTTTTCATAAGTCCCTCAGAATTGTTCTGGATCATAGTATTGCTGTTAGTAGCAAAGTCTATCACAGTTGATCATTCCACAAGTTTGCTGATATTGTATACAGTGTTCTCCTGGTTCTGTTTATTTCACTCTGTATCAGTTCATGTAAGTCTTTCCATTTCTTTCTGAAATCATCTTAAGAACAGAGGGGTTTTTTTTTGCACCCTATCTAGATACAAAGAACAAGAACAGAAGGTGGCAACCCCATTGCCAAATTTTGCTTTTAAGAATGGGCTGTAGAATATAAGTGGACACAATTGGTTTGAAAAGTTAATATGCAACCACATGCACACAAATCACAAGTAAATGTAACAAAAATTATAGAGATCAAGTAGAACTAAAATAAAGAGATATGAGAGGACACCTCCAACTCACACCTTCAAGATGGTAGGAGGTCCACAGGTATTACACATTGCACAAGTTTTGGGACTTTTTCAAAGAGTCAATCAATGTTTGTTGTGTTTTTTTTTCTCTTAAAAATATTATTTGGGGAGCAGCTAGGTGGTTCAGTAGATTAGGAACCAGATATAGAGATAGGAGGTCTTGGGTTCAAATTTGTCCTCAGACACTTCCTAGCTATGTGACCCTGGGCAAGTTACTTAATCCCCATTGCTTAGCTTTTACAGTTCTTCTGCTTTTGAACCAATACACAGTATTGATTCTAATATAGAAGATGAGGGTTTCAAAATATATATTATTTGTGATATGGAGTGGATTTCTGGGTGGGGGAGGGAAAGGGAAGCTTGGTTGATAATTATATAAGAAAGAGAAGATATCCATAAAACTTATTTTTTAAAATGAATTTTTAAAAAGAGGTAGCTAGGGCAAGCTGGGTTTCTCTGTGATCTAGGCCCGGAAATAAGAGGTCCTTGGTTCAAATATGACTTTAAATGCTACCCATATGACCCTGGGCAAGTCACTTAACTCCAATTGCCTTGCCCTTTTTGCTCTTCTGCCTTGGAACCGATGTTTATATTGATTCTAAGACAGAAGGGAAGAGTTTAAAAAGAAAAAAAAGAGGTGGCTAGTTGGCTTAGTGGATAGAGTGCCAGGCCTGGGGGGGCAAGAAGATCTGAGTTCAAATCTGACCTCAGACACTTAATAGCCATGTGATCCTAGGCAAGTATTTAATCTCTGTTTGCCTTAAACCAGGAAAAGGAAATGGCAAACCACTTCAATATCTTTGCCAAGGAAACCCCAAGGACAGTATTGGCATACTAGGATCCATGGAGTACCAAAGAGTCCAACACAACTGGACCACAACAATAGATTCAAACGTGTGCTTTTAGCTTTCTTTAGTGTTTTTGTTTTAGGGGTCAAATTTCACAGGAACCCAAGATCACTAAGTTGGAAAGGTATTTAGAGATAAAACCCGACATCTCTCTTTCCCCATTTTATAAATGAGGAACCTGAGGTTCAGAGACTTGTCCAAGATTAGACAATCCATTAGTGACAGAATTGGGGTGAGAGCTTAGACCTCCTGACTCCTAGTCATAACATCACAGAATTGCAGAAGCCACCAGGTCCAGATCATAGCTGAGCAGGAATCCAGTCTCTGATAAGTGGTCATTTAGCTTTGTACTGTAGACCTCCAGGAAAAAGTAACCAATGACTTCCCAGTACAGGCAATTTTCCTTTTGTTCTAATAATTATATTTTTTTAGTTAGTTTTTCCTTTTATCAAGTCAGAAATTTCCTTTTCTGTAACTTCTATACACTGTTCCTGATTTTGTCCTCTTGGACCCAACAACAATATGTTATGTTTCTTCCATATTTATTGTTTTTGGTCAATTGTGTCTGACTCTGTGACCCATTTTGGAGTTTTCTTGGCAAAGACACTTGGAGTGGTTTGCCATTTCCTTTTATTGTTCATTTTCTAGATGAGGCAAACAGGGTTAAGTTACTCAATCAGGGTCACACAGCTAGTGTATCTGAGCCTAGATTTGAATTCAAATCCTCCTGACTCCAGACCCAGCACTCTATCCACTGAACCACCTAGCTGCCCTTTCATTCCATATTACAGTCCTTCAAATACTTGAATATACTTTTCATGTACTTCCCAAGTCTCCTTTCCAGGTCAAACATTCCTAATTCCTACAATTATACTTTTATACCATGATCTCAAAGTTCTAGATCATCTTGGTCAAGCCAGATAACACAGCGGATAACTTTGTCCATTGCTGGGCTTGGAGTCAGTGAGAAGACATGAGTTCAAATTTGACCTCAGGCATTCACTTGATGGGCAAGCCATTTAATCTCTGTTTACCTCAGTTTCTTCAACTGTAAAATGCGCATCCTAATAATGTCTACACCACAAGGTTTTTGTGTGAATCAAATGAGATAATATTCATAAAGTGCTTACACAGTGCCTGGGACAAAGTAGGCACTTAATAAATGCTTATTTCTGTTTCTTCTCTCCTCTGCATACTCTCCATCTTAGATGTTTTTGTCTGGGCTTGTGATTTAATTGGTAAAGAGACCTCCCAATAAGGAAACTCCCTCTATCAATGCAGATCTGCTGCTATTCTGCACACCAAGAGGTTCCATAACTTGTTTACACTCATTTGCTTAGTATGATTCAGAGGTGAAACTTGAACCCAGGTCTTGACTCTGAGGCCAACCATCTTCAGCTTCTCCTCTAACATCTTGTTGAGCCTTTCTTTACTCTAGAAACTGAATTCTTTTTCTTATTCTAGTTTACTAGTGGCAGATTCATTCCTTTTCTTCTATTTCTTACTAAGTAACTTAAATGAACATTTTAAATTAAGTTTTCTTTTCTTTTCTTTTAATTAATAGAATTTATTTACAAGTGTCTCAGCTATTTGCACTAGAGTGATCATTTAGAGTCTACATCCCCAATCATATCCCTATCCATCCATGTGGTCAAGCAGTTGTTTTTTTTCTGTATTTCTACTCCCACAGTTCTTTCTCTGGATGTGGATAGTGTTCTTTCTTATAAGCCCCTCAGAATTGTCCTGGATCACTGCATTGCTGCTAGTAGAGAAGTCCATTACATTCGATTCTACCACAGTGTATCTGTCTCTGTGTATAATGTTCTCCTGGTTCTGCTCCTTTCACTCTGCATCAATTCCTGGAGGTCGTTCCAATTTGCACTTCATGTGAAGTCTTGAATGGACAAAAGAAAGGAGAGGAGAAAGGAAAACTCCTATTCACAGAGTATATTCTGCATGGTTTCTCTCTCCTCCATTTCTGCCATCATTTGAGGGCTGATTCAGAAAACTTCATCCTAAAAGACCCCTTCCTACTGTGCCAAGGTTTATTTAGCCACAGAGAGTCAATGAAAATTATGACTCTTCTTAGTTCCTCTTTTTGTCTACCTCTTATTCATCTTTTTACATTTCAAGTCTCTTTGGATCCTGGCTTGTTCTGTTCATTAATGGAGTAACCATTGATACAGTCACTGGATGGCGTACTGGGTAGTTGACTAATCCATAGCCCATCACTCAAGTCAGTGGGAAAGTACATTGACCACGAAAGCCCCACATTTTTCACTTTTAAAGGTTCCAAAGGATAAGCTAGATGTGTGTGTATCCGTCTGTCTATTTATTTGGAGGGAATGTTGTACAGAGAGTGAAAGACCATTCGATCATTCTTTTTTTCTTTTCTTTAATCTTTACCATCCATTTTAGAATCAACACCAAGTATTGGTTCTAAGGCAAAAGAATGATAAGGGCTAGGCAATTGGGGTTAAGTGACTTGCCCAGGGTCACACAGCCAGGAAGTGTCTGAGGCCAGATTTGAACCCAGGACTTCTCATCTCCTGACCTGATTATCTACTGACCCACCTCACTGCCCCAAGAGCATTGCATTTTAAATAGCATACTTCTTGGTCAGATTTATTAGTCTCAAAGTGACTTCTCTGCATAGCTTAATGGAAAGGGCACTAGCTTTGGAGTCAGAGGCTCTGGGTTCAGATCTCTACTTTGTACTTTTATGTGATCTCAGTTAAGTCATTCAATCTTGGTAGGCTTCAGTTTTCTTATCTGTAAAATGAAGTAGTTGAACTAGATGACTGCTGAGGTTCTGTTTAATCTCTGATCCTATAATTTCTAGGCATTATTGCTATTGTGTTGAATCTCTTGGAATATGTCTATATCTCCTAGAAACTGTCAAGAGGAATATGTAACTTTATTTTATTTAAAAAAAAACCCTTACCTTCTGTCTTGGAATCAAAGAGAGAAGAGTAGTAAGGACTAGGCAATGGAGGTTAAGTGATTTGCCCAGGGTCACACAGCTAGGAAATGTCTGAGATCAGATTTGAACCCAGAATCTCCCATCATCTCTGTGTCTATCTCTCAATCCATGGAGCCACCGAGCTTCCCTCAGAATATGTAACTTTAAATGGTGCTGGATATCCTGAATGGCTCAGGTCATCCCTGAAATAGAATTGTTAGTCTGCACATAGCTATTGCAATAACTCAGGGCTCAATTAAGTAGCATAATTGGAGCTGAGGGAAGTAGTTTTCCCATTTTACAAGCATCTGAGCCATGTTGCTGAGAATATAAGGTACCAAGAGTTGCATACACTTTATTTAAGAGGACATCAGTGAGCATAGAACATTGTGTAATGAGGAGGCACTCTTTTGTTTATTTTATTTATTTATTTTAAAAGCAATGGAGGTTAAGCGACTTGCTCACGGTCACCCAGTTAGGACAGGGCTGAGGTCAAATTTGAACCCAGAGAACCCTGGTCTCTAGGCCTGGCTCTCAATTCACTGAGCCATCTAGCTGCCACTGTTTTCTTATTTTAAAACGACATCGGGCCAGGATAGGGTTCCAGATCGTATCCCATTTTCACCTTTCTGTGATTGCTCTTTTCTGTGACCTTTGAGCAAAAGTCCTTAGCTCTTGTGTGGATAACAAATAGCTTGGCAGCTCCTTCAGTTGGAAGCTAGACAACTTGGGGCCAATGAAAACATTTCTCTTATATAGTTTCCTTTTGTTCCAGGCAAAGCTTACATCCATTTGCCTTTATGAAATTGGATGAAATGAGGAGTTCTTTTCTACAAGTTCTTGGCAGGCTCTTTGTAGCATACTCAGTTGATTTTGCCCTACTGCCAAACCAACACCCTTGGAGTAGAGAGGAAGATTTCTAGGGTTCAGAGTAGCAATTGTTCCATATACTGAAGTCCTGATAATCTTCCATTTCAAGCCAATGGCATGAGTTGTATTTCGCTGGTGGAACTTGATTATGAAACCATGGATTATTGAGATGGTAGTAAAGTCCACACCCAGAGACAGCAGGACTTCAAAGCTGATTCAGGGCTCTCTGCCTCACTCTCTTTTTCTCTCTTTTCTATCCCGATTCTCTTTCCCCCCCTACTCTCTGTCTCTCTGTGTTTTTGTTTCTGTCTGCCTCTGTTTCTCTCTACTCTGTATCTCAACCCTCTCTTTCTTTCCTCTTTCTCTCTCTCTTCTGCCCCTTCCCTTTTATTTCTCTACCTCTCTTTCTGCCATCCCCTCTCTTTCCCCCTTTTCCTCCCTTAGATCTCACTCTCTGATATCTAACTCAGAGATCTATTTCTTATTGAAAGTCTTGGCTGGTGTCCAGCTTCAGGTTGCTCTGAATCCTGTCAGCAATTTGGGTAATTGTCTTCTTCTTGGTTTGTTTTGTGGCTTTCTAATCCTTTTGGAATTATATGTAGGATCCAAGAAAGAACACATTGATCTTTTCCTAAATGAGAATAATCTTCTGGACTCATGAAGAAGCAAATGGGGAGCTGGGAGGAAGTGTTAATCTGATTGTGTTTGCTTGGAAAATGACCTAGAAAGAGACATTGTAAGGGAAAAAAAAAGGTAAAAATAAATAAATAAAGGGAGCAAAACAAAGTTTAAAAAAGCATTTTGATTTCTCCCGAGATGGACCCATGTCTATTGCTGTGGGTTCTTTATTTTTCACTTCCTTGGGATTTGTGAAGACTATTTTTGTCTTTGTTAAAGGCCATTTTAGCCTTGTACAATTGGCCATTGGGCAGATATCATCTACAGTGCCTCTAAAGTTAGACTGACTGCAAAGTAGCAGACTCCAGGACTCCATGATTCTTGCTTTTCAAGAGGAGAACAGAGGTAGTAGTGGAAGGGCATATAACAAATGAAAGAAGATGGAGTAATTATACTATTGGGTTACCTTGTGCCTGCAAAATGAAGACAGGGGACAAGCAAGTTGCTTTTCCCCTAGCCCTTCCAGTACTACTAATTCACTGGGACACAATGGTCCTCTATTTTGTATTTCTCTTTCTTACAATATCACATTTTCTCTTTTTTACCAGTCACCATCTTTCCATGCTCATTCTCAGTTTCTTTTCTGTTTTGGATTAGGGATGGTAAGTGGGTAGAATGTGGATGTGAGAAGAAACACTAAATGACACACATTTTTAAAAAATTATGAAACAGTGATATTTGATCTTTAAAGCAATGAGCCAGCTCATTTTATGTAGGTAAATTGTCTGTCTCTCCATCTTTGAGACAATGAGTCCTCTCAGTAAGGATGCATCTAATCCTATATTCTAAGTGGTGCCTAGTCACTCTTGCTGCTTGAAAATCATTATTATTAAATCATAATAATAGCAATGTCTTCTCATGATACTGTTGTTTCCTATCTCTTGGGACATTAATTGCCTTTTAACTTGTTTCAAAATTGATAGGTACTGTACACTGGTAGACCCAGAGAGCAGAAAGGTGCTAGTGATATGTAGAAAGAATGTCACTTTGCCATGGATCTCGATTGTACCTTAGAGATAATCTAGTCCAAGTTCCTCCATTTTACAGAGTAAGAAACTGAGGTCTTCAGGAGGAAAATGACTTACTTGCCTGAAGTCACGTAGGAAACAGAGTTAGGATTTATATCTAGTTCCTCTGACTTTAAACCCAGAATTCCTTCCATAGCTCCATTCCTAGGGGGGGGATATTAAGATAGGGTTTGTCTCCTCTCTTGGCTCCCAGGTTATTGTGGCCATTGTTTGTTCTTCCCTTTTAGCTAGCTGATTCAGACTTCTCTGAGATTATTTTTGCTTCTACACTTTCCATTTACAGTCTCCTTATGAGTCACTAAATGAGCTAGAGGTTATTTCCGGGTTGTGCTGTGTTGGAAGGTGGGGATGTAAAAGGGGAAGGAAAAAATTTCAGGAAAGCAATCAGGGAAAAACATCCTTTATCTATGAGGTATAATTAATGGTAGAATAATCTCCTGCAGTATTTAAAATATTTAAAACTAGAAGTTGAAAAAAGTCTCTGCTGGTCTCTAGACAATGTAGTAGATAATCTTAATTTGTCTTTAAACACTTGTGTTTTAATTTCTTTGCTTTGCATTTACACGAGGGTGTTTGAGAAGAATGAAGATAGACCAGGAGAATGTTCTAAATGTGGGAATAGTGTCCCAGTCACAAGGAGATTATCTTTGGATCTTCAGTGAGGCTTCCTCTCCTCCTCCTCCAGTAGAGAAAGGATTTAGGGAAATAATTCCTCAACTTTATGATCTAAATCCTTCATAACTGGGTGTCAGCCTAGGTTCCTTCCATTCTCAACCCTTGCAATTTAAGCAAAAAAAAATTTTTTTTAAATCTATGATGTAAATTCATCTAGATTATTATGTAACTATTTTGTGCAGAAGTTCCCTGGGCTGGGGGTTGGGGTGGGAAAGAGAGGGGAGAGATAGAAAGTTAGATAAGATTAAGTTCTTTCCCTCAGGGAGCTTACACTGTAGAAAGGGGATAAGATACTAACCTACCTATGATAATGGTATATGATGAAATACATCTGATGGGTAAGATTATTATTAACTGGGACATCTGGGAAGCTTTCTGGATTGGTCTTTAAAGAGTGAGTAGGAGTTCACTAGGGGAAAACACTCCTGTATAATTTAGTAGCTAAATCCTAGGGGAGTTGTTTGAGGGACTGAGGGACATAGGTTAAGTGACTTGCCCAAAGTTTTGGAGATGGGCTTTGAACCCAGTTTAAAAAGTTATTAGTTGGGGGCAGCTGGGTAGCATAGTAGTGTTAGAGCCAGGAGGTCCTAGGTTCAAATCTGGCCTCAGACACTTCCCAGCTGTGTGACCCTGGGCAGGTCACTTGACCCCCATTGCCTACCCTTACCACTCTTCTGCCTTGGAGCCAATACACAGTATTGACTCCAAGACGGAAGCTAAGGGTTTAAAAAAATTAAAAAAAAAGTTATTAGTATCTTTTTTTTTAAAACATCATATCCATTTCCCAATATATCCCTCACTCACCCAGAGAGATATTCTTTATTAAAAAGAATTTTAAAAGGAAGTTTTAAAAAAAGCAGTTCTGCAAAACAGACTCAGGGGGCAACTAGGTGGCTCAGTGGATAAAGTGCCAGGCTTGGAGATGGGAGGTCCTGGGTTCAAATGTGACTTCAGACACATCCTAGCTATGTGATCTGGGACACTTAACCCCAGTTGCCTAGCCCTTTATGCTCTTCTGTCTTGGAACCCATACATGCAAAGTGCTCTGTATCCTTAGTTAAAAAGACACTGAGCCTAATTTTGATTTAATCCGGACAGGGCACACTAACTACTTCTCCTCACTGGAATGAAAAAAATAAACAAAACCAAACAAAAAATTCAAACTGGCTGAACATTATAACAGAAACAGCCAGGAATACAGAGATTTTTGTAGCAGCAGCTAGCTTTTAAAAAATAGCTAGGATGATTTATATACTAAATGAATTAAAAATGCCATCATTCTTTCTTGCATGTAATAATGATGTGAAAAACAACAACCAAAATAAAAAACCACAACCCTGCATTCATTTAATGGCACTAATATAGACAGCCAGGAAGAGAAGTTTAGGGGACAAAAAAGTCTAGCTATTTAAATCTTTTAACACACATCTAAAGAGCTATTTATGAACTGCTGACAGAAAGAAGCAAGTTTGTAGAGAATAATCTAATTATCAGGATATGACAAGGGAAAAGCATGGCCCATATAATCTAAACTAGTTAATGGCTGTCTACTCACCTTGGAGAAGACAGCCAAGCTCTGGATTTTGATAAATTGAGGAGATGCTAACAGACTACTTCTGTAGTTCAGGAGTGTTTAGACATGCAATTAAGACATGTTGAGTTTGTGTATATGGGCTATTCAGTTCGAAGAACTTGGGAGAAAAGCCCAGGTTAATTTCAATGTTTTGGAGACCTTCAGATACCACGGTTCCTTCTTACCTCCCCAGGCTCAGTACGCCTTACTCCTCCCCTCTCCTCTCGGACTCTTGAGTTCCAGAGCTGCTGGATCTATCTATCTATCTATCTATCCTTATCTCCCTTTCCAGGCTTCCTTCCGTTTCAGCTAAAATCCTCCCCTCTGCCAGAAACTTTTCCTAGTACCCTTTAATTTTAGTTTTCTTCATAGATTACCTCCAATTTAACCTATAGGTATAGGATATTGTACAGTGATTAAAGTTTAAACCCGCACTAAGACTTTTGGGACACTCCGCATTTTGCTCTGCACATGGTCGTTTCCATGTTGTCTTCCCCTTGGGGACTGTGAACTCCTTGAAAGCAGGGCGGATTTCCCCCTCGCCCCCCACTTTCTTTGTATTTCCAGCGTTTAGCCCAGTGTTTGGCATATAGTAGGGGATTAATAAATCCTTGTTGACCGACGCAGGCTACATTTGTGCTAGGCATTTGAAATCTATTTCATAAACCTTCGGATATTTGTATTCCGCAAGTATCATCATTACGTGGAAGATGGGATGTGTGAGTTTCTATTAGAAACTGGAGAAAGGTATGAAAGTCAAAGGAGACTCGAGGTAACCTTTTCCTGGTCCAATCCGAAACTCAGACCCCAGTATCCTCATCGCCTCTCTGTTGTGCAACCAAACTACACACACACTCTAACCACCCTTGGCGGGCTCGTTCCCTGCCAGATGACTGAACAGGCAGTCTCTGCAGCCTATTATTATTTTCGACATCCCCATTCCCTTAGCCAATTACAGCTGAAACTCGGGGGAGGGCGCTGCAGGTTCGGGCTGGAGCGAATACCCGGTCTCCGAAAGGGGGCGGGGCATCTGTGGTGACGGGCGTGTCCTGGCTACCAATTAAAGCCGACAGCTGCTCCAACAATAACCAATGAGCGATCCCAGAGTATGGAAACGGGTGGGCCTGTTGTCATGGGGGAGGCGGTGGAGCTTGGTGGCGACTGGCGGCGGAGGAAGAGGCAGGCGGCGGCGCTGGAGTTGGACTCGGGCGGCGGCAGGTGAGTGAGAGCCGTGGGGCCGGCCGGACCGGAGCCCACAGCTAGGCGCCCGAGTCAAGGCAGGCGGGGGCTCGAGCTCGACGCTCGCGCTCTCTCTGCCGCGGCTGGCGGGCGGGGGAGTCTGGGGGCGGCCGGGGGCGCGCCCTCTCCAGCCCGGCTGGAGCTGGGAGGACAGCAGTGGGGCCGGTGCTGCGGGCGCTGGCGAGTGCCGAGGGGAGCGGGGGTAGAGGGGGCGCGGACTGGGTCCCGGAGGTGGGGGGAAGAGACCCCGGGGACGCCGAGGACGGACGGGGCACCCGAGAGCTCCGTCTTCGGAGGGAGCGGGGCGGCCCAGGCTGGAGGGGAGGGACCCTGGGGAGATGGGGCTCAGCCAGGTCTAGGGGAGGAGGAGCCAAGGAGCGAGGGGGCTGCTCGTGGGTGCGTATGTATGTATGTATGTATGTATGTATGTATGTAT
>NC_058131.1:478844091-478992332 GCF_016433145.1 Gracilinanus agilis | reverse complement strand
GGGGGGAAGAGACCCCGGGGACGCCGAGGACGGACGGGGCACCCGAGAGCTCCGTCTTCGGAGGGAGCGGGGCGGCCCAGGCTGGAGGGGAGGGACCCTGGGGAGATGGGGCTCAGCCAGGTCTAGGGGAGGAGGAGCCAAGGAGCGAGGGGGCTGCTCGTGGGTGCGTATGTATGTATGTATGTATGTATGTATGTATCTGTATGTGTAGCAGTTGAAGTCTGGGAAGGAGGGGGACTGGGGCGGAAACGGGGAGCATTTCTTAGGTCGGGGGAAGGGGGAGCAGTTCAGGTACAGGGGAGGAGTTTGGCTTTGGAAGAGAAGGGGATCGTGGGAAAGGAGGAGCAGTTCTGGTTTGAGGGGGAGATAGCATGGGGAGCAATTGTGGCTTGGAGAGAAAGGGAAGAGAGAGCAGTTCAAGTTGGGGGAGAGCTAGCATGGAAAGCAGTTGCGGTTTGGAGGAGGGAGTGGGAAAGCAGCTCAAGTTTGGGGGTGAGATAACTTGGGGAACAGTTCAGATTTGAGGAAGACGGGGGAGCAGTTCAAGTTTGTGGGAAAAGTAACATGGGGAGCAGTTCATCTTTGAGGGATAGCACTGGGAGGTGGGGAACAGCTAAGATAATGGGGGTAAGGGACAGAGCAGCAGTTCAGGTTGGAGGGGCGGGAAAAAGGGGAGCAACTCAGGTTCGGAGTGAAAAAATAATTGAAGGGAAGACATTCTGTAGAGGAGAGTACTTCATCGCAGGGCTAGGGGAAATTGTAGGGAAGTGAGAACCTGGGGGAAAAGGGGGAAGAGTACTTTTTTAGAGGGGGAGCTGTTAAAGTCTAGGAGAGCAGGTTGGCTCCATGGCAAGGGAAACCTGGGGATTACAGGGGAGCAGTTCAGGTCTGAGGGAGGAAGAGAAGGGAGCAGTTTGTTTTAGGGAAAGTGGAAACCTGGGAAAGACTGGGGACCTTGAAAAGAGGGGAAACCCTGAGGAAAGGGGGAGTCGTTTGGGTGTAGGAGGAGAGCATGTGAGCAGTTTGCTTCTGAAGGAGAGGGGCCTTGGGCAATAGCTGGGTATGGAGGTGGGGGGGAAGTACTGGGCGGGAGGAGTAGTAGCAGACTTGGAGTTGGTCACTGGCCAGTTCTCGGGTATGGAGAGGAAGATACAGGTGGAAAAGGGAACAGATAGAATGTGGAGGTTGGGGGAGGAGTATAATGGAAAACCGGGAGTACTTTGGAAATGGGGAGTGGCCTAGGTCTCTGGGAAACCGACACTGACCAGCTGGGGGTAAGGGGCGGGGGCAGAGTAGCCGCTTTGTGGCTCGGAGGGTTGTGAATCCGGGGAAACCGAAGGGGTGTGTCTTAGGTGTACTGGAGGGAAAACTAAGGAGAATTGGGCCAGGTGGGAAGAGGCTTGGGAGTTTCCTTCTGGATCCAGAGAAGTTGATTGGAATAAGGTCAAAGGGAGCAGCTAGGACTAGTGAGCAAAGGAAGTTTCTCTGAGAAGGAGGGGCAGCCACTGAGTTTGTCTGGGAGAAACAGTGGAGGAATTAACCGTGGGGACATTGGCCAGGATCTAAGATGGCCAAAAGAGGAAGAAGCTTAGTAATTAAAAACTGCCTTTCATTTTGAGGACTACCTAAGAAATTTATGAAACCAGGGCCAGAGAAAGGGTTCTGGGAGATAAGATTCAATAATGCATTTTGGCAATCCTAAAAGGGAAGATTATCTTTAGTTTGGAAGAATGACAAGTAGGGATATGGTGGACTGGGGAATTTGGAAGAGAGGAAAAGCTGTTGGGGTTCAGCGAAGAAGGAGGAAACAAAGCTCAAGGAAAGATGAGTAGTAGAGGATGACTTACAAAGATGAAGAGTTACAGAGAAGAGGACTAGAGAATAATTATACTGTTAGAGAATTGTAAATTTAAGCCAAGTGAGTAGAGAATAGAGAATAACCGTGATTACTGGTGTTTTATGGAAAGAGTAATAAGCTAGCAACCTTTAAGCACCAGAGGTGATACTTAGGAGAGACTAGATTGTAGAAATGTGTAAATCATTTTAACATGGGACATTCTCTACTATTCACCAGCAGCAAAACAAATCCTCCAGCAAGGACACTACGTTTTCAGTTGCTCACAAGTGAACATTTATTAAGTACCTGTTAAGTGTAATTTACTCTGTTAAGAGCTGATGATTCAAAGAAAGGTAGAAGACAGCTCCTGCTCTCAAGTAGCTCATAGTCCAATAATCAGAGACTTGAACCTGAACAGGAATCCTCTCTGTATCATATCTAACAATTAACAAGCATTTATTTAAAACAAAAAACAATACAAGCCCTTGCTCTCAAACTTATGTTCTATTGGTGGTATAGCGTGTATATAAAATGAATCAAAGGTACCTTTTGGTGAAGCCCTAGACTAAGCTTGAGGTTATCTAGCCTTTTTTTTTTTTTTTTGAGAACTCTAATCATTTGAAGGTTTTTCTATATATCATATCTCTGTCAGTCTCCCTGGAATGTCCATCCATTGTTGCTATTTCTGCCTTCCTTAAATGTGGTATCCACAGTTGGACATAGTATTTGAGATGTGGTCTGACCAGGACAGAGAACAGCCTCTTTAGTCCTGCTTATTATGATTTTTTTCCTAATGAGGCCTAAAGTCACATCAAGTCGTTTTGTTTTTTTTTGTTAGCCTAAGGTTTTTTTGTTAGTTTTTTTTTTATTAGTCTCAGATTTAGACCTGGTAGTTGCTTCCATCATTTAGTCCAGCCTCCTCATTTTAAGAGTGATGAAATTGAGACCCAGAGGGTTTAAGTGACTTACCTAAGGTCACACAGATAGTAAACGACAAAGACTGATTGCAGATCTGGTGTTCTTTTCATTTTACCATATCCTTTATCTACCATTGAACTGGAGGTCCATTAAAAATCCCTAGATCTTTTTCATATGAATTATCCTATGTCTAGTTGTTCACATGCCTTCAATCTCAGTTTAGATGACACAGTTTCAAACTCAGTTCTCACTTCTTTTCCAGCCCCCATTGGAGCTCTTCATCTCCATTTATTTATAAGACAACTGAATGTGTCCTCTTAGCACTTCTAGCTCAGCATGTCCAAAATATAACAGCTTCCTTTAGTTAACTTCTCATAGGATAACTTCCTAACTTTTTATTTGGTTTCTTCTATGTTGAGTATGTGGAACTTTTGTTTTGATATTAAGAATCTTTGGTACAATTATTTACTTTTGAAATAAAAAGTGATGAGTCCTTGTTTTTTAGATGTAATTCCAACTTTTGTTCTTTTTTTTTTTTTTTTAATTCTCGTTCTGTGAAGTTGTCCATAAGAAAATTTTAAATGCACAGTGGCTTGACAGTAAACTTCTAATAGTTTTTCAAAGGCTATTGAGATGAACTGGTTTGGGAACATTTTTCATAGAAGAAAATAAGTAGGAGCTAAATATGATACATTCTAAAAGGATCACTGCTTTAGTGAGAATACCAGGAAAGAGACCTTTTTTCACCACTTAGAATAAAAGTTGTTTAAGACTTGTCCAGTGTCTTTACATTATTACATCCAAGAGGAGTAATAACATGAAAATAGCTTTTTTTGTGTGTTTTTTTTTAAGGACAGGTAATATTTTTCTTGTGTGAGAGAGGTTTCTTAGCATTTAGAGGGAGAGGGAACAATGTTTTATATACTTATATGCTTGCAAGATGAACTTGGAATAGTGGAATCTTAATGACATGGTTTACTAAGCAGAGATGACACTTGTTTTAATTATATTCCTCTTGATAATAAAATTTGGATGTGATACACCTTGCAAATTAACTTGTTTGAGTGACTTAAAAGTAATCTATATCCCATGGAATTTAGTTGCTTTAAGAATGTGAAATAGTTTGACCCACAATGCTATTTCTTCTGCCAACTTCTGTATAGTTTTCTTTTGGAAGGTGTTGATTCAATTTTGTTTCCATGGATTGGGTATGATGGTAAAGCAATACTGAAGAAGGTAAGAATATTTTTCTTTGCTTACACAGTGCTCTGCGTTTCTCATCAAAACCTTTAATTTGTGAGATCTTGGTAGCATGCTCATTAATGCTTTGTGAAATGATGAAGCTAGTGGTGTAGCTAGCATGAGGATTTGGTGTCTTTACCACCCTAAAGATAATTTTCAGCATC
Organism: Gracilinanus agilis; assembly: GCF_016433145.1. Classification (NCBI taxonomy): domain Eukaryota; kingdom Metazoa; phylum Chordata; class Mammalia; order Didelphimorphia; family Didelphidae; genus Gracilinanus; species Gracilinanus agilis. Next base: position 478,988,171 of record NC_058131.1, on the reverse strand, counting down.
CTAAGTTCAACATTTTTACACACACACATTTATATACGTATATTTTTTCAGAAGCTCCTCATATTCAGAAGGCTACATCACTGTTAATTCTATCAGTACACCACATTTTTTCCACTCAAAACAGATTTATTTGCCCTTGTTTATAATGAATTCTTCAACATATGTAGCCAAACCATAAATATTTTAGACATTTGATTCTTCATATTAAATAATACTAAGTATTACTACTATCTGAGTGGTTGTCTATATACTAGCAGTGTAAGCAAATTTAATTCTCTAGAGCAGTGATGGGCAAACTTTTTAAAGAGGGGGCCAAAGGAAAGAAAATGCTCATCTGTCAGTCTGTTTCTAAGACAACTCTTTTGAAGTTTCATTGTATTGTATCCTACTCATTGTATTCGTCAGATTAGGAATAATGGCAGCCAGATAGAACATTTCAGGGGCCCTCATCTGGCCCGTGGGCTGTAGTTTGCCCATCACTGCTCTAGAGGAATGGAAACTCTTAACTGAGTTAAATAATGTGGAGGTGTGTTCTTCAGAACTACTGTATAGTTATGTATAGTAATGATTGATCACTTTCTTGCTTTTTTGTAAAAGTTTATTCACTTGATAGTATTCATTCCTAATTTAATCATTTTATAGAGAACTTTGTTAAATCGTAATTGAATAAATGGTGACTTTCAAACCTTGAAGAAACTGCATTCTTTCAGCAGTAAGACTCGGTGTCCCATATCAAAGATTGTTTAGTTAAAAGCTTTAAAAAATCAAATGAATGAACATCAAATTTATATTCTGTTCAATAGCTTCTGATCCATTTTCTGTCTTTTGCTCTCTGCCTATAAAACAAAATCCTTGTGGAGATATGTCTGTGCTAGAACTCCCACATCTTTGAACTGACAATTTCTACAATTTTTGGTTTTCAGCTGACTGAAAATCTCTGTAGCAGAAAAATATCTTAAAGTTTATGGCCTTTAGATATGTGCATGTGTATGTATAAGTTAGATAATATGATATGTGTTTAAGTAACATACAGGCATAACTCAGAGATATTGTGGATTTGGTTCCAGACCACCACAGAAAACAAATCTTACAATAAAGTGAGTTACAAGAATTTTTTGGTTTCCCAGGGCATATAAAAGTTATGTTTACACTATACTGTAGTATATTAAGTGTGCAATAATATTATGTCTTAAAAAAACCCATTGTACATAACATAATTCTAATTAAAAAATACTTAAATGCTAACCACCATCTGAATTTTCAGAGTCTAATCCTTTTTTTTTAAACCCTTACCTTCTGTCTTAGTATCAGTTCTAAGACTAGAGTGTTAAGGGCTAGACAATGAGGGATAAATGACTTGCTCAGGGTCACACAGCTAGGAAGTGTCTGGTGCCAGATTTGAACCCAAGTTTCCAGTCTAATATTTTTGCTAGCAGAAGGGTCTTGCCTTTATATTGATGGCTGCCTACTGACCTGGGTGGTGGTTACTGAAAGTTGGGATGACTGGCAATTTCTTAAAATAAGACAACAATGAACTTTGTTGTAGCAGTTGACTCTTCCTTACATTTGAACACTTGGAGGCCATTGTAGGGTTATTAATTGCCCTGATTGTTGTGTCTCAGGGAATAGAGAGGCTAGAGAAGGGAGAGAGCGAATGGCCAATCAGTGGAGCAGTCAGAACACACAAAGCATTTATTGAGTTTTCTGTGTCTACTTGAAATAAAGTAGCTACAGCAAGGGTCTTTGATCAGGGAAAAGGAATTGCAATTTGGGGTTACTGTGTAGCACTGAAGTGCAAGGATGCCTGAATTGGAGCAGAAAGGACAGGGTGATTAGGAGAGGTAACAACAGGGAGAAGTGATTAAATCTGATCACATGAAGGGGCTCCAGATGTAAGCTTCCAAAAATATCACAAGAACTTCTCCATCCATGAGGTTGGTGAGGTCTGAAGTAGCCCCTTCTGATAATTGCATTTAACAGTTGTTTAACATGGATGTGGTATGTTGTATTCCAAAACAATTACAATAGTAACATTGAAGATCATGACTATAGATCACTATAATATGATAATGAAAAAGTTGAAATATTGCTAGAATTTCCAAAATGTGACATAGAAACACGACATTGGAAAAATGGTATCAATAGACCAGTTCAACATAGGGTTGCTAAACAAACTAGTGCTTAATAAAAAATGAGGTATGCCTATATGTACAGTGGAGTTTACACAAGATTCCTTGCTGGCTTTGTTGTGTTTGGAATAAATGTATTGCTTTTATGATGTACTTGGAAGGTATATATGAAAGATTTTGCATTCTGCAAAGCTCTGAACTATTATTTTTAAGATCACATGGATTAAAACTGGAAATGAACCAGGAAGTCAATTCAGGCCATTTTATAGATGAGGACACTGAGGCCCAGAGATAATCTTAGTTATCATCAGGTGGTGAGGAAAGAATTTTAATTTTAATTTTTGCCCCTTTTTGTTTGTTTTCCTCCTATCAGCTGCTACAGTCAGCCTAACTCTATTATAAATACTGGGGATACAGTTTAAAAAATGCTTTGTTGTTACAGATTTGATTACCAGAGGTAGAAAGACGGTATATGAAGAATAGGGATACATTTTAGGACATCAGAAAATGAGATGTGATAGAAAAATATCATTAAGTACCAAGAAAAAAATTCGTATATTTTGAAACACATAGTTTGAGTATACTGAAAAGGGGTTAAGGTATATAAAGAGGGTGAAGGGAAGGTTTTGCTTTTTTTCATTGGCAAGGAAAGGGATGAGCCTGCTGGACAGATCTTTGTTAAGGTAGGATGGACTCCAGCTTCTGGAAGAAACCTGGAAATGTACATTTCTTTTTTGAGCAGCTTCTAGGATTCTAAGCTTGGTATTAATTAGTTGGTTCAGCCTCCTCAGTTGTCCCACTACCTGCATATCTAAACTCTGTCCATTCAAGGGACTAAATCAGTGATTCCCAAAGTGGGTGCCACCACCACCTGGGGGGTGCTGCAGTGATCCAGGGAGGCGGTGATGGCCACAGGTGCATTTGGGGGCATTGAATAACTGTAAGGGGGTGGTGATAGTATGTGACAGGGGGCACTAAGTAATATTTTTTCTGGAAAGGGGGCGGTAGGCCAAAAAACTTTGGGAACCACTGGACTAAATCATAGTTTACCTTCTAGGCTGGCCTTAGTGTCTCCAGAGGCTTTTTACCCCTTTTCCCTCTCCCCTTCTTCTTAAATAAACATAGAAAGCCAACCATCCCTGGATGGGTTGTATGAAAGAATATATAGATTGGTATTCATATATATATGTGTGTGTTCACATCCATATACTTTAAGAATAATAACTAGCATATATGTAGAGGTTTACAAAGCACTTTGCATATGATCTATCCTTGATGCAGATTTCAGCCATTCTCTTAGTTTTCAAGTTTGGGGTCAAGAAATTAATCATACTACAGCCATCCTGAGGACTTGGAGAAACAAATCCATTATCAGGCTCATATTATTTTATTTGTTTTTTTTCCAAAGCCTAGTTGCCTTAAAAGCAGTACCAAGTATCTATTCCAAGCAGAAGAGTAATAAGGGCTAGGCAATTGGGGTTAAGTAACAGCTAGGAAATGAAGTGTCTGAGGCCATATTTGGTTCTTTCCAAAGTTACCAATGATTTTTATTTCTCTCTCTTCCCCCTCTCCCTATCTTTCTTTCTCCCTCTGTGTGTGTGTGTGTGTGTGTGTGTGTGTGTGTGTGTGTCTCTCTCTCTTTCTCTCCCGACCTCCTCCCCTTACCTTCTGTATTGGAATCAATACTAAGTATAATTTCCAAGGCAGAAGAGTAGCTAGGCATAGGATCACACAGCTAGGAAGTGTTTTAGACCAAATTTGAACCCAGCACCTCTTGTCTCTAAATCTGGCTCTCTATCCACTGAGACACCTACCTTCCCCACCTAGGGTCACTCCTCATCCTCCTCAACAGCTCTGCAGCCTTTGTCACTGTTGGTCACCCTTTTCTCCTTGATAATCTTTTCTTTCTAAGTTTTGGTGACACTGCTTTTCCTGGTTCTTCTCCTACCTATCTGATGCTCCTTTTTGGTGTCTTTTGTTGGTACTTCATCCAGATCATGCTTGCTAATAAAAGCAATGGTACTATCATTGCCCCTTACCCCCAGGACTATTTCATGTGTAAGCTCCCATGGATTCAGTTCTCTGCTGATGTTTCTCAGATCTACTCATCTATCTCTTACCTCTCCAGGCTTGAATCTCTAACTGCCTTATTGGAAGTTTCAAACAGATGTCTGTTTAGTAGACAACTTAAAACTTATCACATCCAAAATTGAACTCATCTTTGCCTTCTAAACTTCTCCATTACTATTGATGGCACCTATCCTCCCTGCAATTTCCCATAGCCAAACTGTTGCTAATATCTGTGGATATTACCTTCATAACCTCTACATAGATACTTCCCTTCTACAGTGCTGCCACCCCCCGGGTGTGGTCTCTTATTACCTTGTGACTAGACCTCTGTAGTAGCCTAATGGTTTGGTTCCCTTCCTTCAAATCTCTCCCTACCCCAGTCCATCCTTCCCTAAGCTATAAAATTGGTATTCCTCAAGGTCAAGTCTGACTGTATCGCCTGAGCCCCCATTCAATCAGCTTCAGGTGAGGGGTCCTCCCTATCACCTCCAGGAGCAAATAGAAAATTCTCTGGCTTTCAAAACCTTTCAGTAACTTGGCCTTCTCCCACTTTCCCAGTCTTCTTATCTTTTCCTCCCTGTGTGCTCTGTGATTCAGTGACTCTTCCTTTCTATACCTCAAACAAGACACTCCATCTTCTGCCTGCATTTTCATGCCTGGAATTTTTTCCCTCTTCATCTATCTCCTGGCTTTCCTGATTTCCTTCAAGTCCCAACTAAAATACCACTTTCTATGAGAGGACTTTTCCCCATTTCCCTTAATGCTAGTGTTTCCTCTGTGTTATCTTCAATGTATTCTATTTAATAATATTTTTATTTTGCTTATAAAAATTCCTTACCTTCTTTCTTAGTATCAATATGTATCAGTTCCAAGGCAGAAGAGTAGGAAGGGATAAGCAGTAGGGGTTAAGTGACTTTCCCAGGATCACCCGACTAGAAAGTTTCTAAGACAAGATTTGAACTTGGGAATTCCTGTCTCTAAGCCTAGCTCTCAGTACACTGAGCTATACCTAGCTGCCTCATAATTATGTTTTTATACATCCTCTGTGTGTGTGTGTGTGTGTGTGTGTGTGTGTGTGTGTGTGTATATACATATATTTATTTATTTTACATAGTAATTTGCATGTTGTTTCCATCATTGGACTGTGGAGTTCTCAGGAACTGCCTTTTGCTTTTTGCTCATAGAGCAGGGATTGTCTTTTTCCTTTTGCTTAGTATGGTATCTGGCACATAGAAGATGCTTAATAAATGCTTATTGACTATGTAGCCCCAGGAATGCATGGAGCTAAATAGACACATGTCTGGTTAGCTGTATGGCATGCTAACCCAGTTTCATGTGATTTGCAAAGATTTTTAAAAAGTATTTTAGCAGAGTATTGGATTAAAAATTTAGGCCTCAAAAGAATTTTAGAAGCCATCTAATCCAACCCTCTAATTTTATAAAACCAGGAAGCTTAGGTCAAAGAGAGTAAGTGATTTCCTCAGTAGCAAGTGATAGAAATAGGATTTGAAATCAGGTCCTCTGGCTTTAAATCAGTTCTTTTTCTCACTGTATCACATGCTTTATGTCAGAGTATAGTTTCAGTGAGTTATGGATCTAGCACACTTTCATTACATCTTTCTTATCAATTCAGTTCAAGATAGACTTACTAATTTACATATGTGTATATATTTTTTTATATGAAACTCTTACCTTTTGTCCTAAGTTCTAAGATAGAAGAGCCCTAAGGGCTAGGCAATAAGTTAAGTGATTTGCCCAGGGTCACATAGCTAGGAAATTTCTGAGACCAGATTTTAACCCAGAACTTCCCACCAACTCTAGGCTTGGCACTCTATTAACTCTGTTACCTAGCTACTCCTCAAGATATTATTTATTAAGTGCCTATTATGCACAAGGTACATTTCCAACTTTGTTTCTAAAAGAGCCATCTTCATTGAGGATTTATTCATTTAAATATTGGATTTTGAGTAAATTTGTTTTTTTCCATATCCAAATCTCAACACTCCACTTAATATTTATCTTCCTGGAGAGATTGGTCATTTGACATATGGATTAATGAGTGGATATTGTATTTTGACTGCTAGACCTGCTGGTCTTTTTAGAGTGGCTGTATTCTCCCTTGTTTTCTAGTTATAAACAATGCTGGGGCAGACTAGAAAAACCCAAGTTCATACTGTAATCTTCCAAGTAGTTGGTCAAGTCAATGTACATTTATTAAGTGCCTCCTATGTGCCAAACACTGCTAGTTGCTGGGGATATAAAGATAGACAAAAACATACTCCAGGAGCTCACAGTCTAATGGGGTAAAGGTTAGGGGAGAAAGACCTGAGCTCAAATATAGCCCTAGTCAAATATTGGTGGTATGATTTTGGCCAGGTTATTTTTACTCAGCCTTAGTTTCCAAATTTGTAAAAGAGGAACAATAAGCATCTAAGGGGCAGCTAGGTAGCATGATGAATAGAGTACCAGGCCTGGATTTGGGAAGTCCTGGGTTCAAATTTAGCTTCAAATGCTTCCTAACTGTGGGGCTCTGGATGAGGAGCCCCATTTGCCTAGCCCCTGTTGCTCTTCTGCCTTGGAATTAATACTTAGTATTGATTCTAAAGACCAAAGTTAAGGGTTTAAAAATAATAATAGCATCTACCTCACAGGCTTATTGTGAGGACCAAATAAGATGACATATATAAAGCACTCTGCAAACCTTAAAGTGCTGTATAGATACTGTTTATTTTAATTATTAGTTTGTAGTTATTTAGGTTAGTGGTTTAGAATTTAATGCCAGGGAGGCCAAAATTAAAAATCCACTTAACTTTGCACTTAAGTGCTTTTCTCTATACTCAGCTAGCTGTTTTGTGGATGTGTGCCATTGATCACAAGGTGATGTGTGCAAGTAGATCAACACAATTCTAATAACTTCAAGTAAAAAATAATACGTAACATCATCTTTTCTTAGTTGATAAGTGTTCTTTTATGTAAAAAAATAAGGGCACTTGATTGGCACTGCCCATTCTGGGTTGCTCACTACTGAATAAAGAGGAGATGATTGAATATGATAGTTATTTAAATTAAATTACTTATTCTATCTTTAAAAAGCATAATAGTCCCATCCTTTGATCAAAAATAATCTTTGCAGCTCAAATAAATCTAAATTTCATTTTTATAAGGTGTATGTCACATACTTTAAAAGGCAATAATTTATTTTTGTATCTTTCAGATTACCTGTATCAGAAAATTAAATTACTTGTTTAAAATTTTTCTCAAACCTAATTGAAACAAAGACTTGATAGTAAGTATTTGGGAAGTATTATAGTTCTAAATGAGGGCTTGGTGGCTGTCTTGGAAACTTTTCATCATCAGAACTGATCATCAGGTGATTTTTTTTTTTTTACTCATAGTATCTTATGAAACTAAAGTGTCAAGCTTCTCAGCCTTCTTTGGATATGTTCTATTGGAGGGGATACCCATGAAAATGAAATAATGGACCTGTGTGAGAGGAGTAAAGTACATTATGAGGATTAGATCTTGTGAAATAAATAATTAAACATTTAAAAATATATACATTTTTGTATATAGTCTGCATATTCCTTCCATTGACATGGATCTGAGCTCTGCTTTGCCTTTGTAGATCATGAGTAGCTACTGTATAAAAAAAAAAAAGAAAATCATTGTGTTGGTCTCCGAAGAGTTTCTATGAATTTAGCTGTCTTCAGAAAACAGAGTCCATAGAACATCACTATATAAGACCATTACTAGACTCGATAGATGTATTTACAGGCAGCTGGTGGCACTGTATGTGCCTACTATGTGCCAGGCACCGTGCGAAGTACTTTTTTACAATTATGATCTCATTTGATCCTCACAATTCTGGGAGGTAGGTGCTATTATTATCCCCATTTTACAGATGAGTAAACTGTGGCAAACAGGGTTAAGTGCCCAGGATCATACAGCTAGCAAGTGTTTGTGGCTGAATTTGAACTTAGATCTTCCTGACTCCAAGTCTTAATCCTTCTATGACATGACTTACTACTTATCAACCATAACACTTTCATCAAAAGCAATTGCTTTTTAAAAATTGAATTATTACTTATATAGTTTCTGGTTAATCCAGTTGTTAAATGAGCTAAGTTCTCTTGAGCTTGACTTACATTAAATCTTATTAGTAATCCTCTGTAGAATTAGAAGCTATTAGAAATGAAAAGGATCTTAAAGATCATAAGTACCTTGAAAATAATTGTTGAATTTAAGCTGTTTCACCCCATCAATTTATAGATAAGGGATGGGGACTCAGGAGGTCACACAGCTTACAAATGTCAGAGTCAGAATGTGAAACTAGGTCATTCCTTAATTTTGAAATTTATTATAGCAGTATTATGGTGGGTTTATTGTTAGAACCAAGTCTTCTAGATCATGTGGTATCAATTACAGTATTTAGCATGTTGATAAGAAATGGAAAAAGGTTACAAAAATCTCTGTGCTATTAACTTTCTTGAAAAGGTTACATATATGTATGTGAATATTACATATATAGTTATCCATCTGCATCATGACTTTCCCCAGCGTGATTTTGATATATTGGGGGTTAGCATAAGAAATTAAATGAAAATTTGAGGGAAGGTTTGCAGAAGCTGCAGACAGTATATGAAGACCAGTAGACAATAAAGAAAGTTTAGACACTCAGAAATGCATTATATGTGTGTATGTATGTATATACATATATATACATATACATATACACACACATATATATGGAGAGAATTATTTAATATCAACAGATTTTATCTTTTAATACCATAAATGTATACAATTTCTTTTTTAAAGTTAATATGTTAAAAGTTTGTGAAAAGAGTTCAAAGGCCATCAGATGACACACAAAGACTAGAAATGTAGAGATATTTTTGGAAATTTAATAGCTCATAAGTGCACATAAGGTATTGTAAATATCCCACAAAATAAAAAGAAAAAATTCAGACTTCTTCTCTGGGACAAAGGGAGGACAAGAGTTTTTATGCAGATTTTCCAGATCATGGTGCTGCACCCCAAACCCCTGTGATGTGGAAGGGATACATATATATGTTCATACATTCTTTCAATATCCCATACTGATATACTTGATTATCCTATCTTCTGTTAAGCCTTCCCATATCAGTGTGTGTTGATATCTGTCTTCTCAGTTTTTATACACGGTTTGAGTTAGAGTTTATCCTCTGATGTTATGTAGTGTTCTTTAATTGTTTCCTGAGTATTGGTCTTATTTCACCAACAATCAGTAAACATTAAGCACCTACTATGTGCCAGGTACAGTGCTAAATGCAAGTCATAAGTATAGGAATCATGGAAAATGTTTTGTTAGAACCATCACTATGCTGGTCATATAGTTGGTAACTTAGTAAATGTTTCTTGATTGCTTTATATCTTAAATCTATATTTATAGAGTTTTTTTCTCCCCATTAGTATCTTTTTTTTTTTTTTTTTAATTTTTTATTTAAACCCTTAACTTCGGTGTATTGGCTCATAGGTGGAAGAGTCGTAAGGGTAGGCAATGAGGGTCAAGTGACTTGCCCAGGGTCACACAGCTGGGAAGTGTCTGAGGCCGGATTTGAACCTAGGACCTCCCGTCTCTAGGCCTGGCTCTCAATCCACTGAGCTACCCAGCTACTCCTCCCCATTAGTATCTTAACAAATGCAACTTTAGTGCATCAGTGGCTACCAGGTAATAGTCAATTGATACCCACTGCCTCTTTGGGCCTCTTGTACATGTATTCCCATAAATGCCCTAAGGAGGAGCCACCCAACATTAGATACCTCCCTCTCAGTGTTTTATAGGGCACCAGTGCAGCACTCAGGCTGTCCAATTGTTATTTTCTTGCATTTTGATACATGGTCAGCCATGTCCTTTTCCAGTCATGTATTTCCTGGGTGATACCTTTTATATTACTTCTTGTGCCCTGGTCATCCTTAAAGCTTTTTATATCCTTTGCCTATCTTTCCACAACCCTTCAGGTACCTTGCAATTTTGATTGTTTAGAAATATGGGTGCTATGTGATTCACAACAATTAAAATGTCATTGGAAGAATATTGACATTAAAATAAACCTCCTATAACAAGATTAATTTAACAGAAATATGATTAAGATAACTGATCTTTCTGATTAAAAATTCCTTATTATAATTTTATTTAATATATCTAAATGTTACAAGATTCAGTAAAGGCATATTTTGTATGGGACTAAAATACATTATTATTTTGGGGTAGTTTTTTCCTTGGTTTTCCCCTGAAAAAAATGAAGAGCAGTTTGCAGAGTTTTATCTTTTTTGCAATGTAAAAATCACCTTATTATTGTTCTTTTGCTTATTAAAATACTATCAGATAAATTTATGAAAACAGTTGAATAGTAATTTCACAGAATCACAGAGGGACCTCAGAAGCCATCTAGTCTGACCTGTAGCTGAATAAAAAAATCCCTTTTAATATCTGACAATTACCTAGGCTTCTCTTAAAGACCTCACAACTCTCATTGTTAGGAAGTTTTTTACGTATACTTGCCTCTCTGAAACTTTTTACTCATTGCTCCTAGTTCAGCAATTGGGATCTAGCAGAACAAAATTTTCTCATCAACCCAACTGTTCTTCAGATTAAACGAATAGAACTTCTTCAAGCTAAACATTCTCAGTTCCTTAAATGGTGTGATCTCAAAAGTTTTTCACCATCCTTTTGGACCTTTGTGTGATACTCTAGTTTATTTTAAAATTTGATGCTCAGAATTTAGCATTCTGCTCTCCAACTGTGGTATGACCAGGGTGGAGTATAGCTGGGGATTATCTTCATCCTGGATGTTAGGCCTCACCTTGGTAGCCTAAGATCTCACTAGTTTTGAGGGTTGCTGAATCACCCTGTTGACTCACATAGAGCTGGTAGTTCACTAAAAACCTCTTTTATACTGTGTAACCCATTTTGTTCTTGTGAAATTGATTTTAAAAATTTTAAACCTAAGTCTTTTATACTTATCCCTGTTTGATTTCATTTTATTAGTTTTGATTTTAATTCTAAATGGTCAGGATCTTTTTGTATTCTGGTTGTGTCATTCAGGTTGTTAGCCATCCTCCTAGCTCTGTGTCATTAGCAATTTTTATAATTATTCCATCTATGCCTTATCTATAGCTTTGATTAAAATAACTGATAATTCAGGTTTAAAGCCTGATCCTTACCACTTTCCAGTTGACATTGTACCATTATTGATTTTTGGGGGCACTTCATTTCCAAATCCATACATAGTATATATTATCATAAGTAGCATATAGAGTATTTTTGTATAGACTTTTATCTAATATGAACTCAACTAGGGGCCTATGAACTTCATTTTTAAAGTATTTTGATAACTGTCAGTTTAATTGTCCCTTTCAATCTTCTATGTTTTATGTATTTAAAACACGCAAGACAGGGTCATAGGCTTCACCAAACTACCAAAGGAGTCCATGACACAAAAGAGGTTCAAAACCCCTGCTTTCCCTGCTTTAGCCCCTGTCTTTCTGTCTCATACATCAGAAGAGCATGAGAGAGATTTTATGAAATGCTTTGCTAAAATCAAGGTAACTATATCTACAGCATTCCTTTGATCTACCAGTCCATTACTCCTGTCAGAAAGGGAAATGTGGTTTGTCTAGCATGACTTGTTAGAGATTAAAAAAAAAACCAAACTTAATTGATACCTTTTTATATAGACATTTCAGCCTATTTTGCTAGCCTGAACTCTCCCTGTGACAAAGAAAATGAGCAAAAATATTTGTTATGGTGACTGCCTCAGACAATGTATGGGATACTTTGCTATAGTCATCCTTCTGTTTTTCTGAAGGAAGAAATTTATTATTTGTTTCTAGGATTTTCTTTGGTTTTCCAGGTATTCATAATAAGATGTCTTATTAGCATTCTTTTCATTTACATGATGAGAGTCATTGTACATATATTTTTTTTTTGGTAATTTCACTGTTAATTTATATTTCCTGTGTTTCTCTGAATTTGTCATTTTTTATTGGACAATAATATTCAATTCATATTTGTACAACATTATTTTCTTTTTCAATTATTCCTCATTTCATGGGCACTCATTTTGTTTTGGGTTTTTTGTGGCCCTAAAGAATACTGCTATAAATATTTTGATATATATTGGACTTTTGTTTCTGACTTTAATCTCCTTGGAATATATACTTAGTAATGTAATCATTGGATCTAGGAGTATAATACTTTTCTTGCAAAATTCAAAACTGAAATTCAGCATATTTGAACCATCTTACAATTTCCTAATAGTGCATGTAAAATCTGACTTGAATAAAAAAGAGAAAAAGAGCATTTTAGGGGCTTACTCCTTGCCTAGGACTGTGTTCTGGGGGATATACATAACAACAAGAGAGTCCCTGGTCTTAAGGACCCTTCAGCTTTCACTCATACTGGATGGTGTAGATAAGGGGGTTAGGTGCCTATGCATAATGACATAGTTTTGTAAATGGTTGGAGGTGATGTATGAGCCTGGTTCCTGACAAAAAAAGGCAAAAAGCTCACTTATCAGAAACCAGTGTACCAGGAGTAGAGTCCAGATTTTAGTGGGAGGAGGGAATGAATATAGCCTGGCTCTGGTTTGGAAATGGTGGGAAGGTCTGTGAATATTTGACTCCAGTCCTGCTCTCCTTCATCCAACATTGACTGTTCCACCTTTTGCCATCTTTGCCAATTTGCAAGAAATGAAGTAATACTTCATTTTAAAAAATTGTATTTTTCTTACTCATTGATTTGGAGCATGTTTCATTGATAGTTTGCAATTCATTTGAAAAGTGTACATACTTCTTAAACTTTCTATGGGGGCATGGTTTATATATTATGTCAGTTCTTCATATATTTTGGATATCTGACTTTTAAAGGTGACAACTGATGCACATTTTCTTCCTGTTTTTCCTTTAATTCTTCATTGATTTTATTCATACAAAAGCTTTTACATTTTATTTAGGAAAATATTTATTTTTTTATAATAGCATTCTACTATTTTTTTCATAGTGTGATCTTTTTTACAAAGGTTATATATCCATTTTGAATACAATTTTTGTCTAAGCTTCATTTATACCAAACTGCTTCCAAATGACATGGCTTATTCTTGAGCTCTTTGTGTGAACTACTTAGCTTCTGTGGTCAGTGAAGTCAGAAGACATTCAGAAGGCAAAACTTGAAATACTTTAGGTTTGCAAAGCTCTTTACATATATTATTTGATTCTCACAACAATCCTAGGAAAGGTGATGATAATAATAGCTATTAATAGTTAGCATTTATATAGCTAAGGTTTTCGAAGCACTTTATTTGTGGTATCTAATTTGTCCCTTACAATAATCCTAGTAGATAGGTGATAATCCCATTTGATGAGGGAATTTAGGCCCACATAGGTTAAAAGACTTGACTAGTAAGTGTTTGAAGTAAGAATTAAGGCCAGTTCCTGACTCCCACATCTGACTATCCCTGCTAACTACCTCATAATAGCAGAACTCAGAGTCAAGTTGATTAACTCTCATAGTGTGCATATTGCGGTTTCTTTCCTGTTTGGAAAACTGGGAAATCCAATATAAACAAAGTAATTTGCCATTCAGCTGAATCCATTTTCTCATTTTTTATCATTTCTTTAGTTGATTCAGGGACTTTGGTCAGGTTGTAGATTTCATAATTTAAAGTGATGTAATGACAGAGCACTTTTACTGAGAGTCAAGCCAGTTTCTCTGGGGTGGATTATATAGGCTCCCATACATGGATTATAAAGGCATTATGTGTGGTTAGTTTTAACCATAAATACTTAAGCCTCAGTCAATTTTGAGGAAGAGCCTTTTAGCTTTGCTAACCTACCAAATTAACTTGAATTTTAATATGTTCTGACTCAGCTTTTTTTTGTTTTTCAGAATTATATTAAATTTTTTTTATCTACCCTAGTTGACAGGAATAGTGGTAATGATAAATTCCCAAATTCTCTTTGGTGATAAGTGTGTGGGTTTGTAATGCATTGTGTGTATTTTTTCCCAATAGGTTTATTCTGATAATCCTTTGCATCCCCAGCATCTAGGATAGTGCCTAGCATGGAGTAAGTGCTTAATAAATACTTGTCTATTTATTGTTAACTATTAATGAGTCAAATATTAAAAGTAGTTTGGGTTCCCTTGTCTTATAAAACTAATCTGAAGAGTACCTTAGCACAGTAGAGGAGCACCAGGCTTGGGAATTTGGGAGGAACTTGTTTCAAATCTGGCCTCAGATACTTCCTGGGCAAGTAACTCAATCTTAATTACTTAGCAAGTGTGACCCTGGGCAAATTATTTAACTCCAATTGCCTGCCCCTTACAGCTCTTCTTAGTATGTGTGATTCTTCTCACTGGGATTCCCTTCTCTCTCCAGCTCTGACATGCATTTTCCCTCCCTATATAGCATACCAGAATTACAGCCTTCGATAGTTTGGTAGAAAAAAATAATGATGTTTTCTGTTTTATCTCCCAATACACTTACTGATAGGATCTATGACTAAAAAAAATTGGGGGTGGAGTTGGATGTATATCCTTCTTTTGGTTGAAGTGATACATTGGGCCAGTGGTTTAAGAGAATACTTTTAGATTTTTATTCTTTATTGTAACTGATATCCCAGCATAAGTTTGGATTATTTTCCCATAAAAATATTGTTATCTTATACTTTACACTGATAATTCAGTGGCCACTTTTTTGCTCATGTGTTGAGACTTCTTTCACACAATAAATATTATAGACTTTTCTGAGTTGGAGTACTTCCTCTACAGAAATAGCTATAACCTAAAGTCTAATATGTCTACTGACTGCTTTTTTTCTTCACACTACTCACTCATTGCGTCATCCTTCACTATTCCTTTTTCCTACTTATTAAATTTTTTTTCATCAGAAAGGTATAGTACTCAGGCCTTACTATACATGTTGGAATATGCTTTATAATGATGCTATATAATATAAAGTATGCTTTTTAATGATGATACTTCATTCTACATGGAAGAAAATTCTGAATTTAAGGAGAAACTTAAAATCTAGAGTTAATGGAAAACTTCATTTTCAAAAGCTTTTGTAATTCTAGGGAAATATATGAAAAATAATTTGTCATTTATCTTACAAAATTAAAACTTGCATAATTTGTAAAGGAAACTTAGTCTTTATTTAAAATAGCAGAGATTTCTCTTGTTGAGCTAGCTTTTCTAACTTCTTTTCTGTACCTGTTTTCTTAATGGCATTATTCTTCTTGGCCAGGTTCCCTCTGGACTTTCAGATCCCTGTCTCTTTAGAATATAAAGCAAGTGCTTTGCCAAGTTAAAAACTAATTTCCTTGGAAATTAGGCTGCTGGCTTGACTTCTTCTTATGTCTTTCCTGCTTTTGTTGCTCAGAAAAAGAATTAAACTTAGTTTTGTGGAAAAACCTCTAAATCATCTAATTACTTTCTCTTTTTTAAATTAAACATAGTTTATGTGTACATGTGTGTATATACACATATATATATTTACATTGTAATAAATTCATTAGCTTTTTCTTAATTGCAGACTCCTTGGTATTCTCTGAACAAATTGGACTCTATTGGATGAATTAATTATTAATTTATGCAATAATACATGAAGTTTTTTTAGGAGACTGTAAATGTGCTATTTCATATGGGTTTACATCAAATAGAATGTATAGTTCAAACACTTCTACATTATCATTTATTTATAGTTTCTTTATTTACCTTTCCAAAATGAATTTGTGAACTCACTTTCCATTTAGAAAATGCCCACTATTAGGTACTGTGCTTAGCCCTGAGAAATACAAAGAAATATGAGAGATAGACTGTGCTTGAAAGGAGATCACAGTCTTAATGGGAGAGACAATATGAAAATATTATGTACAAACAAGCTATCCTAGATATGTAGGATAACAATCAGCAGAAGAAAGACACTAGAATTTGAGATGGTGACAAATTTTGTATATTTTCTGAGCAGACTGGCTATCAGGTGATGAATTCCTTGGTCATATAATCCTGTGAAACAAAGAAAAATGTAAATAATCCTCTGTTCAAGGCAGCCTCTCTTGGCTGTTGCAGTGATGAGGACTAGTGTGGGAAAGGTGCTAAGAGTCTGTATACAGAATTTAGAATGTT
Organism: Gracilinanus agilis; assembly: GCF_016433145.1. Lineage (NCBI taxonomy): Eukaryota > Metazoa > Chordata > Mammalia > Didelphimorphia > Didelphidae > Gracilinanus > Gracilinanus agilis. The sequence goes on along the minus strand of NC_058131.1, from coordinate 478,971,806 downwards.
TATAAGCATTATTTTAACTATCAGTACTATAAATGTGAGGGCAACCAGGTGGCGCAGTGAATAGAGTGCCGGGCTTAGAGTCAGGAAGACTTATCTTCCTAAGTCCAAATCTTACTAACCATGTGACCTTGGGCAATCCACTTAACCCTGTTTGCCTCAGTTTCTTCAACTTTGAAATGAGCTGGAGAAGGAAATGGCAAACCACTCCAGTATTTTTGCCAAGAAAATCCCAATTAGGTTCATGAAGAGTCAGATGTGACTGAAAAACCACACTCCAAATGTGAAATACCAGTGGCTAAACATTTGACATACATTTGGAGGAGCTGCATCATATAAATATTGTTAGTTGCACTCTAAATGAAAACAGAAGATGTAAAAGAGTAATGGCTAAATGGAAAAATAGTTTGCAGGTTCATCTCAAAGAGAAGTGGGTGAATTTGTTTTTATTGTGCATCCCAAAACAATAAGAATTCTTCATGTGACTTTTGGTCTTATCTTCTTAGTCATCTTGTAATATTCTTGGCTATTATTTAATTTTAATTTTTTTAAACCCTTGTACTTCGGTGTATTGTCTCATAGGTGGAAGATTGGTAAGGGTGGGCAATGGGGGTCAAGTGACTTGCCCAGGGTCACACAGCTGGGAAGTGGCTGAGGCCAGGTTTGAACCTAGGACCTCTTGTCTCTAGGCCTGACTCTCACTCCACTGAGCTACCCAGCTGCCCCCTCTTGGCTATTATTTAAAAATACCCATCAAAAAAGTAATGATAGGTTATTCACTGTAAGATTAAAATTAATGTCCAATACTTGAAGTATTATTTTTATAAAGTTTATTATCTAGTAAAATAGAACCACATGACTTATGTTTTCTATCTGCTCAAAATGCCTGCTCCACCAAAGCCACCAACAGGAAGGAAAAGAGCCTAGATACAGAACTCCACTCACTTTATGTCCTGTCTACTTCAGCACATAACGACAGGAAGTGAGTGGGGTTCTGGGAATCATAGTTTTGCTGGGGATCACAGCCCTACTGGGGATCGTAGTTTTTAAGGTAACAGATTCCAATTTCACAATATCCCCTGAGAGATCATTTGGAAGACAAGTCTTCCCAATGGATCTCGTAAACATAACCAATTTATAAATTATAATAATTTGTGGATAAAAGGGAAAGAGAACAAAACCAGTGATTGCTAGGTGCATTGACAAAAAGCCAATTAGGGAGCAATCCCCTTCAGCATAAGAGTATACATACAAAATAAATGTGTCACAACCCTCCACAGTTCTATTTCACTACAACCCAAAATTCATTCTGGATCTTTTGGTGCAGTGTGAGTTTTCTGCAGGCTTCTCCATGGCGCCTTCTCCAAGCAGTTCACTTCCTAGATTCTGGGAGATTGCAAGTTTCTTAACTTTTATAAAACTAGAATTTTATGACAATTATACAGTTCCCTCTGAGGATGGTGTTGACAAACACACAGATCCACTCAGGTAGCCACTGAAGCTCATGGCTTTTAATCTTGGCTGAAATGCTTCCTCTTGGGGGCCTTTTAGGGGTACCATGCCCTTTAGGAAAATTTATAAGACTATAACCTATCATTGGGTAACCAACCCATTGGGTTTGCTCCCTCCTTTGGCATAGGATTGTAACAGCTCTAAAGGCATGTCTTTCATATATCTCATCCATTTTAATGTGGAGGCAAGGAATAGTGCTATAGCATTTCACTTCTGCTACTAAATGGACAGTTACCTCTTGTTACAAACAACTCAAAGGTACTTTTACAATGGTATCTTCTCCAGTCCAGTCATATGGGGAGGTACAAATAGAAGAGTATGTACACAGTACATATAGCTAATTGTCAAAACACAGTAACTTAAAATGACATAATGTAATAGAACTTAACAAATAAAATAAAATCTTAAAACAAGCAATCAGCAAACAAAATATGTGACAGGATACAAGCACTGAATTCGAGTCTTTTTTTCCAATTCCAATACAGAGATTTCCATAAAACAATAGAGTCTGAAAAGGCTTAAAAATCTACCTCCAGCCTCTTTAAGGTTCCTTTCCCTCCCCAAGGACCATTATCCATTTAGGTTCCATCTGTCTCACCTCTGCGATCTCCCGTAGTGAGGGAGAATTCCAAGCTGAACATAGTGTGGAGGAATCCCATATTGGATGTATTGTAGAGACTGGGCAGGCTAGAGTGGCAAGGGAGTGTAGGGAGATGAATCTCTCCCCTGAATCTCAGGCAAGCTAATTGCAAGGACCAGTGTACCCAGGAATGGTAGGAAGAAAAAACATCCTAAAACTGGGAGCTATTTGAAGTAGGCAATGCACTGCTCTATCATAGAGTGGGCCATGCTTGCAATTCTACTTCCTATTTGGAAGAGTAATCTTCCTTTTCCTCCTCCTAGGGGTAAAAAGCCAGGGAGAAGCTTGCTTTTCCCTTGCCAAGTAGACAAAGAGTTAAGAGGGATTGCCTATGGGCCAGATCCAGGACATAGTTTGCCCATCACTGCCTTAAGCAATTCCCTAATCACTAAGCCTCCACATCCAGATGTAGTGATTAAGGCAGGGGTCAGCAACGTATGGCTCTTTCTGCAGGAGCCATAAAGTCAATTTTTTTCAGGCGCTGTTACAGGAGCGCACACTGTGAGCACTGTACGGCTCTCACGAAATTATATTTTAAAAAATGTGGCATTTATGGCTCTCACGGCCAAAAAGGTTGCCGACCCCTGGATTAGGGAATTGCTTAAGGCAGTGATGGGCAAACTACGGCCTGGATCTGGCCCACAGGGAATAGTTTGCCCATCACTGGCCTAAGGGAAACCTGGGCTTCTAAGGCAAGCAGTGAGCAAGTACTCAGTCATTGGCAACATAAGGGAAAAAGGAATTTATACTTTTCAAGCCTCTGGAGAGCTACTCCAATGAGCAACAGCAATAGCAGAGGCCAAAGCAATGTCTCCGCAAGGACTACCCAGGCAAGGAGGCAGGATCAGCAGGAATAGGCAACAGCTGTCTGGGACCATGGTAGGAGAAATGTGGTTTCTTTTCAAACTAATCTACTCAGAGAATTAAGGGTTTCTGAACCCCACTTCTGGTTGCTATAAATGTAAGATTAAAATTAATGTCCAATACTTGAAGTAGTATTTTTATAAAGTTTATTATCTAGTAAAGTAGAACCATGTTACCAAGTTTTCTATCTGCTCAAAATGCCCACTCTGCCAAAGACACAAACAGGAAGGAAAAGAGCCTAGACATGGAACTCCACCCAATTTATATCCTATCTACATCAGCACATAAGGACAGGAAGTGAGTGGGGTTCTGGGAATCGTAGTTTTGCTGGGGATCACAGCCCTACTGGGGATTGTAGTTTTTAGGGTAACAGATTCCAGTTTCACATCACCAACAGCTGTTAGAGAAGAGGAGGTAGAAAAATTCTATGAAGAGCTTGCTAAGTCTACCACATAAACAGCTTTGAAACTTTGTGACTTCAGAGTGGAATGTGGACAGAAAGAAATAGAAAAATATGTTGGAAAATATGGCTCAGAATCAAGAATGAAAGAGGCCAGAGGTTTGTATATTGTTCAAATGTTTCATATCTGCACATAATAAATAGTTAAAAATACAGAATTGGGAGGCATTGGACATATCTAAGAAAAAATTACCCTACAAAAATGAAACTCATTGCATTAACAGATAGTAAATTAATGTCTACTAATATAAATCATAGCTATCTATAGAGTCAGGCTATCAAAAAGTTAAAGATAAAAATCAGTGCCAATTTATGAGACACATGAAAGTGAAGCTACAATGGTGCACAATCAAAATAGCTCCAACCCAACTTATTATTTTCTTTAAGAACATTTTATTAATGCCCTTCGTTTTTACCTCATGGTCATTCTTTGTGATAAAGAAAGATAATTTAATAAAAATACCACATTTTGTTACTATAATTGATAATGTATGTAATACACTGTCCAAATAGCCCTCTGCTATGAGAAAAGGGATGTATTTCATTATCTTTTCTTCTTTTATTTCTCACCTGTCTTACTTAAATAAGCTACCAGTATAGAATAATGGGAAATGGATGTAGGAATAGACATCAGTGTAAATTTTCACTATCTTATGGAAGTTTAATGTAAGACATCTGACACAATAAAGAGGCCAAAAGAACCCTTAAACCAGTACAACCAGTATATACTTGACCTCCTTGCTCAGTGGAGAGATTGGCACCCTAGGACCATACTGCTTTGGAATATAAACTTCTTAAAGTCTTGTGGAGGAGAATGGTAGAAGATTATAGGTGACATCATCTCAAATAACAAATGATAGAGGGACAAGTGCATTTTAAAAAAAGATTAGCATGAGAACCATTTGATCCGTATCAGTATCTCAAAAAAGCATTAAAGGATGAAACTGGTAGAAGACAACAAACAGATGGAAAATGGAAAAAAAATCTGTCAGGATTTCTATACCAGCCTATTTAGGAGAACAGATACATTTGAACTATGACCCTGCATAGAAGTAGAGAGAACCAAATATAGAAAGAATAGCTGGGCTAGACCTAGAAATATACATGAGACAGATTTGTGCTTGGGGCAACAAAATCTTAACCTTGTTGAGTGATAAAAAATAGCTGAAGCATATAAGATACTGAATAATTAGAAAAGAGTCAAAGATCATATTACTAAAAGTGCCTGATAGGATATAGTAACTAATATACTATGTATTTACTATCTCATCTCTTGGTATAATCTTTGAGAATAATTATATACATATTGAGGGTCTCATGATGAATATTTGGAAAGGGAATAGGTAGGCTTCTGTAGATAGTTTGTGCAGGGAAGGTATGTCCTAGGGGACCATAAGAGACACACACACACTCTATAAGGCTTGGTAGTATTGTAGAAAGATTATAGTTAGGGATATCTCATTCAAATGACCAATGTCTGAATGTGGGGAGGAAAGTTTTAAAGTGTTAAAAGTGGAGGAAAGTGTTAAAAGATTGGAAGGCTGTTATGAACAGCCTTGTTGCTTTTCCTTTCTAGCCCTACCCAAAAAGGTCTGAGGAAAAAGAAAGAGAAAGGGCTACTGAAGTTTCCTGCCATGGGGTTTGGATGGCTGGGTTGAGGATAGAGTAGAGGGAAGATTAGGATATTCTAGTTCAATCTTTCAAAGCTGTCCTGCTTATTTGTGATTTCTTCTGTGCTTTCTGTTCTAATGTACCTTGGCACTATTGTTATTATTTTTTAAACCCGTATTTTCTGGCTTAATATTGGTTCTAAGACAGAAGAGCAGGTAGGGGCTAGGCAATTGGGGTTAAGTTACTTGTTCAGGGACACATAGGTAGGAAGTGTTTGAGGCTAAATTTGGACCCAGGTTCTCCTAATTCCAAATCTGGCTCTTTATCCACTGAGCCACCTAGCTGCCCTTACCTTGCATTATTCTTGACTCCTCATATCCATTTAGCTGTCAAATCTAGTTGTTTCTACTTCTATAACATCTCTTCTTACTCTGACCCTGTCTTGATCCTCACCACCTCTCTCCTGGACTGTTGCAATAGCCTTCTAATTGTTCCCTCTGCTTTAGGTCTCCAAGGCTATCCTTGAGTCAAAATGGTTTTCCTGAAATGCAGGTATAACATGCCACTGCCCTGTTCAGTGTACTCCAAATATAAACTCTTCTGTTTAGCATTGAAAGTGTTTTACAATATGGCCCATCTTCCTTTTTAACCTTATTATTCCTTTAATACTATGCATTAGATCATTTTCTGCATTCTAAAATTCAGCCAAACTGATCTTGCTGATTCTCACATGTGATACATCTCCTTCTCTGTACTTTTGCATTGCCATTCCTTAAATCTAAAATGCACTCACATTCCTGCTTTTTGGAAATCTCCTTTCCTTAAAGACCCAGCTTAACGGGTGTGGCTAGGTAGTATAGTAGTTATAATGAGAGCCAGGTCTGGAGTTAGGACTGGCTCGGAATCTGACCTCAGACATTTCCCAGGTGTGTGACCCTGGGCAAGTCACTTAACCCCAATTGCCTAGACCAGGGGTCGGCAATGTATGGCTCTCGAGCCATATCTGGCTCTTTTGAGGGTCAGATATGGCTCTTTCTGCAGGAGCCATAAAGTCAATTTTTTTTCAGGCGCTGTTACAGGAGCGCACACTGTGAGCACTGTACGGCTCTCATGAAATTACATTTTAAAAAATGTGGCATTTGTGGCTCTCACGGCCAAAAAGGTTGCCGACCCCTGGCCTAGACCTTGCTTCTCTGCTGTTTTAGAATTGTTATTAAGACAAGAAATTCAGTTAAGACTGAAATTTAGTACCTCCTCCATGACACCTTTCCTGATCTCTCCCTGCCCCTCCCCAGTTGTTAGCATTCCCATCAGAATTATCTTGTATTTTGTATATATTCTGAATAAATTTAAAGTCTACGTTCATATTGTTTCTCCTAATGTAAACTCCTTGAAGGTAGGGACTGTTTTATTTTTGTCTTTGTGTTCCTGCCACTAAATAGTGCCTGACACATGGTATCTGCTTAATAGTTGCTTCTGATTAATTAACTGTAAAAAAAGGATTGGATTTGGTAGAATAATATAGAGCTATAAAAGTTCTCTTCCTATGGGGTAACTTCTTTGAGTGCGTTAAAATCACTCAAGATCAAGGAATCTTAAATGCAATAACAGAGAAAATTTAAGAATGCTAAATCTGGAGTTAGAGAACTTGGGTTCAAATCTAGCCTTCATTACTTTTTACTTATATAATGTTGGGTATATTTCACCTAATCTCATTGGACCTTGGTTTTCTCATCTGTAATGAGGTTAGATTAGATTCTTAAGTCACCTTAAAGCACCTTAAAGGTATTTTCTGTCTCTGAATCTATGACTCTATGAACTTAGTTTTGACTTCTATTAATGTCAAGCAAAGAATAATATAGATTAAGACAGTGATAGACAGATTTTTTGAAGAGGGGGCCAAAGGAAAGGAAATGCTCATCTGTCAGTTTGTTTCTAAGGCAACTCTTTCGAAGTTTCATTGTATTGTATCCTACTCATTGGATTCATCAGATTAGGAATAATGTAGTGCTGCCAGATAGCATATTTCAGCCCCCCCCCCTCCATCTGGGCCACTGGCCCCCAGGGCTGTAGTTTACCCATCACTGGGTTTAAGACATTTAACATTCTTAATTACTTGTGAAAAAATAACATTTGGTTAAACAGCATCATGCAGGCAATTAGTTCCATAGCAACAAGGCTATAAGTGTTATGAGGAGGTGGGATTTTGTGATCTGACAGTGTGGTTTGGCTGTACAGTGTTGATAATGTGATATAAAATTATTTTTTCAGGGCAAGTTGTATAATTATGTATGCCTATAGATAGTGGTAGCAGGGCCGGGAGGTAGCTCAGTAGATTGAGCACTGGACTTGAATTCAGATGGTAGTCTCTGATACTTAACTAGTTGTGTGAGCATAATCAAAACACTCTTCTTTAGGTGGCCTCTGTTTCTACTATGTGAAACAGGGACAGTGATAGTACCTCTCTTGTAGGGTTCTTGTGAGGATCAAACGTGATACTGTTTACAAACTTTAAAGTGGCTCCTAAATGTTAGCTATTATTATATGTATTTTCAGGCTAATGATGAATGAATGAAAACATACCTATTAAGTTACTATGTGCCAAGCATTATCTCTAACTGCTGAGGATACAAATAGAAAAAGTGTGACAAGGCCTTATTCATTTTTTTTTTTTTTTTTTTTTTTTTTTTTTTTTTTTTTTAGGCAATGGGGGTCAAGCGACTTGCCCAGGGTCACACGACTGGGAAGTGTCTGAGGCCAGATTTGAACCTAGGACCTCCCATGTCTAGGCCTGACTCTTAATCCACTGAGCTACCCAGCTGCCCTCTTGACAGGCCTTATTCTAAAAGAGCTTATACTTTAATTTAGGACAATAGCATGTGTGTAAAATGTATAAATGGAGACTTTGAACCTATCCATTTTAGTTCTTACAAAAAGAAAGGTCTACAAAGCACAGGGGCAAAGGGGATCCTGTTCCCAGGGATTCTTAGGGTCTGAAGCACATAGAGGCAAGGGCAGATTGTAAGTCCGTGAAGACCTTAGGAATTAGGGATAGGGCAGGTGGCAAGACTAGCGTTGTTCCATCTAACTAGAAACCATAGAATTGGTGACTCCATTTCTAAGCTGTGCAAACAGTTAAGCAGCCTAGTTGGGTTCTGGAATGTCTAGAGCCGTGGTAGCAAACCTACGACCAACGTGTGCTGGCGGGGGACACTCAGAGCCCTATCTGTGGACACATACACTGTCACCCCAGCACAGAGTTCACCAGAGTTCATTACTAGAAAGCCAGGGGATAGGGGATGTGGAGCCAGGCTGCTCCCCTCCCCTTCTCTACACACACTTGAGGACATTTCTCACATCACCCATCTCTCTAAAACATCCGTCATCACTGGTCTAGGGGGTGAAGGAAGCATGAGAGAGGAAGGCAAAAGGGTGGAGGGTTAGGTTTTTTTATCTAGGATGACAGCTGTATATACTATTACAACATTGAAACTTATAGATATGAAGAAAAGTTTGAATTGTTTTCTTTTGTTAAAAAAATTTTTTTTTCTGCCTGAGATTCCTTTTTTCTCCTTCACTGGAAGTGCAGTGGCCATTCATTGACCCAGTTTTCACTGCTGATTGGCATGAAAACCTTGACTTGCTCAGTTTTTCCAACCTGGCCTGGTTCACTCTTCCTTAGGTGTCTTCATGGCCTCCTGCTCCTGGACACTCACCATATTGGTGCCAGATCTTGTAGGAATGTTGGGTCTGTTTTGTCCCTACAATAGCTGAACTCCTGAGTACAAGCAATCCTCCAGCATCAGCTTCTCTCCATAGCAAGGATTAAGGGTATTTGCCACCTTGCCAAGCCTCTATGTTAAGTTTCTGAGCATAAGCATTTTGAATTTTTGCATTGAAAAATACAATTGATGGGGAGGACAGCTCTGTAGCCAGAACAATTCTAAAGTCTGTTCCCAGAAAATATAAGCTTAAATTGGTTTCTTAATTGGCAAAGGGGGATCCCTTACCAGCCACAAACAGTGGGGGAAATTTTAATTTGTAAAAATGGACAGTGAAAATCTTATAATGGTCCAAGATTGAGTGCTTGCTTAAGAGAATCCTTTTCCCAGAAAAGTTTGCCCTGATTTGGAATTTGGAAGCAAGTTAAGGCTTTCTGTAGTGTTTTACTTGAGGCATTTTCATAAAAGTCTTTCAGTGTAAATGTTTAAAGCTAACACCATTCCCTAGATTAAAAATTGACCAGACAATGAGGTTGTTGGGATTTGTGCCCAATAAGACCTAACTTAGGGCCACCTAGAAGATTAGATTTATTCAGATGCATATGATATGATAACACATGAATAAAAATTCTTGAAATTCTTTTCCTTTCTGAGCTGCCTGTTCCCTGAAACCACTGAATATTTGTTGTCAGTAGATTAGGATTAGTAAAGAAATTTATAGATTGGTAATAGCCATGCCTGTGGTTCTCTTGAGGATAAAAAAAGGTGGAGAACATTTCTGTTCATGCTCGAATGTGACCTTTGTGGCTTCTCCCTTCTGATTTGGTAGAAGTTTTGAGGGTGGTGTAGATTTTTAAATTTTTTAAAATCTTTACCTTCTGTCTTAGCATTGATATTAAGTATTGGTTCCAAGGCAGAAGAATAGTAGGGGTTGGGTTGGGCAATTGGGGTTGTTACTTGCCCACTGTCACACAAGCTAGGAAATGTTTGAGGTCACATTTGAACTCTGGACCTTCCATCTCTAGGTCTGGCACTTTACCCACTGAACCACTTAGCTGCCCAGCAGTAGATGCTTTGAAATAGGTCTTCCAGACCAGGGGGCAGCTTGACTATAGAAAAAGCAATCATTTGGGAATTAGGGAATATTGATTCTTTCTAGTTCTGACTTTGACACTAACTAGCTATGAGGAAGGGCATTGAGTTTCTGCATTTCATTTTAGCTTTTTTACTGTAAAATGAAGGCATTGAATTAGATAATCACTAACTGCCTGCTCTAAAATGCTATGCTTTTCTAATTTCTTTGATGCTGTGGAGATAGGTACTGATAAGAGATTATAGTACTTTTTTTTTTTTTTTAAATTTTTAAACCCTTAACTTCTGTGTATTGACTTATAGGTGGAAGATTGGTAAGGGTGGGCAATGGGGGTCAAGTGACTTGCCCAGGGTCGCACAGCTGGGTAGTGTCTGAGGCCGGATTTGAACCTAGGACCTCCTGTCTCTAGGCCTGGCTCTCAATCCACTGAGCTACCCAGCTGCCCCAATTATAGTACTTTTACTCAGCCCTGGGTTCTAACTTTTGTAGATAACAAAGGGCTACAAGTAAAAGCAAAACTTAGTTCCTGAGAAATCTGCTGAAACACTTGGCATGTGTGTAAGTATTTTGGAATTTGGGTTATCTCAGCTATTAATATTATCTTGATTTTCCTCCTCTTTGACACTCCTTACTGGCACATGGATTAGACTAGAATTAAGTAGAGTTGTTTGAGTGTTATTGTCTAGACATTTAAGGAATCTTCCATCTTTAAGTCCAGCCTACCAGCCTTAACATTATTTGAATGAGTGAATAATGAAAAAAGCATTTATTAACTATTTACGATGTGCCATTACTCATTTTACAGATGAGGAAACTGAGGCCCACAGAAGTTAAGTAACCTGCCCAAGGTCACAAAATAACTGGTAGACCCAAGATTAAACTCAAGTTTTGAGCTTAGCTCGCTTAGCACCCAGTTTCATGCGCTTTCTGTTGTACTTTGTAATCTCCTAACCTGACCTCCCTATTTCTGTCAATGGTACTCTTGTGCTTAGTTTTCTTGTTTGAAATCTTTCAAGTCATCATTAGTTTTCTTTTCTTCTTTTCCTCCTATATCTAATCAGTCAACATATTGTGTTGATCCTCCTTAAAATATTGCATGACATCCCTTGCTTTTTATTCACAGTAGCTACTATCTGAGTTTATACCTAGATGAATGTTTCAGCCAATTCCTAATGACTACTTCTGTCAATAGCTTATTTTCTGTTTTGATCTATCTTGCATAACTACCCAGTCTAATCTTCTAAAGCTACTTTAAAGGTTTAGGTTAAAGTTATACCTTTACCACTTTCTGGGTCTTTGTGCCTCATTTCCCCCCCTTTATATGGTAATAATGGCCTATCCTTTGAAGCATGAGGTGGGTGTAGACCTGTAACCTGTTCTCATCTGAAGGGACCCCTTGTTGGTGAGAAAGAGAGGTGAATACTTCTGGGCTTTGGGACCTCATCCAGTATCTGAGAGGCTGACTCCAACCCATATCTAAGTGCTTAATAACCCTAACTTTCTTGTTTTCTAGCACCCTTAGTGTTGGAGTAGTTTTCTCATGGTGCTTCATGACCACCTTTTGGTCTATGGAAAGTAATACCTAACAGTTCTGTTTATTAATTAGTTAAGGTTAACAAGTATTTATGACCTATGAACTTAGTAGCTTTTAAAAAAACTAATACATGTGAATTGAAAGAAAATTTGGCTTAAAAAAAATCCTTACCTTCCATACTGGGTTCCAAGGCAGAACAATAAGGGCTAGGCAGTGGGGGTTAAATGATCTGTCCAGGGTCACACAGCTAGGAAGTCCCAGGGTCACCTGTCCCTAGACCTGGCTCTCAATCCAGTGAGCTATCCCCTAAAAATTTGTTTTTTATTTCATTCTTTTAAACACAAGTGCTTCCTAATGCAATAAATGTGCCTGGTAAACATTGAACAATTTTTCAAATCTCAGAATCAGATTGGGCACTCCTCATTTCCTGTTCTGTATTGATTTTCTCTTGATACTTAACATCATAGCAAACACCAAAAACTCAGCTTTGTTGAGGAAAAATGTCACAAATGAAAAAGTTTGAAGAGTTACTGGCACAGTCTCAAGTATAAGTAAACAAAAACATCTCAAACACTTGAGAACATTTGAAAAGAATGTAGCACTATCTAATGGTCAAAATGTAAACTACCTTGAACTAGTATTGGTGTCCTACAATCACTGTGTTTCTCTTGAAAATTTAATATAAATCTCTTGCTGTTCTCTTCAGAGCAAGGTTTTACAAGGATCCAACTGGGAAAAAATTAGGGTAGAAGGATGGCATGTGGGGAGCATGTTGATTGTGCATTCCTTTTATCAAAGGGCCTATCAGAAGGGTCTAAAGCAAGTCCTATTCTTCTTACTTGTGGTTTATGGAATGGTTACTTACATGTAAAATGAGAGGGTTGGACAGTATGATTTCTAAGGACCAATATTAGTTTTAACATGCTATAATTTTATCATTCCCCTGCTCAGAAATTTGCTAAATCTTTAATGGATCCCCTTTCCCTACAGAATATAATCCATGTCCTTTAGACTATTGTTTAGAGCCAGTGATGGACAAACTTTTTAAAGAGGGGGCCAAAGGAAAGGAAATGCTCATCTGTCAGTCTGTTTCTAAGGCAACTCTTTCGAAGTTTCATTGTATTGTATCCTACTCAGTGTATTCATCAGATTAGGAATAAGGTCGTGCTGCCAGATAGAACATTTCAGGGGGCTGCATCTAGCCCGCGGGCCATAGTTTGCCCATCAAACTACCTCCTGGCATGTGTAACAGTTGCTAGCTTAAAATTAATTGTACCGTGTTATGTCTTAACTGTATTTCATCCATTACTCTTTTAGCTACATGGCTATTCCAGACAAAACTAATCATTTAGCACTTGAACTGTATATAAATTTTTACAAATGCATGTTTTGTGAGATGTGTTATTTTTTTTAGAAGCATAGGTGAGAAAATGAGGTACAAACTATTTGATGTAAGAAAGAATTTGAAAATTATTTTAATTCCTTTTTTGTGAGTATATTTGAGTCTTTACTGTAGATCCTAAACCTTTTCGTTTATTATAGGATCATAGATTTAGAAGTGAAAAGGGCCTCAGAGGTCATCCAATCTTACCCCTTCCTTCTATAGATAAGAAAAGAAAAATGAGAAGTTGAAAAGGGTAAGGGGTTTGTCCAACATCACATGGTTAGAACCAAAGAAGAAATTCAAGTTTAGGTTCTTGTGCCTAAAAATCTAGTGTGATGCCACAAAGATCTTTTTTTCTCTGGTATAATATAGAGAAAATTCTTTTAAAATATTTTTTTTTTAATTACAAACTTAAGAAAACACTAATAAATATTTTAGCATACAAAGGAAAACAAAGAAAGTATTTATAGGAGACAGTGAGCTTCTATTATATACAGGCTTTTTGGTCTTGTTTGTATAATTCAAATATAACATGGTAGTTTCAACACTTGGCTGCTTTTCTGTCCCTTTCTCAACTTCCTTCTGCTTTTTTCTAAATGATTTGTTGATGCTCTTCCCTCCCCCCATCTTTTTTTTTTAAACCTTCAATTTCTGTATTAGAATCATCCCTTCCAAGGCAGAAGAGTGGTATGGGCTAGGCAATTGGGTTCAGAAAACTAGGAAGTGTCTGAAGTTAAATTTGAACCCAGGACCTCCTGTTTCCAGGCCTGACTCAATCTATTGAGCCACCCAACTAACTGCCTCATTTCCCCTTTGTTTTGTATCACTTTTACTACCTCCCCAATTGACTCTTCTCTGAAAAACAATCAAACAAATAAAAGCTCTCTCTGTAACAAATAAGTACAGTCTCATAAAACAAATTTACATATCAAATGTGTGTATATATATATGTATATATATATATATATATCAGATCTGTACCTATGAGTCCATCACTTTTCTGGTAAGAAATAGAAAGCATAATTCATCATTTATCTTTGGGAGTTATTTTCATTTTAAATGTTTTAGTCACTGTATGAATTATTTTCCTGAGTTTTATTCACTTTACTTTGAATTGTTCATATAAATCTTACTAGGGTCCTCCCTTTCATCATTTCTTTTGGCACAGTACTATTTCATTATGTTCATATATCGTGCCCTCAACCATTCTCTAATTGATTGCCACCCATTTGATTTTTCAATTCTTTACTGTGATAAAAAGTGTTGCTGTGACCTTTCATATATATAAGACCCTTCCCTCTTTATTTGATCCCTTTGGAGTATAGACCTTATAGCAGCATAGCTGGGTCAAAGGTTATGTACGTTAATGACTTTTAGAAGATATTATCTGCTTCACAATGCATTAGTGTTTCTGCCTATTCTTCTACAACCCTTATAATGAGGGTTTTTTCCATGATGGATTTGATGTTGTGCTTTAGAATTATTTTAATTTACATTTCTCTTATTATTGATTGAGAGCATTTTTATATAATTGTTGATAGCTTCCCCTTTTCTAAGAACCACTTGTTCATTTACATTCCCCGCTTTTCTATTGGTGAATGAATGATTCTTATAAGAATCAACAGTAATGCCTCAGTTTTCATTGACATTGGTTTTTGTCATTTTCAGTTTTCATTGATTTTTCTTTTCAAAAAATTTGTGTTTTCATCAGGTGCCTCAGATTTCTTTGGGGTACCCACTTGACCTTGATGCTAATTTTGAGACAACAGAGGGTGACCCACATGTTCTCCTGCTTAGTGTGAGCAATGCACGTATTGAAAAGCAAATAAATCCATTTATCGATAAAAATAGCAAACAAAAATCAGATAAAGCATACAGATATCTACCTGACTATACAAAATAAATGAGTTCTCATTTTGGGAGTGAGATATCTCATCCCAGTCAAGTAGAAATTCTCCCATAGTAGTTCAGTTGAGAAGGACATAATCAAAGTAACAACTCTTCTACATGTCAGCTTCTTTCCAAAGTCTTTCCAGATAATGGCTTGATACCTAAGGTCCTTAATGGAGGGAGATTCCCCTTCCATACAATAACTTCTCTCTCCTTACCTTGCTGTCTTCCATATGCCTAGAAGAGTCTTCAGAAAGGTAGATGACATGCTAAATGCTCATTTATTCTTTACATTAGTCTTTTATATTAATTTTATATTAATTTCTTACTGTTTTTAGTATTAAACACTATATTCCCTATAAAATGTGTTTTTGGCATGTATTTGGAGTGTCCAAAACGAATTAATTGGATTTATGTTGATTCATATGGAAATAATTGCCTCTGGTTTTTGTTGGTTTCAGATTTTGCAGATTGTTTTTTAACGGATTATTGATGAAAACCAAGGTATCACTGTATTTGTACCAATTCCCATTTACCTTGAATATCATACCTTTATCAGAGAAATTTGCTACAGATATTTTTCTCCCCAGTTATTTGTTTCCCTTCTAATTCTAACTGCATTGATTTTGCCTGAGAAACAGCTTTTCAAATTTATGTAATGAAAAATTTTCATTTTTTCTTCTGTAAGCATACCTATCCTATACCTATCCTTTGTCTGGTCCTGAACACCAACACTCTCTAAAATTATCATGGTAACTGGTCCTCTGATTTGTTTATGATATGACCTTTAATAACTAGGTCTTAAACCAGTTGGAATTTATTGTGGATAGATTGTGTGAGATGTTGATCTAAACCTGATTTATGCCAAACTGTGTTTCCTGCTTTCTCAGCTTTTTGTTATTATTGTTGTTGAATAGTGAGTCTCTGAAGTTGGAGTCCTTGGCTTTGTCAATCTCTGTACTGCCATGTTTGATTGCTCTGAATCTTGGGTTCCTAATCAATTCCAGTGGTCTTTGACTTTTGTGTTTTTTAACCAACATTAAAGATTTTTGATGATTATTGTTCTGTAGTTTTGTTTGAATTCTGATAATGTTCAGCTCCTTTCCTTCTCACTTTTTTTCCCATTATTTCCCTTGAGATTTTTGACCTTTTGTTTTTACTATTTTTCTAGGCTCATAAAATATAACCCTTTGGTAGTTTGAGTGGTATGTGATTAAAATCTATAAACTAATTTAGGTGAGTATTGTCATCTTATGTTGTTAATTCAATTAATTTAATCTCTGCACTTATTTTGGTCTGACTTTTTCCTGTAAAGAGTATTTTTAGGTTATATTAATAGAATTAAAAAAAAAACACACCCCTTTACCTTCAGTCTTAGAATCAATACTAGGTTTTGGTTCCAAGGCAGAAGAGACGTAAGGGATAGGCAATGAGGGTTAAGTGATTTGCCCAGGGTTATACAGCTAGAAAGTGTCAAGAGGTCACATTTGAACCCAAGACCTCAGGTCTCCAGACCTGATTTTTTCTCCATTGAACCACCTACCTGCCCCTCAGGCGGTTTTCTACAGTTGTATGACTGGGAGATGTTGATGTTGGGTTACTTCTGTCTGGCTGTTTGCGTTAGAGTCCTAACTAGTGTTAGCTACTATGCCTACCTGCTCTTTGGCCAGCTGCTAAGGTTTAAAGCTTTTAAGCTGTTAAGGTTTTTACAGTCACTGTGGTCTATGCATGCCTTCTTGTCTACAGGATCCTTTTCTTACCTCAAAAAATTTAAGAACAAAAACCAAAAGGAAATCAATGAAATCCTTCTTCCTCTTTGAGTTTCTATTTATATTACACAATGTAGATGAAATTCAAGAGGGTCTTGAAACCCTGCTTCTGCCTTTCAGGGGGCAATACCTCAAGGGAACTGACCTTGTTGATAAATTATTGAACTTCCTTACTTTCCAACTGAAACGATAAACCACACCGCTTCCTTTTTCCTCTCATTTCATACACTAAATAAACATTTATTTGCTTTTGGGTGTGGGGGTTGAGAGAAGCTTTGCATTGTCAAATGATGCGGGCTGTGTCCTTTTGAATTAATTTTTAATTCCATACCTCAATCAGTCAAGCATTTATTAAGCACCTACTACGTGCCAGGCACAGAGGACAAAGAAAGCCAATAGACAGTCCCTTCCCTTGGGGAGCTCACAGTCTAATGGAGGCGACAACATGCAAACAAGCTCCATGCAAGATAAATCAGAAATAATTAACACAGGTAAAGCACTAGAAAGAAGTTAGAGGGAATAGGAAAGGCTGTGGAAGGTAGGATTGTAGGTGGAACTTGAAGGAATATGGGGAAAGGAAGTGGAGATGAGGAGATGGAGGGTTGTTCTAGACTTGGGGGCAGTCAGATGGAGAGATCTTGTTCCAGGAATAGCAGAAAAGGATATGTGTGGGTTGGGGTGGGGGGAGGAAAAATGGAAGAAGACTGAAAATGTGGGGGGAGGGCAAGGCTTTGAATGCCAAACAGAATTTTGTATTGGATTCCGAAGGTGAAGGGGAGCCATTAGAGTTTATTGAGTAGGGGCTGACATGGTTGGACCTGTGCTTTCAGAAAATCTCTGGTAGGCTCCCTGGAGGTTGGCCTGGAGTGAGGAGAGACTTGTGGTAGGCAGACCCATGGGCAGGCTGTTGAGATATTCCAGGCAAGAGGAGATGGGGGCCTGCACTGTTGCAGCAGCACATCTGTGATTTCGTCAACATGGGGAACATGTGTGGTAGGACCTAACACTGTAATTTAGCAGATAAATCTTGGGGGGTTGCCCAAGGCACACAGAAGTTAAATGAGTGCCCAGGGTCACTCGGGTTACAGAATCACAGAATCCTGGAGTTGGCAGAGACCTGAGCAATTCCTATTCCAACCCATTCATGAAAGGAATCCCCACTGTAATTCAACCTCTGCCTGAGGACCTTTAAGGAAGGAAATTCCTCACCTCCATGGGCAGCTCATTCCACTTTTGAATAACTAATGTTAGGAAATTTTTTATGATTTCAAGCCTTTATTGGCCTCTGTAACTCTCATCCATTGCTCCTAGTTCTGACTTCTGAGGTCCAGTAAGACGTAAGTATAATCCCTACTCCACATAATGGCCTTTCAGGTGTTGAACACATCCATCCTGTGGTGCCTATGTGTGCATCTTTACACACACACACTGAAAATGCTAAATTCCTTCAGCCTATTATTTATGTGACAAGGTCACAGAGCCCCTCAACTTTCTGATTGCCCTTTGTTTAACTTGGGTGTTCTTTTGGTGAAGGCTGATGGCCTGTGAATCATGGAATTCCAGAGTCTGTGAAGAAATGAAGTCACTCTTTACCTAATGTAAAAATGTAATGGGAGAGGTAGATATAAATGTGTGCAGGCAATCTAGATAACTCATGACAAATGAATTATGTAAGTGAAATCATGTGAAGTCACTGAGGCTCAATCATCTACTGATTCATTTAGAGAGCCATCACATCCAAAGGAAAGATTTTTTTGTGACTTATGAACACATTCTTGTTAAACCTATGCCTTCTTTTCTGACTATATTCACATTTACACCTAGCAGATAACTGACAAAGCTATTTTCATCATTGTATCTATCATAATCTTGTGTTATTTTGATGATAATATTTGATATGTGCATCATCTCTTAAAGTTGGCAAACTCTTTTATGGACATTCAGCTACCCAGAGCTCTTTAATCCCAAGTGTCCCTCAGTGCTTTCTCTAGGACTTTCCTTACATACAGCAGAACTTTTTTTAACCCAAGCCTTGCCCTCTATCCACTGAACCACCTACCTGCCCCTTCCTAGCTACTTTTTGCATGAGGTTTATCCACTATATAGAACTCACTATAGGTAACTCATATATTATCCCTAGTAATGATTATAAATGGCAAGTGTTTATGTAGTTAAGTGGTTGATTTTTGTCCTTTGTACTCAGAGGATCAAAATGGCACCACTCTGTTGGGGCCAATGTAGAGTGAGTTATACTATGGCTGAACAGACCAGTGAGAGCTTAGAAAGTTCTACCACAGGTTGAACACAAATAGCCCATATGAATATTTGGGATGGAGCTATCTCTGGATTTGTTGATCTCATGGAAAGGAGTACAGAGAGAGAAGAAAGCCCTGGGCAGAGCATTGAGGAATTCTCAGGATTAAGGAGCTGTAGATGGATGAGCCATGTGCAAAAGAGACTGGAAAACAATGAAAATAGAAAAATCAGGACCAGAGAGACCTTTAGAATGTCCTTGTATTGCTTCTTCCAAACTCCACATAAGCACTTACCTTCTGTGAGTTCTTTTTAAAATTGTGTTTTCGGTAAGAGAATGTTTGGCATTCTGAACAAAGTGATCAACCCGTTGGTTTTGTGTTCTCTGCAGTAGAGTTTGAATGCTTAAATTTGCAAAATGCTTTATATACATTATCTCATTTGATCCTCAGAACAGCCCTGTAAAATTACACTGTTAGTAACACCATTTTATGCCTGAAGACCCGTAGGTGCTGAATAGCTAGGTGATTTATAAAGGGTCACACATCTAAGGTGGAATTCCAGTATAGGTGTTCCCTGTCTGATTCCAGTTTCGTCCAGTACACTGGGTCATAGTTGCAGAGATCGACATTGGCAAAGATAATGGCCATCTCTCCCACTAAGAAGGCTATAAATAGATTGTGTTTGTAGATATACATCTTGTCTTTACAAGTAGGATATGAGATTGTCAGTTGAAAGCTAAAGGGAAGTAGAAAAATTTGGGAAATAACTTCTCTATGATATAATAGGGAGCTATTAAGAGGGAAATAAAGTGGTTACTTTATACTATTGATGACCCAGCTAAGTTTAGATAACATGATATTTTAGTGGACCCAATTATTACTATGGCTTGACTTTAATGTGTGTGCATGTAGTTAAGCATTCTGGGCTTGGAGCTTGGAATAGTGTCCCATTGTATCTCTACTTGTTAAACTCTTTCTCCTGTGTCCTGCTCCAGTACTCCATTATCCCTGCATGCTTATGATTGAATTTTCTCTTGTTGCTTGGAGGAGCTTTCCCCTTTAATTATATACTCTATCATCGTCATTCTCTCTTTATCCATTCTTTCTCCATTACTTGGCCTACAAACACTTAAGGTGTTTTTTGTTTTTTCATCTTTTGTGTTATCCTAAGGTCCCCTCAAGCTATTATGTGATACCCTTTCCAGAATTTCCCTGACAATCTCCTTTATGGAATTGGCTAGCATCTCACATTGTTTTCTTAATCTTTTGCAATCTGGTTTCTAACTTCAAACTTTATTATAAACTGCTTTCTGAATGGTGACAAGTGAGCCTTTTTCTTTTTAACTAGCACCAGGATAGGTGGAAGAGTGAGCATAGAGGCAGAATGTACTGGATTGGAAGTCAGAAAACCCAGGTTTGAATCTGGGGTGACCTTGTGTTAGCCACTTGATGCTTTGGGTCTCAATTTCTCGTCTTTAAATGAAGGGATTGGACCTCTAAGGTCACTTTCAGGTCTAAACCTCTGATCCTGCCATTCATTAACTTCTAAATCTACTGACCTTTTCTTAGTCCTTATCCGCTTTGACCACATGACTATCCACTGCCTCTACATCTTGGATGTCTTGGCTTGTGTATAACAGTTCTTTCCTGGCTTTTCTCTTGCCTGTTCTCATTCTCCTTTGCTGGATCATTATTCAGACTGAATTATAATCCCTATACAGGACATTTACAACTCTTTCTGTGTGTCTGATCTTAATCTTCACTTAAATTCTAGCCCTGCATCTCCACCTGGATATCTTATAGACACCTTAAACTGAAAGATCTGAAATTGAACTCATTTCTCCTACCAACCTCGAATTCTCTAAATTTCTCTGTAGGGAATTTCTCTAAATTTCCCTATTAGTTTGGAGTGTAACAATATCCTTAATCATCCAAACCTGTAACCTTGCATTTATCTTTGATTCTTTTGTCTCTCCTACTCCTCTCCCAATATACAGTCAGTCTCCAGGTCTTGTTTGGTCTACACAGCAATTCAGTTGTCTCATGTCCCCTTCTTTCTGCCTAATTCTTCTGCAACCTTAGTTCTGGCCTTTATTGTCTCTCACCTACACTGTTGTAGCAGAGTCCTATTGATTTCCTTATTACAGTCTCTACATTTTTCCAATCATTCCCCCATATAGCTCCAAAGTAATCTTTGTAATACATAGATTACATGTCTCACCCCTGTTTGAAAGACTTTAGAAAGCTCCTATTACCTGTGTCATAAAGCATAACCTCTGGATAAATATAGAGACAGAGAGACTAGACTTATATTTTTATTGGTGTAGAGAGCCCCTATTGAGGAACTTATTCTGCCAATGCAGGTTGGCACCTTTTCTTCAATTTACAGTCTTTAGAGCAAGGGTTGGCAACATATGGCTCTCGAGCCATATCTGGCTCTTTTGAGGGCCAGATATGGCTCTTTCTGCAGGAGCCATAAAGTCAATTCTTTTTCAGGCGCTGTTACAGGAGTGCACATTGTGAGCACTGTACGGCTCTCACAAAATTACATTTTAAAAAATGTGGCGTTGATGGCTCTCACGGCCAAAAAGGTTGCCGACCCCTGCTTTAGAGAATAGCTTACAACAGAGGCCAGCATATTGTGGCCCATGGCTTACAAACTAAGAATAGTTTTTATATTTTTATATTTTAAATTGTTGAAAAAAAATCAAAAGAATATCTTGTGACATGCAAAAATTACATGAAATTTAAACTTCAGTGTCCATAAAGTTTTATTGGAATTTAGCCATGACCATTCATTTATGTGTTGTTATCTGTGGCTGCTTTAGAGCTACAATCAATGGTAGCAATTGAGTTATCTTAGAGACCTTATGTGGTGCTCTCATGCTTTCCCTCACTGCTCAGTGCTTTACAAATCACAGCAATACAGTTGTAGCTCAGTGGTGTTTTCATTGCCAGGCATATATTCCATAACTATATACCATAATATTACTTGTGCTATACCCAGCATACCAAAACAAGAAAAAAAGAGCAAAAAAATAATTTCATGATTTTTTTTTTAAATCTAAGAGCCAAGATTAAATTTTGTGAACTAGAACCATCCTCAACCACTATTATCAAAAGTTTGGAAATTTTGGAAGATTAGCTTTGGAAGCTAGCTTTTGCTGGAGACTTAATAAGGTTTCTTTTTTCTTTTTTTTTAATAAGTATTTTTAATGAGTTTGACTTAAAATTACAAGGCAAAACAGTGCTTATCTGTGAAATTTATACTGTGATAGTCAATTGCACACTAACTAAGGTCATTTGAATCACAAGTAATGTCAAGTTTCTTCATACATTTCCTATTCTGTCAAAAGTAAAAACAAAAAGTGAGATCTCTAATTCCCACGTAAATTTGCAGTGGACATATTTTCTGAGTTCAAACTACAGTTCCAACAGTATTTTTCAAACCTTGATATAAGTACAAAAGAAATGTCCGTATTTCCAAATCCATTTAACTATGAAATTAATGAGCTTCTACATAACTTTCAGTTGGAAGTGATTAATCTGCAATGTAATGACATGCTAAAAGGCAAATGTCAAGAGAAAACTTATGGAATTCTAGAAAAGTTTTCCAAGTGGTGAGTATGCTTAATTAAAATCGTGTTCTCATGTATTGATAGCAATATTTGGCAATACCTATCTTTGTAAAAAGATAGTTTCAAAGGTGCAAGTACATAAAATCTCATTACAGATCAGTATTGTCCCCAGGATCAATTAGAAAATGGTCTGGCACTCAAAAGTCCTTCATAAGTTAGCCCCCACCTACCTTTCCAGTCTTCTTATACTGTAGTCCCCCAGGTATACTCCTTAGTTCATTGACTCGGTTCAGCCTCCTTGGCTGTCCCACAAACAAAATACTCCATCTCTTGCTCCTGGGCATCTCTCTGGCTGTCCTCCATGTCTAAAGTTTTCTTTTTCCTCTCCTCTGACTATTGACCTCTCTGGCTTCCTTTAAATCCCAACTAAAATCTCATTTTCTATGAAAGCCTTCTCTGTGTTAATTATCTTCTGTTTATCCTTATACAGATTGTATGTATTTGTATCAACTAGATTGTAAACTCCTTGTTTCTCCCCCTCTTTTTGTATCCTCAGTGCATAGCCCAATGACTGGCACATAGAAGGAGCTTAAATGTTTGTTGATTGATTAACAGATGAACATTTACAATCAATTTTGATAAAGAACACCAACTTTAAATTTCATTTAAACTAAAGGCTATCTCCAAAGAAAGAATTCCATTCTCCTTAAACCATTATAACAAAAAATTATTCTGATGCTCAATTATTATTTTGAGTTTTGTTAATAAAAAGTTGTGGAAATTGGTTTTCTCTCTTGTTATATGAGTATCTCCATAATGTCTTCAACATTTGCCTCTTGGTCCACAAAACCAAAAATATTTTCCATCTGATCCTTTATAGAAAAAGTTTGCCAACCTCTGGCCTCAAGTATTGAGAGGTTTAAAGTGCCTTCTTGAGTGGCCCACAGACCTGTGGGTCAAAGACTGGATTTGAACCCAGGTCTTCTGAGACCTGCCTCTCAGGTACCTCTGTATTCACTTTCTGTTACTGCCTCTCCTCAAGAGAAGTATAAATTATGTTCAGTATGCTCTCTTTAGGGAAGAAAAGTGTATGTTAGGTTATATTAAAATTGCTCAAATAAAAAAAACTTTGATGCTTAAATGAATAAGCTTTATGTTTCTGGGGAAATATTTTGGTAGAAAAGTTCATTCCCTGACAATGAGATATATAATAGGAGTTTTGTTTTTTGTTTCTTGATTCTTATTGTGGTAAATATATAATAGTGTTGTAAAAATCATAAAAATGGAGTTATAGGCTTGAATGTTATATGCTAACATGAAAGAATGTGAGATCAGGCTAGTTTGGAACTAATCAGATCTCATTTAAACAAAGCCTGAACAGAACTTTGATAATGCTTTAAAAACCAAATATTTAGCTCCTTTTAAACATCCATCCTCCTTGGCATAAAAGCAGAGGTTTTTAATTTCCACATTGTTTTCCACCTAACTCCCTGCTGCCATTTGTGCTACTGCTTTCATTTAATTCTCTTCCCACAAACTGTTACTGCTCACATGACTTAAGGTTCTCCTTTAAATGTTTAGTATTACCAGTGGTTTTGTGATTCTATTGTTATGGCTGAATTTCTTACTATTAAGTGGTTTTAGGTTTAACTACCACTTTTGTAGGTCAGTAACAAATTAAAGCCTTAGTCAGAAATCCCCATTGGGTTATTTTTTAACTTTTTAGGAAAACACAAATAATTATATCATCATACTGATCACTAGATAATGCAGTGGATTAGAGGACTCTGAAGTCAGGAAGACCTGAGTTCAAATTTGGCCTCAGATACCTAAACTGTATGACCCAGTTTAGACTTAAACATTTGACTCTTGTTGGCTGAAGTTATGCCATACGTAAAATGGAAATAATAATAGTACGTACCTCCCAGTGGTGTTGGGAGGATCAAATGAGATAATAATTGTGAAGTGCTTAGCAGAGTGCTTGGCACATAGTAGATGTTATGTAAATATCAGCAGTTATTAGTAGGTAGAGTGCTGGTCTGGAGTCAGAAAAAGCTGAATTCAAATCTGACCTCAAATACTTTCTAGGTGTGTGACCCTGGGCATGTTACTTAACCTCTGTTAATGTTAGCATTCTGTCTCTGTTTCTGTATATCTACATCTAACATTTATCTAGTGCTTTAAAGTGAAATTGGAAAGGAATACATATATATGTATTTTTTTACATGAGACAATTTAAAGGTTTTAAAATGTAAATTGATTTTGAATATTTTAAAATTTTTATGTAAGTTTTGATATAAGCTACAGTAACATAATGTCTTATGGTTGATTATAAACCCAGAGAAACAGCAATACAGAAATGAGTATTGCAAATAATCCTTCATTAAGGATAAGTAACCACTAATCCTGAGTGATTGTTAGGCAGCCTAGCATAGTGGATAGGGCACTGGATTTAGGAAGATCCATGTACATGTCCTACCTCATATACTTACTCGATTTGTACCCTGGCCCGCTTCCTTTCAGCTTTAAATCTGTGATCCTATGAAATGTTGCTAATTAATTGATTTTTTTTAAACCTTTACCTTTCATTTTAGAATCAATACTGTGTATTGATTCCAAGGCACAAGAGTGGTAAGGGCTAAGCAATGGGGGTTTAAGTTACTTGCCCAGGGTCACACAGCTAGGATGTGTCTGAGGCCAGATTTGAACCTACAATCTCTTGCCTCTAGGCCTGGTTCTCAATTCACTGAGCCACCCAACTGCCCCATTAATTCATTTTTATTACCTTTCTATCTTTTGGGAGGTATTCAGGCAGTTGTTTTTGGTGGGATGGCAAATTTCTGGCATTTATTTTCTAGACCTATCATTTATTCACATATAGGGCAAACAAAAAAAAATCCTCTGTGAGGAGAAAATAAGCAAACAAATGTGGCATAAAACACCATTGAGAAAAATTCATAAAGGGCTTTTAAAAAGTTTCTTTTTAATTTAATTTTCTTACTCTGAACTTAAACAGAATAAAATGAGCATTTGCATATTCAAAGTGGAACAAAAAAATTGTACACAAAATTGTGAATGTGTCATGTATAGCTTACTTTTCCTTTTAAGTTTGTAAACATGTATTTTTAAGAACTGCTTTGATTATGTTTTCTTTTGTCGTATCCTTTTCTGTGAATTAAAAAAAAAAAGCTTCCATTGACCCTCTTTTCTTAATTTTTTTTTTTTAGCAACCTTATTATTCCTATCCCCACCCTTGGAAAAAAATTGAAAAAACCAAAACCTAACCAATTTGCAGAGTTGAGCAAAACAAAAATTCTGCCATTGGTTGTATCTGAAAATATGTCCTGTTTCATATCTTGACTTTGTCAGGAGTGGTGGGAGTACTCGCATGTCATCATTGGTCTTCTGGTGTTTTTGTTGGTCATTTCAAACAAATTCCTTAAGTCTTTCAGAGTTTTTCATGATAGTAATGTGTTTTTATTGTGTAAATAGTTCTAGTTCTGCTCATGTCATTGCATCAGTCACTGAAGCATGTACTTCTTCATAGGTATTTGTTTAGCCAACCTTTAATTGATGGGCTCCCATATATATTTTTAGTTCTTTGCTATAACCAAAAAGAGTAGTCTTAACATTTTAAAAAGATTGGCTATTTTCCTCCCTTTTTTTTCTCTTCAGGCTATTAGCCTAGTGGTGATATTCATTATGCTAAAGGGTTATTTTATGGTTTAATGACTTTTCTTTCTTTCTTTTTTTTTTTAAACCCTTGTACTTCGGTGTATTGTCTCATAGGTGGAAGGGTGGGCAATGGGGGTCAAGTGACCTGCCCAGGGTCACACAGCTGGGAAGTGTCTGAGGCCGGGTTTGAACCTAGGACCTCCTGTCTCTAGGCCTGACTCTCACTCCACTGAGCTACCCAGCTGCCCCCTGACTTTTCATTTTTTAAATTTTATTTTATTTGAAACATTTTTTCCATGGTTACGTGATTCTTGTTGTCTCCCTCCCCTCTTTCCAACCCCCTCCTGGGGTTGATGAACCTTACTGGGTTATATATATATTATTCAAATCCTATTTCCATATTGTTCATTTTTGTAATAGAGTAATCTTTTAAAACCAAAATCCCAAATCATATACCCAAATAAACAAATGATAAATCATATGTTTTCTTCTGGATTTCTACTCCCTTGGTGACTTTTTAGGTATTTGTTAAAAGTACTTTCCAGAATGGCTGTACCATGTCATAACATTCCATTTGCTCATCATACAGTGATCTTTTTCTCTTGTACAACTGCCAATCTGATGGAAAAAAAGTAGAACTTTAGGTTTGTTTTCATTTGTATTTCTTTAGTGATTTAGAGTTTAAAAAATTTTGTTATTAGTAGGTTGGGTTTCTTCTTTTAAGAACTGACTATTCACATTCTTTTAACCATTTATCTATTGTGGGATGACTCTTTTTTTTTTTTTTTAAACCCTTGTACTTCGGTGTATTGTCTCATAGGTGGATGATTGGTGGGCAATGGGGGTCAAGTGACTTGCCCAGGGTCACACAGCTGGGAAGAGGCTGAGGCCGGGTTTGAACCTAGGACCTCCTGTCTCTAGGCCTGACTCTCACTCCACTGAGCTACCCATCTGCCCCTGGCATGACTCTTAAAGAAGCATAAGCTTTGAAGAGGAAATCATCTCAGTGTTATCAGCAAAGAAATATTGCTGGTTCCTAGAGAAAAAGATAAACAGGATGCAGGTTGAAGCTTAACTTTTAAAAAATATGCTTATTGAAATGTTTGACTTTGACTTTTGTAATTTCAAACCCCTTCTACTTCAAGCTAACTCTTGTGAAAAAGGAAAATGTTTCAAATACACCTGATGCAAAAACCTGGTTCTAACTATATCTAAATTATATCTTGGCAGTCCCCCACCCCTTTTTTTTCTATGATATTTGCTTATCAGACCATCATAGTTATTTTTTTTTTCAGTTAATCAAGAGTGCAGCATCTGTTTTTGTGATATTTTTATTTATTTTGTTGGACTCATTATGTATATTATTTTCTTCTGCTTATTTCTCTTTATCAATCTTCAACAAATCTTTCCACTCTATTTATTATTGAATTTCTCATATTCAGTCATTTCTTATTACATATATAGTATTCAATGAATACCCTCTTTGTGTCTTTTTTTAAATGTAGAGTCCTGCTATGAATATTTTGACATATAATATGACATATAATGACATATAATAAAAGCCCTTTGTTTCTTTAAAATGTTTTTTTGTTTTTATTTTTGACTTCTTTAGGGTATATGCTCCATAGTAGGCTTGATAGATACCAGAATTGTATAAACAGTTTACTCACTTTTCATGGATCATTTCAAGTTGAAATCCCAGTCAGACCCCTTCACAGCTTCATTAGCATGAAGTCAATGAGCCCATCACTGCCCTTTCAACCCTGAGGTTCCTGTCTTTGCCACTTTTTATGAAGTTTGGTGAAATGGTTTTATTTTGGCCTTCTTTTATTAGATATTTGACTAGATATTTGATATTTGAAGTGTATTTTCCAGTGATCATTTATGAATGGTAACATTTTGTTGAAAAATTTTTATGTTCTTTTACTTATCTACTGGGAAGAATTGTTTATTGTTTGATATTGTTTTATATATCAGATTTTAATTGGTAATTATTATTGATTCAAGCTAAATTTTTTAGAGTGTATGATAGCTAATAAGGTTACCCTGGAAATTCAAAGTCTATTTGTTTTAACTTTTGGAAGAATTTCTAAAGGTTTTGTCATATACACTAAGTAAGTAAGCTCTGTGCATCAATCTGCTCGAGCTAGTGCATTTAAGGGAACTATTATATAGTCTATCAGCACTGTACATTGCACCTTCTAAGTCCTGTTGACTTTTAAAACAACTTTCTCTAATGAGAAAAGCAAAGTATTGTAAATAGTTGTAGAACCTTGGTGGTGGGTTGCTCAAAACTATTAACCATATATTAAGCTTTAATACCTTAAAATTGCATTAAGTCTTTTGGGACACTCAACTTAAGATATCTTTTTCTTTTAAAAACAGCGACTCTAAACTATCTGACCTAATGGATGGAAACATTTATGCAAAGCTTAAATGGCAATCCACTTATTTTGTAGGGGCCACAGCCCTATTCACCACTGAAGATAAATTATCTACCAGGAATATCCTAGTATCTTTCCTATAATAGTTGCTTACTGCCTAGGCCTTCTGGGAAACAAAGCAGAAGCATTGCAATAAGTCAGGCCAGGCTCTAACTTGTTTGAGTCTTTTCCCTTTCCCTTCATCCCAAGTACATTTTATTTAAAGCTATTTACCTACATTCTATCGAAGATTCTCCTGGTGACATCATGGCCCACCTCCCCCACAATTTTTCTGGAGAATGGAGCTTTTGAGAGCCCTGCATAATATCTAGCTCCCTCCAAACTTTCCAGTCTTCTTGCACCTTATTCTCTAACAGGTATACTTCTTGTTCTAGTGATATTGGCCTCCTGGCTGTTTGACTCTACTTCTCTGCTCCTGGCATTCTCTCTGACTGTTCCTCATGCCTGCAGTGTTCACTATTTTCCACACTGCATTCTCTGCTCCCCCTACTGACCTCTTTGTCTACTTTAAGTCCCAACTAAAATTCTACCTACTGCAGGAAATGGCTTCTAATCCCTCTTAATTTCAGTGCTTTCCCTCTTAATTATTTTCTATTTATTATGTATAGAACTTGCTTTCTATCTATTTGTTGGCATGTTATCTCTTTAAATAGATTTTAAGCTCTTTGAAGGCAGGGACTGTCTTTTGCCTCTTTCTGTATCCTATGATACAGAAATGCTATGTGCCAAGCACAATTAAAAAAAAAAACAACCTTACCTTCTGTCTTAGAATTGATACTAAGCATTGGTTTCAAGGCAGAAGAGCAGTAATGGCCAGGCAATTGAGAAAGTGAGCCCAGCAAGGAAGTGTTTGAGGGTTGAGGGCAGATTTGAGCCTAGAACCTCCTGTTTCCAACCCTAATAAATAAATACCTACTATAAGCCTGACATATAGTAGGTACTTAATAAATGTTTGTTGAATGAATGGATTAATGAGAAAGCTGGCTTTTCCATATATTACAGGAAAAATGTGATGCTAGTTTTTGATAAATATTGTTGGAACCAGTTTCCATTTCCTTAATGGCTGAATGAATCAGTTTTGTACCATAAGGATTAAATGCTCCTACCTATCGTTGGTTTTGTTTTCTTTCCCTTTTCTTTCCCTTTTCCTTATTATTTTAGTTAGTTGTTATATTGTTACTAATATTATTATGTTAGTTAGTATAACATTATAGGCAGTTTTAACTAGAAGATTTTTAGAAGTATAATTGGCCAGACAGGTAGGAAACTTGAACCCACAACCTTCTGATCATTTTCCTCACTTTTTACTGAAACTATCCCCAAGTCAAGTTCCTAGCAGTTAATTGTTATAGCTGTTGATCCTTTATGTTAAACAGCGCCATCTACTGATAGAAAAGTAGAACTGCAAACAAAATTAACAATTAGATTAACTATGATTCTGAGTAGTCTGGTTCAAGTTGTGATGCTATTTCTTGTCTATCTAAAATGACTTATTATCCAACAGAATATTACACAGTGGCTTTATATAGTACTGTTCCTAGCCATACTTATAGTGATAGGAGGCTTGACATTTTGCCTATTCCTCCTTAGGAAGAAACAGAATAAAGGTTTTGCTGAACTAAAAGCTCATCTTGAAGAAAAACTAGAAAATAACTCAAGTGATCTTAAGAAGATGGAGGAAAGTTTGGGGGATCTCAAGACTTATATAAAAAGCATTGAGAAAAGCTTGAGAAATCCCTAGAGTAAGAAGAGAGATTGATCTCTCAACACTCCCTCATCATTAGAGCCGATTTAGTCTCTGTCCAGTCCTGCTCCACGCAATTCTGCTCATACTAAAACCTTAACTCCTCTTCATCCTGTTCTGAATATCTCTAAATCTACCCAAACTCCCCCCACTTGACCTATTTCCCTGCTTACATCCATTACCTGTTCTATGGCAACTCAAAAAAACAAGAGGCAGAAACAAAAAATAATTCAGTTACAGGCCTATTCCCCTTAAAAGAAGTACCCACCTTTAATAAGAGTGGAGATGTAATTTTGGTAAGGCATTATACACTTATTCACCCCACAAGATATTGAGAGATTCAAACAAAATGTGCCTTTTTTTGAGGATGAACCAATTGTAATTACTAAAAAGCTAGAGAGAATTTTTCTCACATATGATCTCAGATGAATTGATATTGAAAATTTGCTCCAAGCTTTTTTGACAGAAAGAGACAGAAAATCGTCTCATCAAACAGGCTCAGAAAGGAGAACAGTTCGTTGGCCTCCACAAGACCCAAACTGGAACCCCAACAATGAGCAAGATTACACAAGACTCTGCCAGGCTAGAGAGGTATTATTAACCGCAATGAGAGCTTGCTCTGATAGGCCTGGTACCTGGATGAAATTTGAAAATCTTAAACAAAATCCCAGTGAAAATCCGTCCCAATTTATGAATAGATTTATTGAGCTGGAACATAGATATATAGACCTGGATCTTGACAGAGAAAGGGATGTCAGACATATAAGGAGGCAGTTTGTGAAAAACTGTTTTAAAGTGGTCAAAGATTATTTTAAGACCAATTGTCTGAACTGGGCTAATATGGACCTTAAAGAATTGAAGAGAGTAGCAGTTTATGCATTTAACAGCCATGAAAAGAAAGATGAGAACAGTGACGTAATAGAGACATTAAGGAGAGAAATTAAGTTTAAAGGAGGAAATTGGAAGAAAAAAAGCAAATCAAGCAGTGGCCATAGCCTCTTTGCAAGAATACACAAATCAAACACCAATGTGTTACTTCTGTGGAAAAAGGGGTTGTGTAATGTTAGACTGTAGAAAATGGAACTCCCATAACATAAATTTTAGAAAGAATGGAAACTCTAGGAATAATTTTATTTTATTTTTTAGAAAAAATTTTTTCCATTGTTACATGATTCATGTTCTTACTCTCCCCTTCCCCACCTACCTCTCCCCCGCCCCAGTAGCCGACACGCATTTCCACTGGTTTCTTCATGTGTCATTGGTCAAGACTTATTTCCATATTATTGATAGTTGTACTGGTGTGGGTGTTTAGAGTCTATATCCCAAATCATGTCTGCATCAACCCGTGTGTTCAAGCAGTTGTTTTTCTTCTTGTTTCCACTCCTGTAGTTCTTCCTCTGAATGTGGGTAGTGTTCTTTTCCCTAAACCTCTCAGAGTTGTCCTGGGTCATTGCATTGCTGCTAGTACAGAAATCCATTACATTCGATTTTACCACAGTGTATCAGTCTCTGTGTATAATATTCTCCTGGTTCTGCTCCTTTTACTCTGCATCAATTCCTGGAGGACATTCCAGTTCACATGGAATTTCTAGGAATAACTTTAGAAATGATAACAATTATAGAAATAATAACAACAATAGCAATGCATTTAAAAATACTAATCCAAATGAGGCAAATGATAATTTACACTATATCTGAAATGGGGCTCGCCCATGCTATATTCAGGGCGGAAATCCCCCCTCAACAAGAGGAAACCCAGAGAAATGGCCAAGGACCTTTATGATGGTCTGAAAGGGGAGAAAGGACTCTGGAATCCAAGAGTGAAACCTTTGATTTCCCAGACACTGATATCGTAACACCAGTTATCCCAGTCCATTCTCTCCCGTATAATAATGAACCACATCTAACCCTGAAAGTTGGAAATACATATTATGATTTACTTTTAGATACTGGTCCCTCCAGATTCATGAGTAAACCAGATTCTGAATGCAGTTCCTATATAGGCTAAGCCATTTCCTTCTGCATACACTTCATTGCTAGGGGAGATACTTCTATTACTTCTTATATACAGGATCAACAAATAAAATTAAGAGAACTTCAAGAATCTAAAGCTGTAGTACAAGCAGGACCTATAGACTTTTCCCTTCATGATCTAAACCCAGGAGACAAAGTATATATAAAGAAATTCTAGCGCACAGGGCACCTCAGCTGGCCTGGGATGTTTCATTAAAGTACTGTTAAACACTCCAACAGCTATAAAAATTAGAGAAAAGACCTTATGGATACATTGCTCCCACATAAAAAGAGTACCATCCATAGAAACTGATTGACTGTATCCTGTCACATGCATTGAAGATAAAACTACAGAGACAACTGGACACTATTTTCACTGACATTGACCTCCAGAATTTTTATTTTTAGGATATTTGATTTTTCCTTGTACTTGAAGCACATGATACCAGTATTAATAATTTTTTTGTTTTTTCAATAGAATGAGTTTAGACATCCTTTAGCCTAGTGATGGGTAAACTATTCCCTGCGGGCCAGATCCAGGCTGTAGTTTTCCCATCACTGTCTTAAGCAATTCCCTAATCACTAAGTCTGGATGTGGGGGTGTAGTGATTAGGGAATTGCTTAAGGCAGTGATGGGAAAACTACAGCCTGGATCTGGCCCACAGGGAATAGTTTGCCCATCACTGTATTAGCCAATGGGTAAGTATATAATTTATATTATATTATAGAATTTTATTTTGTTTTAAATATGTATACTGGCATGTATTCTGTTTAGAAATGGTTATTAGTATTCTACTTTATAGGGCTATAGAGAAAAGTTAAATAAGTAAATGATAAGCGTTACAAAGTATTATAAGTGTTGGTTACCACCTACCTCGAGGGGAATTGATGGTATACTTTTTTATGTATTATTTGTTAGATTGTATACTTTTTTTTTAAACCCTTACCTTCCGTTTTGGAGTCACTTCTGTGTATTGGCTCCAAGACAGAAGAGTGGTAAGGGTAAGCAATGGGGGTCAAGTGACTTGCCCAGGGTCACACAGAGATTGTATACTTTTGTATGTAGTATCTGTTAGATTTAAATTGATATCTCCAGGTTCTTATTTTCCATAGAGTATAATTTTCATAAATTCTAAGATTTAGGATTGTATTATTTGTAATTGTGATTTGTAATTTGTAATTATGTTTTGTAAAATTCAAGATTTGAAATCTTTTTATTTATTTGTTAATTTAGAATATTTCCCCATGGTTACATGATTCATGTTCTTTCCCTCTACCCCAAACACCCTCCCACCCCCCATATCCGATGTGCAATTCCACTGGGTTTTACATGTATCATTGATCAAGACCTATTTCCATATTATTGATAGTTGCACTAGGGTGATTGTTTAGTGTCTACATCCCCAATAATACAAGATTTGAAATCTTTTGAGAGTAATTTTAGGATTTGTTAACTCCCTGAATCAAGAAAAGTGAATTGTTTTTAGAAGACGCCATAAAGAAACCTACATTGCATTGGAAAATCTAAAGTGAACTGTGGGAAATATTGAACAGAAGGGTGTTGAATGCATTTAATGATTGTAAATTTCTTATGCCAAAGGGGATTGCCCCCTAATTGGCTTTTTGTCAATGTGCCTACCTACCATTGGTTTTGTTTTCTTTCTCTTTAATTTCCCTTTTCCTTATTATTATTTTAGTTTTTCTAATAGTTAGTGTAATATTATAGGCACCCTTAACTAGAAGATTTTTAGAAATATAAGTTAGATATGTTTAACTGATCCATTGGGGAGTCTAGCCTCCCAAAAGATCACAGGGGGGATTGTAAAAAGGAATTAATTTCTTTAATTTAATGGGGGACCTGGAGGTCCTATTACCATAGAGATGTATAGGGATCAACCAGCCTGCAATGACAGGAAGTAGGAACTGGGTAGCCCCCTGCTGGGCCAGTGTGAGTTGGGTGGGCTGACAGTTAGGACTGGCAGTTGCAGGGAAGTTGGCTGCTGGCTGGGAGTTGGTTGCTGGTAGTGTGGGTTGGCGTTTTGTTGCTGGAATATAAAGGTGGGCCTGAGCTTACTGAGAGGGTTTTTGGCTTTAGCCTTGTTATGATTAAAAATGATGAGGGCCGAGATTAGAAGGGAGAATAGTATTTTAATAAAAGCCATGCTGATAGAGATTAACTGACCACGCGCCTGTAAGAAACCTATTCCAACATCACCTCAGCCATTTACCTTTCCTCTCTCCGCACGCTCAGGTAACTAAAGAGCAGTTCCAAATCACTTCCCTGTATTTAAAACAGTCCCTCACCTTGAATACGTAATCCAAAACAGGAAACCCATTGGACCACGGGAAATGTAGTTTTAAGGACCCCCATAGGTCCACAGAAGTTTGTCAAACACTATATTGAGGTTCAATCCTTCCAAATAGAACCCCAGGTGATTTTAACTAACACAGCCTTTAAAGGTTTTTTTTGCCTTTGGGATCTCTAGAAAGCTGGAGATCTATATCATAGGCAAGGATCTGCTGTCAGTTGGCTACTGACAGTTTGGGCTGCTATAGAAAACTGTTTGAAGGAGTGAGTGAGTGGTAGTTGTCTATTATTTTAGGGAGTTAGTGAGTTAGTGAATCATTTATAGATAGTGTAGGTTAGATAGGCCTGGTGTTTGCCAGGCAAGAAGAAAATGTACTCAGAAGATAGAGGCAGGCTATTAGAAATTTTAGGTAGTATTAGGAAATTTAGGTATAGTCATAGGGTATTAGAATAATAATCACTTCTTTTCTGTCTTTCCCTCCTTTACTATATTCTTTTACTATCTCTGTTTTAATTAAACTAAATTATTAATTGTTAAAAGCTGCTGGAAGTTTTCTTTTCTCTGGCTTAAAGGGATAATATTAATTTACAACTCTACTATATTCTCATTAAAATTTAAATTATTAAAAGTTGTTCTTATTTTGTTAAAACCCCTATTTTAACCCTTCCAGTATGTATGGTATTTTTTTTTTAAACCCTTAATTTCTGTGTATTGGCTCCTTGGTGGAATGGGGGTCAAGTGACTTGCCCAGGGTCACACAGCTGGGAAGAGTCTGAGGCCAGATTTGAACCTAGGACCTCCCGTATCTAGGCCTGACTCTCAATCCACTGAGCTACCCAGCTGCCCCCAATATGTATGGTATTTTAATTAGTTAATTTTTATTTATTGGGTGTTTTTTTCTGTCAGCTCCTAACATACCTTAGAAAAATTTAAACTGACCTAAAGTGGCCTTATTTGACAATATATGCACCATTATACAAATACAGTTCCCCACCTGAGATTAGGAAGTATATTTAATTTTCTGTTTTCTGGGACTCAAATTAATCATTGTAATTATCTGTTAGTCTGCTTTTTCATTATTTTTGTTGTATATAGTATTTTAGATGTTTGAGTTCCAAATTCTCTATTTGGCTTACCTGACTTTTTTCCCTTTTTCTTAAACATTTTTTATTCCATGAAGTCAATAAAGTAGTAGTAATAATAATAATAACAATAATAATAAATTATGATGACATCTGACATTTATACAATGCTATAAATGTGGATAAAATGATTTGCATACATTCATTTCATCTCATCCTCATTTTAACCCAATGATGGAAGTATGAGTGTCCTTGTTTTTTTAGAGATGAGGAAGTTGAGGTTCAGAGAGGTTAGCAGTGGAGAAGTGATTTGCTGCTCCTTACTGGAAGTAATATTAATTTAGAACTGATTTTCTAGCTTCTCTGCTAAAAATGCTACTTCGAACTATGATAAAAACTGTTCTTGTACCTTCATATTCTACTCTGGGTTCAAGTCTTGTTTTATATGCATATTTCATAAAGGCAAGGACTGAATTATATTTTTTTCTGCACTTTCCTAGCACCTCATATACCTAATTTGTGATGGCAAACATCATAGCCACATAAGTGCATAGTATATTTTTTACTTTTCTGAAAACTTAGTGTTCCACGTTGGAATTAAGCACTATTTGTGTAAGGAGTGTTGTGTTGTTGACAGTGGAGTTAGGATGCATCAGGGATTTGGATCTTGGTTAGACACTTACTGGGAGTGTGACCTTGGGCAAGTCACAATTTCTTCACGTTTTCTTGTTTGTAAAATGGAAATAATAATACTTCTAATACCTACCACTATAATAAGAGACTGAGTCTGTGCCCCCATTAATATATAGTGTCTTTATTACTATCCTTAAAAATCACATCAAGATAGCTTTGCTCTTGTTAAATATAGTTATAGCTATATAAATATAGTTAAGTTAAATATCTTAACTCATATTTACATAGTATTTGAAGTTTTGCAAAGCTTTTTTCTAACAGCAACTATATCTGAGACAAATAGTACAAATGGACAAAGAAGCCCATAGTTGAACATGTAGAATAAAGATGGGATGAATTGGCTTTAGGAAACTGCAGTGCTTCTTTAATGATCCCAAGATTCCTATAGCAAAGGCCTTTAAACAAATTTTTTTTTTTGGATATGAGATTGACAGATATGGATATATATGAACATTTCAGTATACAAAAAGGAACAAAAAAAGAATACCACATAGAAACTATGATTCTATTATGTATAGGTTGTTTTAAAAACTGTATAATGAGTTTAATATAGTAGTGCCAACACTGCCTTGCTTGCCTGTGGCCTCTTCAGAAATTCTTTTTGCTCTTTTCTTTGTATTTTTTAAAACATTATGTTGATATTCTTTTTTTTTTTTTTTTTTTTTTTTTACATTTTTAAACCCTTAATTTCTGTGTATTGGCTCTTAGGTAGAAGAATGGTAAGGGTGGGCAATGGGGGTCAAGTGACTTGCCCAGGGTCACACAGCTGGGAAGTGTCTGAGGCTGGATTTGAACCTAGGACCTCCTGTCTCTAGGCCTGGCTCTCAATCCACTGAGCTACCCAGCTGCCCCCATGTTGATATTCTTTTATTAAATTTGTCATTGTTATCATCTAAACCTGACTCCTTCCCTAACATTCCCTCTCTTAACAAAAAAGGTTCTTCTTGTAACAAAAAAGTATAGTCAAACAAACTAAACCCAAACAATGGTCATATCTGAAGATGTATGTCTTATTATATATTTCTAGTTCATCATTTCTCTGCCTAGAGATGGGCAGCATAATTCATCATTAATCTTCTTGAGTGATTGATCATTGCATTGATTAGAATTACTGTCTTTTGAATTTGTTTCCTGTATAATTAATCATAAATTGGTAATTTTATAAATTGTTCCCCTGGTTCTACTCATTTTGCTCTGAATCAGTTCTTACACTTATTCATAGTGTTTATTCAGCCATTCCCCAAACTGATAGTCACCCATTTTGTTTCCAGTTCTTTGACACCAGATATATATACATATATATATGTATATATATATATATGTCTGATGTTGGTATTGTGCTTTAGGTTAGGGACTTTTCGGGTATATTTCCCATTTGCTTTCCAGAATGGTTAAATGATTTCACAGCATCCCCAACAGTACATTTTGGATTTTGCTATATGGCAGAGAGACATGGATTATGACTCTTTCTGAAGAATTAAAAATGAATAATTCAGAAAAGACAATGGAAAGTGCATGGTTGGTGTGAACAGTTTTCTACATATAACCAGTGAGAAACTCTGAAGATAAACAAAGAATAGAAGATGTCATTAAGGACCATATAAATGAATGGGTTGGGCTTGTCATGAAGGTGAGGTGAAGGATGGCAGATAGACAATGGAGAATGCTCTACTGGTTTCCTTGTGGTGTTAAGAGAAAGCAAGGAAGACCTCCAGCATGTTAGATAGACCCTATCTGTGTGTACATGTGGTATAAACTCATGGGAATCCCTAGACAAGAGTTACACAGGATGGGCAGATTGTGATTTGCATTACTGGAGGGAATGAGTTCATAGATCTATTTAAACGTTGAACATGTAATATTTTTGTCTGTGCAGACTTACCTGTGGTTTTGTTGTTGGGAACTCTGAGAAAGGAAATCCCCTCTACCACCATTGCAAGACCAATAATTGATTTCTAAGTTAGAAACTCAGTCTTAGAGAATTGTTGGGAACCCCAGGAGATTAAATAAATGATTGCCTAGGGTCTCACAATCCCTGAGTGTCATAGGAAACTCTTGAACCCAGATCTTCTTGGCTGAGTCTCTGTCCATTGCTTCTCTTTAGACAAATAGGACTTCCTCTCTTAATATGTTTACCTTATCTTTTACCTTTCCCTCTCTACCTTAATCTTTTTACTTTATACAGTGTATACCAACAGATGACAAAGTTCACCACCCACAACTGTGTCATTGCTCTCATTATCATAGGACACAGACTCCTTAATAAAATGTTCATAGCTCCCTTTTATTTTTGGAAATAGTCTGCATCATGGGCAGAAACTTTTCAATTTAAATTTTTATAAGGTTGGCTATTTGTTGCTTAGATTTCCCAGAACCTTCTTGACCTCTGCCTCTTGCAATTTTGCTTTCATCAGCTCCGCCAAAGAGGAGGAAAACCTTGAAGTCAGCCCTGACAGATGTTAAGGAGCTGCTGGGAAACTGAACAAATGGATCAAAGAATATGATAGCACCAGAATATGGTCACAATAAATTAGTATATCACTGTGAATATTCAAATCTGGACGTTGGAAATTTTATATACTCAAAATTCTCTTGTGGCATCCTTGGAAAACAGCAAGCCTTCCAGATAACTGAAGATTTAATCCTTTAAGCATGTTATACTGACAGGGACTCCTGAGTCTCAGTTGATAATGTATTGTTGGAGATTTTTAATTTTTTGTCCTTTTATTGCTAGTTCTCTTTTCATGTCAGAGCATCAGCTGTTTAAACACAATCAGTGAACAAGTATTTATCAGCCACATATGGGACAGCTAGGTCACTCAGTGGATAGAGTGCCAGGCCTGAAGTTGGGAAGTTCTGGGTTTAAATCTGGCCTCAGACACTTCCTAGCTGTGTGATCCTGGGCAAGTCACTTAATCCTCATTGCCTAGCCCTTACCACTCTTCTGCCTTGGAACCAATACACAAAATTCATTCTAAGGCAGAAGGTAAGGGTTAAAAAAAAATCATCTATTATGTGCCTTGATAGCTGGAGTTTCCTCACTTGAATCAGAGGTCCATCCTCTATCCCCATAATGTACTGAGTACTCTACTAGTGAGTACTCTACTGGATGCAACTGTGAAGGCAATAATCCTTACTTTCAAAGGTGTTTTCAGTACATGCAGAATAAATATAAAGCGGATAACTACATATTAATTCAAAACAATTTGAGAGGGAGGCATTTGACAATTTGGGGAGTCTACAAAATATTGAGTTATATTTTGAAGGAAGGAGAGAAATTCCAGGAGGTAATGAATTCCAGACTCTGTAAACAGGTGGTACAGAGGTCATGGAGGTCTCACTCAGTGTGAGGAACCACAGTCAAGGGAATTTAGTTGGATCACCGAGTGTGGGATGGGGAATAATATACAATGAGACTGGAAAGATAGATTGAGGTAAGGTAGGAAATGGCTTTACAAAGCTCAACTGAGTTGATATAGGAAGCCAGTGGAGATTGTTAAGTTAGAGGAGGAATGGGATCAAATCTGTGTTTGAGGAAAATCACTTTGGGAGCAGTGTGGAAGAGAGTCCTACCATAGGAAGAAACTTAAAGCAAGCTGTAAAGGCTCTGTTTCTGCTGTTCTAGAAGCTTAGCAGGAACTTGTTCTGAATTGACTGCACTGTGGTCAACTTTCTGAAGATTGCCAACACTAATGAAATAGTAGATCCTTGAAGCTAGTCAAGTAATTGATTTCAAAAATTTTGTATAGTTCAGCCAGATTTTTATGTTACTTGACCCACCTAGTGTACTAAATGTCTAAGATATATTTGACATATGTAGTTTATTTTATAATTAAGTTGTAAAAAATTTCAGTAATCTTATATAACTTTCTCTGTATCAGGAATAAATAAAACTATATCTCTTGAGTTTTATATCAAACCAGTTTTACTTGTTTGACTGCAGTTGAGGAAACACAGAATTCTCTGTTTTGTCTGCTTTCCCTCTTTTTATCCTTTTCTAGGCATAGAACATATCCTGTTTTTTCTCCAAGGCCAGCATTGCCTTAATGAATTACTTAAACCTGCTGCTGCCTAGCCTTGCTGCTTCTGACATGATTAAATTATTACTTATGACTACCTCTAGATGCCTCTTCTTTTATCAGTTATTGTGCAAAGTATACATTTCACTCAGACTTTAAATCTAAATGAAAGAATGCATTAAGATATATTAAAATCACAAAAAGTTAAAATAATTATAAAATATAAATTACAATTTAAAATTATTAGTAAGTTTTGACCCTTACCTGTATTGAACAGGAAGCTAATTGTTGATTGATAATAGAATGAACAATTTACTTGCTATGAAAGAGGCAAGTTGACTGTATCACAAATGTAATTTTACTACAAAGCACTGATTATTTTGTGGGAAGCCCTGGGAAATGTAACCCATTTCCATTGCTTATGCCTGAGTGATGAACTTTTTTGATCACAGTTTATGAGATCACATCTTGAAGAATGGACGGATTTGAAGTTTGTATTAATGGAGGAAAGGATACCCAGATTGGTGAAGCCATGCATTTTTTGAAGTGTTAAATTGAGGAAAACTTTTAGTAAAAACACAGTGACCTCTTTTGAGGAGATCTTGTACAAAATAAAATTGAGCCAGGCAGGTAAATTAAGTAAGAAGTTTTCCATGTCTTGAAAGAATTCTTTACTTCAAGGAGTCCATTGAAGGGTAGACAGGAAATTTTCCTACAGATTTAAAATATAGTTTGATTTGTAGGAAACTCTATTTACATGCAACTTTTCAGGAACATCAGTTTTGTAATAATTTGAAGCGCATCAGTGCAGACCAAAGCCCTGGGGAAATAAATTTTATGCATTACAGTTAAGCTTAAAAAAAAAAACAACTCATGCTGTTTGTTGACTTCAGTCTTGTTTTGGCATATTGCCTTAGGTTCACAAATAGAAATTAAATGTCACTATGCCTTAATGGGTCACTATGAGCACTGCTTGTGGTTTTGTTTTGAGCACTTTCCCTTAACAGACTTTTAAAATGGTTATTTTAATAACCATTTTGGTTATATGTAAGTGAAGAAAATATTTTCTCAATGGATAGAATTTACTGTTAGGAAACAACTCTATAGTATTGCTTTTGTTGGCTGTTTAAGAGACTGCTTAAAAAGTAGCAGCTGCAGCAGTAGTGGGTAGTTGGCTGTGGTCTGTAATCACATCATAACAAGAAGCGCTTTAAGTGGTAAGCAAGCTGGGTTACAAGAGAGCCTTACTTCAGCTATTCATTCTGGCCTTTGAAGAAAAGAGTAACCAGTGGCACACAAAAACATGGGTTTCAGAATTGTGCTCTGGTCTGAACATGTGCTGTGTCTTTTACTTAGCGAGAATGAATAATAAACATTTTTATCCTCCTCTTGAAAGTCTCATCAATCAAGTTGTCCATTAGAAAAATCATGCTCTCTAAGTAGACATCAGTGTCAGATACCAAATAATCAGCCATTTGACACAGTAAGCTCTCAAAAGTTGTTCTATTAAAGGTCCATGGAAAGTATATCTGGAAATTAAGTTTCACATGTTTATTTTATGTTTTACTGTGTATCGATTCCAAGGCAGAAGAGTGGTAGGGGATAGACAATGGGGGGTAAGTGACTTGCCCAGGGTCACATAGTGTGTCTGAGGTCAGATTTGAACATAGGACCTCCCATCTCTGTGTCTGAGGCCAGATTTGAACATAAGACCTCCCATCTCTGGACCTGTTTCTCAATCCACTGAGCCACCCGACTGCCCCATTAATTCATTTTTTTTATTACCTTTTTATCTTTTGGGAGGTATTCAGGCAGTTGTTTTTGGTGGGATGACAAATTTTTGGCATTTATTTTCTAGATCTATCATTATTGACATATAGGGCAAACTTTAAAAAAAAATTCTCTGTGAGGAGAAAATAAGCACGCAAATATGGTATAAAATACCACTGAGGAAAATTCATAAAAGACTTTTTTTTTTAGTTCTATAACATTTTTTCAAACATTTATTAATATTCATTTTTAACATGGTTACATGCTTCATGCTCCTCCTTTCCCCTTCGCCCCCCTCACTCCCCCCACCCATGGCCGATGCACATTTCCACTAGTTTTGTCATGTGTCCTTGATCAAGACCAATTTCCAAATTGTTGGTAGTTGCATTGGTGTGGTAGTTTCGAGTCTACACCCTCAATCATGTCCACCCCGACCCATGCGTTCAAGCAGTTGTTTTTCTTATATGTTTCCTCTCCTGCAGTCCTTCCTCTGAATGTGGGTAGCATTCTTTACCATAAATCCCTCAGAATTATCCTGGGTCATTGTATTGCTGCTGGTACATAAAAGACTTTTTAAAAGTTTCTTTTTAATTTAGTTTTCTTATTCTGACCTTAATTAACATAATAAAATAAGCATTTACATATATAAAGTGGTAGATGTTCTATAGAAAATTTGTGGAAACATGAGATAAGAATCACACAGTACAAGAAGAAGGAATAATGTTCTTTGTGCACTTTTGGAAAGAGCTGCATACTCATTGATTTGATTATAGAACCAATGAAGGATTAACATATAAGTGATATTTATTGCCAAGTTAGAGGTGGTTAACTTTTAGTTTGAGTTTCTGCCTTTTGGAAAGTCTCAAAAGGCTCTTACATTGCTACTTCAAGCTTGGTCAACCAAAATTTATTAAACCCTTTCTTCTCAGCTTTGTACTAAGTTCTGGGAATTTAAATATAATAAAAAAAAGAAAGTTTTTGCTCACCAGGAACTTACATTCTAATTGGGCACAACCACCTGTAGAAGAAAGCTGAAAGTGGAGATGTGGGTGGAGCAGGGAGGGAGAAGATGCACCAGAGTTTGATGTAGAACGAAGTCCACAGAGAAATGAAAAAGGAATAAACAAGTGGCTGGCCTTGATGTTTCCTAAAATAGAGCTTTGGAGAAAAATTGGCCAATTCATCACTGCCCTTAAGAGGAAGGGGCTACAAGGTCAGTAGTTATTTTCAAGATTGAGAAAGCCACAAGGATTCATTCATACAAATCAGCAAAGTACTAGATGTTTGGGTAAGTCCTAAGGATGACTTGGAGATACATTGAGATTATATTTTATAAAATGAATAGGTTGGACTAAATGATTTCTTAGCTCTGTATGAGCTTAAAATATTTTATGATTGGAACATTCTATTATAGGGGATCCTAGGAGTTGAGGTGGATGGTGCTTCTTCCTAGAAGGACAACTATCAATAATATTGATTTGGTTGCCACTTTCTTAAAATGTCTATGGCCAGCCTCTTCTATATGTATAATAGAAAATTTGGCTTATGATATTTTGGGTACTATTTGGGGAGGAAGAAGGGAAAACTTAAAAGCAAGGCCTAAGTATTACTGGTAGATTTAAAAAAACCCAATGTGACTTAGTTGCAAACCAAGCCAAACCAAAGTGAGATAATTAATCTTTTGAAGTTAAGAATTGAAGTATGCCTAGACTTGATCATGTTATTCTTCTGTTCAGAAATCTTCAGTGGTTTTCTGTTGCCAACTGAATAAAATTCATACTCCAGCAGCACTTTTTGTCCTAAGTCTCTCAGAATTGTCCTGGATTATTGTATTGCTGAGGGTAGCTAAATCTGTCACATTTGATCGTTCCACAATATTACTGTTACTGTGTACAATGTTTCCCTGGTTCTGTGGAGCCTATTTTTAAAAAAATAGTCTAGAGCTCTTTGGTACCTCCCTGAGTGGAAGTGCCACCTTTTCCTCATTCATTTTGGTCAAGGCTAGCACAAATTTTGAGTTGACCTCCTTTAGGTTCTCAGCTAACTCACAAGTTTTTTTGCATTTACTCATTGGGATTACATATACATAACTAACATTTGTATAGTCCTTACTATATGTCAGGCATCAAGGTAGGCAATTTTACATTTATTTTCTCTTTTGATCCTTGTAACGATCAGGGAAACAAGGTCCTGTTATCCTTATTTTACAGATGAGGAAACTGAGGCAAAAAGAGGTTAAATGACTTACTATAACAAGGGATAGATTTACAGAGTGACATAGTTCAGAGTGGAATATAACTTTGTTACCTTAACTATCTGTTATAAAATGACTTGAAGCTTAAAATATAATGAAATGTCTGACTTCTCTAGATATAATGGGCACT
This sequence comes from Gracilinanus agilis, assembly GCF_016433145.1. Lineage (NCBI taxonomy): Eukaryota > Metazoa > Chordata > Mammalia > Didelphimorphia > Didelphidae > Gracilinanus > Gracilinanus agilis. The sequence continues at coordinate 478,927,364 of NC_058131.1, read as the reverse complement.
GTAGGGAAATATAAGTGAGGTAATGGGGTCACCAGGGATATTACAATAAACTAAGTGGTTTGTGGGAACACACTCTAGGATTTATGAGAGTCTGGACCAGGTTGAAGAGACCAGAGTTTACTGGATTTACACAGGAATGGCAGTTGATCTTAACTGTCACCCAGCTTCCACTAGACCAGAGTATAGTAACAGGCTAACAAGGTAAAAGGGACTTAACAGCTTTAATTATGTTAGACTAAAAGGTGGGAAAGGATTTCTATACTTAAAATCTAAAGGATAAAACCACAGGGCAATGGGAGGACTTATTCTACTCTTATCTAAGTGATCTAAACTAACAGGGCCCAAGGAGCTATAAATGGAGTCTCTGGGTTTCTGCCTCAAACCTGGAACCTGCCAGGCTTGAGTACAGCTAGGGCTTTGTGGCTTTGGGATTCTCACTGCAATCCACTGATGATCTCTGGATGCTAGGAGCTAAAGTTGTCTTAGGAACCAAGTAGAAAGAGTTTTGCTTGAAGCACTGTCCTCCAGTTCTCAAACTTCTCCTCCTCTTTTGGCTCTGTAGATTTGTCCTTTTGCTAGATGCCACACTACACAGGATCCCAGGGGAAATCAGGAAGCAGGGTGTCCTTTGCTCTGAGGTCTCCCAGGCTGGCAACAGTTTTTGCCTACCACTAATGGAGTCCTCACTCAGGGCACAGACAGACTTCCTCCTCCTTCATTCCAACCTGGAATTCCCAGCTCCAGCTCCTTCCTGCTAGGTACAACTTAATCAATACATAATCAATACCTAATCTAATCTTCCTCACAACAGTTCCCCCCCTTTGCACAAAGCCAAAATTACCAAAATTTTGGTATTTGTGCACTACAAACTAAACTAAAATTCTAACCCAAAATAACAAACAACCTACACTAACTCTATTCTATCTAACACTATCCTACTCTACCCTACACTAGGGATTTCAACAAGGAAAGGTAAAAGGATAAGTGCATTGAACAGTTACATAGTTCAAAGCATAAAGCAACAAGTAACAATGCAAAAATTTCCAACACAATCAACAAAATCAATAGCAAATATGAAATATCAACACAAAAGTCAAAACAAATATCAAACATAACTCCTATGCTAATACAGAAATATATCCTACCAACTAATAAATGCAAACCATTTTGAAAAATACATTTTAACACAACATTGCATAAGTCTTTACATCAAAATTACAACAAAACATCAAACTCCCTTATGCAAATTACATTTGAATGTTTGCAACTCAATTATATCAAAGTATTCACAGAATTTACATTTATACATATATACACACGATACATATATACAATATATACATAATATATACATGTATGATATACATATGTACACCCTTTACATATATACAATACTTACACTATAATACAATTTACAATATACACATACTATTTACACAACTATTTACATTATTTGTGGTATATGATCTGTAATATGTTATATGTTCTTCATGTAATGCAATTTTGTTATGTCTGTTGTATCTGCACTGTAATGTATATTAGTACCTTATCTTATCCTCTAACTTAATCTAATACCACATCTATTTCACTAAACTATTCTAAACTAACCCTAAGATATTAGTGTATTAGTCTAGCTACAGCTATCTAAATAACTAGCTAATCTTTGTTAGTAACTAACTATCTTTGTTAGTAATTACTTATCCTATAGCTAATTCTAATTTTGTTAGTATTATACATTGTCTCATTCCATAAGGAACACAATGTATCCTAACATGTTCGTGTCTTATGTATCTGATTTGTTATGTTGTTTCTTTGATATATTGCGTTGCAACATGTTGCTGATGGATGCATGATACCTACCAAAACTCCAGATCTCCTGTAGATCTCCTTTCTCCTTATGATGTTCCATTCCTCTAGGAAATTCTTTCCTCTTCTCTCTTGTTTTCCTCTTCTCCTTTTCTCCATCGAAGGTCTTGATAGTTTTATGTGCAATGTTGGATGCATATGAGTATGTAGTGATACTATATACATTACCCAAAAACTTCCAAACTATTTAATCCAAATTGTCCATGATTAATCCTCTTCTTTAAGAAAATCATTGAAAATGCAGTTTTATCAGTTCAATTCATAGGTTCATCAGTCTTAATTCAAAGTCCATAAATCCTGAATCCTGAATCCTCTTCATCCACGTCCTCTTCCATCCGAACGTCCTCTTCCGCTGGAATGGTCCTCTCCTTACTGAACTTTCTGACTGTAGACTCTAATTGACTGAAGATCTCAAATTACACAATCTCTTCTTCTTCTTCTTCTTCTTCTTCTTCTTCTTCTTCTTCTTCTTCTTCTTCTTCTTCTTCTTCTTCTTCTTCTTCATTATTAACAATTTCTACATTTTCATTATCTATTCCATGTGCTAATTTAATGTGAGAACAATGATACCACGAATCTCTATCTAAAACTTTCACAGAAGATGGTGAAACTAATACAATTGTATAAGGACCTACCCAATTTTCTTCTGTTGCCGATGTTTTGGCAAAATTTTTCACATAGACCATATCACCTGGTTGAAAATTATGAAGAGACTAATCCAATGGACCAGATTGAATTAATACCCCTATATCTTGTAATTCCCTTAGCCTTTGCTGTAAAGCACTTAAATATGAAGCAATTTGGCAATCACCTCCTAAGAGTGATGCATAAACAGCCTTACAAGTTTTTGCTTGTAGTGGAGCTTGTCCAAAGAGCATCTTATACAATGATATATGTAGATCTGCTCTTGGTCTCGTTCGTAGGTAAAACAAAGCTATCGGAAGAATCTCTGGCCATTTGAGATGAGTTTCAGCACAGAGTTTCCCAACCATAGTCTTGAGTTCCCTATTCATACGCTCCACCTGACCTGAACTTTGCGGATGATATGGAAGATGATATTTAGGTGTTATTCCTAGATTCTCATAGACTCTTCTAAGGATATCCTGTGTGAAATGAGATCCCTTATCTGAATCTATGGTTAAAGGTACACCAAATCTAGGCACAATTTCCTTAAGTAACACTTTCACCACAAAACTAGCTGCATTTGTATTTGATGGAAAAGCTTCAGGCCATTTAGTTAGTCTATCGACTATCACAAGACAATACTTGTATCTTCCAGCTTTAGGCATACAGATGTAATCAATCTGTACACTCTCAAATGGACAATATGCTAAAGGTCTACCACCCAAACCTTTCTTTCTGAATGCACTTTGATTGAACTTTTGACAGATTGGACAGCTATTACAGATCTTATTTGTAACAGTACTTATTCCAGGAACAACCCATTGTCTCCTGATGGAATCCACAACAGCTTATGTACCAAAATGACCTTTTGTGTGGATGGCATGACACAAATAGGTATGCAGATCTTTTGGTAACAATGGTCTTCCTGTATCAGTAATCCATATCCCATGTTCTTTCCTAGCTCCAAATTTATCCTTCCATTTCTCAATATCTGAGTCTACATAAGCTTTCTCTAGATCATCAGAATCAATAGATGTTAAATTCATCACATAGTTTGAAGCATTCTTGGCTGCATACTTCGCAGTGATATCAGCTCTATGATTTCCTTTAGAAACTGAATCTCTACCACGAGTATGACTCCTACAATGAATTACTGCCAGCTCTTTTGGCTTCTGGATTGCTTCTAACAACTCAGTTATTATTCCTGCATGAGCTATTGGTTTACCTAATGCAATAATAAAACCTCGTTGTTTCCAGATTGTTCCTGTTGCATGGCAAACAGAAAATGCATATCGAGAGTCTGTGTAAATATTCACACGTTTACCTTCAGCTAGAAGACATGCTTGCTTCAATGCCACCAAATCAGTACCTTGAGCACTAAGATTATTAGGTAATGAGCCATACCACAGTGTCTCAAATTCTGTGACAACTGCAGCACCAGTACATCTAATTCCATTACATAAATATGATGATCTATCTGTGAATAACACCCAGTCTGGATTTTCGAGTGGAGTATCTTTTAAATCCATTCTAGGCATATCCACAAGATCTACTACCTCAACACATTCATGCAATGGCTCACCGTTTTTTGGCAAATCAGGAAGAAGAGTAGCTGGATTAAGTATACTACATCTCTTCAACTTGATGTTCTCACTACCTAAGAGAATAATTTCATACTTAGCTATTCGTTGGTCAGAATATGCTTGAGTACGAAACTTCCTCATTAGTGCTTCTATCTGATGTGAACAATAGACCGTCAAAGGACATCCCAAAACTAGATCAGCTGACTTCTGGACTAACACAGCTGCTGCAGCTACCCCCCCTTAGATAGGGTACTGTCCCTGCAGCTATTGGATCTAATTGACAGCTGTAATACCCAATTGGACAATAACTCTGTCCAAGAGTCTGTGTCAACACAGCAGAAGCTATACCCTTTGTTTCGTTGATCACAACAGCACCCTGTTTGGTTTAGTCATTAGATTCCTACTTTGTGAGTAACATAATACTGGATAGAGTACCTGACATGGAGTCAAGAAGAATTGAATTAAAATGTTACCCTCGGGTAGCGTTGGCAAAGTATTGGCACATGTGCCAAGCTAGCATGGGGTAGGAGGGAACTGATCCGTCCCCCCTTTTCCCAATAACCAAGGACATTTTTGCATGCATTGCCCCTCTGTCCAACCACCCAAAGTGAGCACTTCCTCCTTCCACTCTCTGGGGTAATGCAGGGGGGCTCACAGAAAGCTTGAAGTTGCTGTTTGGGCTCGTAAACTTGACAACCTTTGCCAACACTGGTGTAGGCCACGGCTAACTGTGTGATCATGGATAAATCCCTTAACCCTCTGTTTGCCTTTTTTTTTCTCATCTAAAAATTGAGGATAATAAAGTCAACCTCTCTTATTACAATAGAGCAACTTACTACTAATAAATAAACATGAACAACTTTCATAGATCCAAGGAACTCAGACATATTTGATAGAAGATAGTAGTCATTGTTCTTCCTGACTCCAATATCCTTTTTTTTTTTTTTTAATTTTATTTTAAACCCTTAACTTCTGTGTATTGACTTATAGGTGGAAGAGTGGTAAGGGTAGGCAATGGGGGTCAAGTGACTTGCCCAGGGTCACGCAGCTGGGAAGTGTCTGAGGCCAGATTTGAACCTAGGACCTCCCGTCTCTAGGCCTGGCTCTCAATCCACTGAGCTACCCAGCTGCCCCCCTCCAATATCCTTTTGAGCACAAATTAAACTCCAGGCCCTCCAAGGTTCTTTCAGATTTTATGATTAAAGATATTTTATTAGTTTTGTTATTATCACATCTTTTAATTTATGTGACCTTTAAGACACCTTTTGACCCCACTAATGGCCTGAACGGGTTTAGTAGTACCAATATTATCTATCCCCCAAAAAAGTTGGTAGGCAAAAACAACTGCCATGTCTGATAGCACATGTAATATTCCATATCTTTTGTTCTCCACATTTCTATAAAGAGGAAGGAAATGTATTTCATCAACCCCCTCCTGTAACTAATAGTAGTCATTGCCTTTACTCTGAAATTAGTTGCCTTACAGTATTGTTTTTGGTTATATGATTGTTGTAATGATAGATACATAGTTCTCTAGGTTCCACTTTTGTTGCCATTCATAATTTCCTTTTTTTAAAAAAAAAAAAACACTTTAGAATCGATGCTAAATATTGGATTCAAGGCATAAGAGTATTTGGGATTAAGTGACTTGCCCATGGTCACACAGGTGGGAAGTATCTAAGACCATATTTGAACCCAGAACTTTCTTGCTCCAGGCCTGGCTCTATCCACTGAGATACCCAGCTGCCCCTATTCATAACTTTTTATAATTCCATTCTTGTAAGAAATGACAAACAATATTTCATAACATTTGCATATTATAATTTACATAGCACAGCCACATTTTTTCTAGGTTTTTTTCCACCACAAAAAATACTACTACAAATATTTTGGTGTATTTGAGTCTATTCTTTTTAACTCTTACCTTACTATACTGGTGCGATCCCAAGATTAAATTTAGTGATTTCCTTAAGATAGTTCCAAATTGTTTTCCTAGATTGACTGATTGGTTTGTCCATTCCATAGCTATAACAATAATGCATTAGTTTATCTGTTTTCCCATAATTCTACCAACATTCAATATTTCAATCTTTTATCATCTATGCGAATTTGATAGGTATGAGGTGAAATTCCAGTTGTTTTCATTTGTTTTTTTCTCTTATTAGTAATCTGTATCCTTTCAATGGCTGTTGATAATTTTCATTTCTTATTTTAATGATGTTTTTCTACTCTCTTTTGACCACTTAACTAGTTGGAGATGTCCCTTAGTCTTATATATTTGTGTCACTTTCTCATATATCTTGTATATCTGACCTTATTCAGAGATTGATGAAAAGATTTTTCCCCTTAGCAATTTCTCTTCTTACTGTAATTGCCTTGATTTGTATTTATAAAACTTTGTACATATAATAATTTCTTTTGTAGCCTTCTCTGACCCTTTTTGGATTACAAATTCTTTTCTTTATAGATCCAAAAGTTTCCTTCTTTTGTTGCCACCCCCCACTCCTCACCCAAGGAGATCTTTTGTATTTAGATAGATTCGTATTTGAGGTTATTAATAATATGATGCAAGATGCTGGTCCAAATTTATTTTCTGCCAAAATGTTTTCCCATTTTCCCAACAGTTCTTGTCAGATAGGAATTCCTTCAGACTTTTCTATTCTTGAATTTATCAAACAGCAAAACATGAATTTCACTTTTTTGTCTAGTTTTATCAAGTAACTCTTTGTAGCTTGATTGGTATATCATTAAATCTGTAAGTTAATTTGAAAAGTATTATTTTTATTATATTGACATACACATATCTCATTATTTAATAGTTCTTTTATTCTATACAGAATGTTTTGGAGTTGTAGTTTTGTACATCCTTTGAGTGTGTCTTGCAACACTGTCTCAAATAGTTTATGCATTTTAAAATTATTTTGAGTAGAAGTTTTCTATTCTTTTCTCCTGGTCATTTATTAGTACTGTATAGAGGTATTGACCACTTCCTGGTATTGTCTATAGTGAATATTGATGAGGCCGGCCTAGTGGGATCCTTTTTTCTATTTTCCTTGTAAAACTGAACTTGGGTTTGTTGGTTTTTGTCAGAGTACTCTATAATTTATGGTAGTATGGAATTCGAGTATTAACTGGCATTCTTAAGTTCCTCAGTTTATACTAGGATTGGTATGCCCAGGACATTCTTTCTCTTAAATCACACACTTCTAGAGGTATACATAAAAGATGATTTATTTATCTTTATCCTTCTTGACCATAGCAAAATGCATTTATCAATTTTTGCTAAATTAATGTGTTAACAATAAATATTCTTCATGTTCAAGTACCGTAAGCTCTTTATGAATCTGCCTTTGTCTCTGTATTTAATTTAAAGAGACAGTGAACTGTTTTAGTCCAACTTATGTTTAATAATTGTGGTATTTTTCTCTGAAAAAGAAGCCTAGAACATTCAAGAAGAACAACTGCTGAATTTCACATATAATGATCACAATCTAAAATAAAGCTTCATTTTAGTGCTTGATTGTATCTCTTTTTTGATGTTGCCTATTTTTAAAAATTGCCATAGACAAATATACCTATATTTCATCCTTAGCATTTTTCATTCCATGGTACTTCATTTTGCTTCTTTTCCCCTCTTATCCCCTCCCCAGTGGTGCTAAAGAGAAAGAGAAGGGGAAACCTCCCCTCCCCCCCAAGTCTCTTAGCATGAAACTTAGAATTCTTTTTGCCTTAAATATAGTAAGCTGGAACTCTTTTAATTTCAAAGGCGTTTATTAGATTAGCTCTAAAGTTTATAAGTGTTGTTTAGAAGCAGGATAATTTCAACAGTTTTCCCTTGTTTAATTGGTCCTTTTTACTGGCACCTGGTGTTTTAGCTTTTGTAACTCAGTTAAAGACTAATTCCAAATACTAGAACTGGCAGTTGTCCCAACCTTCATTTCACAATGACTTATGGAGTTTTCTTGTTTGTTTGTTAGAATGAGTGCCTTTGACTCAAGGGGCTAATTTTATTTTGGCATTACTAGCGTTTGCCAAATCACTGTACCTAAATTTGTGTAACTGTTATTCATTTCATATGAGTCTTCCCCCCCCTTTTTTTTTTGTTAGCTGTTCTTGACTTATGATGTTAAGTGACTTCTATTTGCTGTGTCATAATCCTGTTTTATATCGTTATACAAAATAATAGATTGGACATTTGCCTAGATGAATTTAACATTCATGCAATTATAAGATAATCAAACACTTCTGAAATATGGGAAGACAATATGCACATTGGTTGTGAAGATCAAGTCATAATGCACATAAGACATTTGCAGAAATCAATTATTATCATTTTTTTCATTATATATTTGAAGCAATTTGGATATCAGTAGTGTTGGGATAGATCACAGTCCTACTGCTGCTTTTTTTATATTTGCTGATAGAGAAATTTTTGTTCAGGGAGATAAAATGATTGCTTTGTATAACTGAGAAGTACGGAGGTATAAGCTTTTTTTTTTTTTTTTTTTTTTTTTTAAACTTTACCTTCTACCTTAGAATCAATACTGTGTTTTGGTTCCAAGGCTGAAGAGCGGTAAGGGCTAGGCAATGGGGTTAAGTGACTTGCCCAGGGTCACACAGCTAGGAAGTGTCTGCAGCTAGATTTGAATCCAGGACCTCCCGTCTCTAGGCCTCGCTCACAATCCACTGAGCCATCTAGCTGTCCCTAAGTTAATCTTCTTTAGGTTCATGAAAGCATCTTTGGGGCAAATCCAAAAACAGACCAAAATAACAGGAAGGATAAGTACCTCATCCTGTCTAACATGGTTTTGATTTCTTTCTTCAAGTATTGTCTTTGTTTTGAGAATGTTTTATTCCACATAGATTGGAAATTGATTATTCAGTATAGCATCTTTAAGATATCATACCTTTTTTTTTTTTAAAAACACATCTAACATAGAATCAATGCCAAGTATCTGTTCTGAAGAAGAACAGTAAGAGCTAGACATTTGAGGTCAAGGGGTTTGCCCAGGGAGGTCAGATTTGAACCCAGGGCCTCTCATCTCTAAGCCTGGTGCTCTATCCATTGAATCACCTAGCTGTCCCAATATTTAATTTTTTAATCAGGCAACATTAGATGCAGGCAGTTTGGGGCTATGGTTTTATGTGGTAATGTTTCAGAATAGTTTGTTTTATTCACAAGGGTATTTGAAGATTTGCATATGAGGCTTCAAGGTCACTCCCAGTCTCTATTGATTGTCTCCAGTTTATTTTATATCTGTCTTGTTTGCATTTGTCCCTCCCCATCAGCCCTCAGATGTGAGCTTCTTGAAAGCAAGGGCAACCTTTTACTTTCTTTTGTCCCCAGCATTTGGCATAGTACTTGTCACATAGTAGATGCTTGCTGACTACTAAATCACAGTAAAGCATTGGAGGAGGTTCATGTGATATATAGTTAGAAAGGGATCTTGAGGATTATATCTGTTCCAAACTCCTAATTTTATAGATGAGGAAACTGAGGCCCAAAGATCTCAACTAAAAGTTTATATAACTAGTAAAAAGCAGAGTTTGGATTTTAAGTCAGATCTTTTGACTCAAATCCCTTTTCTTTAACTAGTTGTAGTCCTGATAAATAAATCAAACCTGACCTTTGAGTCCTCTCCCCTGCCTCCCATTTGTTGTATAATGAAGCACAAGTCGCAACTTTTTTTGGTTCGGTTTCTGTAGCTGCAAAATAGTTAATATCTATAATATTTTTCTCACAATCATTCATTTATTATGCATTTGTTCAGTGCTTACTTTGTTTCAGGCACTATTCTAGGATCAAATTATATAATGCTATTGTGCAAACATTTATAATTATATAATATGATGTGTATTATGTATTATATTCATTTTTATTATTTTATATTATTATATTTATTATTGTTACAGGTCAAGTCCCATTACTATAGAAAAGATTTTGAACTTCAGATTCTTGAGTGATGGTTCTTTAAATTTCCCTGAGTTTCTCTGTGACATAATGGCACAGTAAATATGCAGTTAGCAATCCTAAAGTCACTTTTTGGTAGTGTGTGCTTATCAGGCAGAGTAGCTGCTCTGTTCTAACAGAACTTATTGACAAAACACCCACTAGAACAGAAAACTGACCCACTTAATGCTTACAAGAGAAACATCTCTGGAATGGAAACACATTCAATCAGCTTCTTTGTCTCTGGTGGGGGATAAAGAAGGATATTGGACCATAGTAGAGGAAATACATTGTACAATTGTTGTTTGATTAAAATCTGCTTGTTAAGACAGATAATATTTAAAAGGAATTTGAAAATGACTGTAATATGATGCATTTTTGCTATGTGATTTTTGCCTAAGTTCAACCCTAGTTAACTTTAGATGTGGAGGACATATTGAAGTTATTGGTGGAAAGATTTTTATTTAGAAGAAATATTACGTTCTAGGAAATTTTTATTTTTCCCAAAATAAAATTTCATAGGAACAGTTTTGTTTGTCCAGGAAAAAAAAGTTGGCATGAACCTCTGACCAAACTGACACATCCTCTCCTGCTTTATTTTAACACCAAGTGTGAAGACTAAAAGACATTTTCTTAATATTCCCCCTTCCCTGTAGAATTCTCTTGCAATTAAAGAATAAGTCTGATGTAGCCAGGTGGCTCAGTAGAGAAAGAGCCAGGCTTGGAGAGAAGGGATCCTGGGTTCAAATTTGTTTCCAGACACTTTCTAGCTGTGTGACCCTGGGCAAGTTAGTATGGTTTGCCTACCCCTTGCCATTCTTCTGCCTCGGAACCTATATTTACCATCATTTCTAAGATGGAAGGAAAGGGTTAAAAAAATAAAAAAGAAACAAACCATTGAACAGGGTGGCTGCATCTTAAAACATGTACAGTCTTCTGCACCAGTAGTTTCTTACCTCTCCTAAGAGGAGGAGGTGGGTTAGTTATTAACTTCCCCCAGTATTCTTATTGTCTTTAATATGAGTTTAGTTTACTTTTAGTGTTGTTTTCATTTATATTGTTGAAGTTGTATGTTCTCCTCTCCTATTTCTCTGAATCAGTTCATTTAAGTTTTCCCATATTTCTCTGAAATAATGACATCGCATCACATTTATATAGCAACATAATTGCTTTAATGATTCTATTGATGAGCATTTATTTTCTTTCCATTTCTTTTGTTATATGTTAATACAAAGCTATTTTTAGTCCTAGAAATATCATCATAAACATTCTACTAACTGACCACAATTTCTCTAGAAATTAAATGTTTTGCTCACATTCTGACACTTTCTTCTAGAGTCATGATGGCACACAGAGACCTCTCCTTACATACCTGTGCTGTTCCTGGCAGAGTAAGTTATTAGAAAGGCAGAGGGACTTGGGCGGAGCTGCTCCCTTCCCCCTCTCCACTGAGCCTTCCTGCCCCTCTGCACTTACCCCTCCCCCTGAGTGGAGCGCTCTGCAGCGCATGGTCTCTAAAGGGTTCACCATTACGGTCCTAGAGCATTTCTCACCATGTTTTCAGTTTTTGAATTCTCTTAAGCTCCTAGTTGCCGGATTTCTACATTAGCTGGTAACTCAAATGTGTTCCCAGGTCTCCACTCAATTAAATACAAAAAACGAAAACGAAACAAAACAAATAACAGCTGAGGATCTTAGTTAATAAATAGCCCAACATGCTTTAAGGCTAATGAATCAGCCAACCAATTATCATTCATATTTAAGTACCCTAGGAGGGATATTCCTGGTAATATGGTGGAGATATAACTACTAAAGGTGAGACTCCTTGCCCTCAAGGATTCCGTGTTCTAGTAATAATAGCTCACATTTATAAAGTGAGTATTTATAGGCATTATCTTATTTGATCTTCCCAGTAATCCTCTAATGCTTTGAAACAGAGACTCCAATTTGTAATGAATGAAATTACTCTCTGGTCAGTTTCCAATTTTTTCATCTGTTGTGCTTGTTTTGCTTAATATATCCTTTTAGCAGTCACATTATATTTCTTCAAGAGACAGGAGGAAATGAGTAAAACAGGGGAATCAGGCCAAAATCCAACAGAGGCATGGGCAACTTTGGCCAAATGTAGTTCTTTTGTTTAAATTTCATAGAATTAGGTAACACATTGATTTTTCAAAAGTAAACAATAACAAAATGTTCTTATGAAATATTTAAAGAAAGGGAATGGTAGATTGGCTCCGATTTGAGTGTGAGTTTTTTAATTAAAGGACCACTTTATATACTGGAGAAAAAAAAAACCACTCAAAACTTCTTATAATCTTGTTTACTATCCTTGTTAAAACCCCAGTATTTGTATGATCTAAGATCAGTTATCAATGTAATCTTTTGGGTAATTTTTCTTTTTATTATGAGCTTGATCATGATAAACATGACACATTATTTTAAGCTAATCTAGACAACAAAAACAAACTCCCTGATTCATATCTTGAAGTTCTCCATAAAAAAAGAACACCAACTGAAGACAAATAACAAAATATCACCTTTGTTCTATTCCCCCTAAATTTAAATCCGATGGAATTAGAATAATTTCACTTTAATAATTAAATTACTTTGGACAAAATCATAAAACTTGTGAGGAGAAATAGAATTAGAATAACTTCACTTTAACAATTAAATTACTTTGGACAAAAACATAAAACTTGTCAGGTGAAATAAAATATACACCTATCCACAGAAGATGTTTCAAAGTCATAAATTACATTTAATATTGAATTTGCATAATAAATTTGGACCTTCGAGAATAGAGAACAGACCTTTTCTGTATACTTTATTTTTTAGGATCATGCAACCATTTACTGAAGTAGAGAGTTATTGATACCTATGCTCCTGGAAATGAAAGTTCAGTCTTTTTAAAAAACTTAGTCTTGCATTCGAGGACTTTAGAATCAGTTCCTATTTAAATTTGATCAAATGTCCATTTCATTCTATTTTTTTTCTCCAAATGTTCTTCCTTACCTGTCCCATAAATGGGATTTTGTTGCTATATCCCTTTCTGTTTGGCCCCTCCTCTGAATGCTTCCTTTATAAGGAATCTGTTCCCAATACAAGGCTGTGTGTGTGTGTGTGTGTGTGTGTGTGATCTGTATCGAATCATTGAGCTGATCTTCCAGTAATATGTATATAGACTACCTCTTAACTATGATTTTATTACAAACATAATTTATTTTAAACTGTTAGAAATTTTGCACTTTAAACTTTTGAATTATCTTAATCTATAGATCATTTTGGCAATTATGCTCCAGCACTTGTTAGTGCCTTGTTTTTTAGCTCTTTGCAGTACATTTGTGCACTTCATAACAAACAACAAGTAATGAAAACTGCTATTATTACTTAATAAGTAAGGAAATTCAGATACAGAGAAGTAAATCAGTTGTGTATCTATTATTCGTTCATCTGCTTAAGTGGTCTAAGTAATATTCATGTAGATAAGTGGCAAGCCATTGAAACAGCCATAGAGTGAATCAGAAAGTTTGAATGCTAGAGAGGAATTTAGTTCTATGTTTCTGTGGTGCCGTATATGAGGAGACTGTGATCAAAGAAGCTTGCCCCAAGGCCACATAAGTAGTTAGTGGCAGAGTGGCAACTATCTCGTGGCAAACTATTAAACTTTAGTAGTTTTTTTAGTACTCTTTTGATCCTAGTCCAGTGTTCTTTCTCATTACACCCTCGATATTTGTTTAGCTTTGAAGAACTTTTACCTAAGTTCTGGGAGTTGGGAAGGTTTACTCTGATTGTGTTTCCCTATTATGGTAACTCAACAAGATGTGACAAAAGACATGACTTTAGTTCTAGAACTTTCATTTTTCTCCTTTTAGGTGTAAATCACAGAAGAATTAGCATGGAATTTGAGCCATGGTACTTAATACATGTACTGTGCATTTTGATGCTTATTTTCTGTCCCATATTGTTCACTTATTTTCTCACCTAACTAAATTTTAGTTTCCCTAACTAAATGCATTGATTTCCATGTGCTGTTGTTTTTTTACCCATACCTTCTGTCTTAGTATCAGTTCTAAGACAAAAAAGTGGTAAGAACTAGGCATTCTGGATTAAGTGATTTGCCCAAGGTTATATATAACTAGGAAATATCAGGCAAGATTTGAACCTAGGACCTATTGACTCCAGGCTTGGTTCTGTGCAACCTAACTGCCCCACATTGATTTAATTTTAAGACCAGAAGTTATAGAAGTTGTTCAGCCTAGGGCATTACACAGTTTGTCAGTAGTCGAATCTGGACAGAATCCTAGCTCTCCAGATTTCCCGTCCAATGCACTTTTCCTTCCATCTTTTTTTGTTTGTTTGTTTTCTACTTTGTCTAGCATCATCTTAGGTAGTTAATTACATTTTCATTGCATTAAAGATAATGCTTAACCAAGAATTTTGGTGTTGCAGATGAGAATGAGAAATTTTAGAAAGATTGAATGGGAGTTCATTTTAAAATATAGTTATAGGTAATTCAGGTGGGAATATTTTGTAGACAGAAAAAAATGAGCTAAAAAGAATGAGAGGTCAAGATTCAAGTGATTGACTCTGGGAATTATCTATATATAAATGATTTTTGAAACAGAGCTGGTATATGAACTTCCTAAGCGAGAAAAAAAGTACATTGACCAAGCCTTGAGAGAGTTGTTGATAATTAATGGATGAGGAGAAAGCAGAGGAGTTAGTGAAGAAGATATTAAATAAGCTAGCAAAATTATGAGGAGAAATAGAATTTAAAGTGCCAGAGCAGGAAAAAGTATAAGATCATATGATCTTGGCCATGTGTAGAAAACCAGTTGCTAACATTCTAGACTTAGCTAAGATATTATATTTTTCATTTGATAGGTCTTAACTCTTGCCCCTGAGGAATATTTGAATTTTTACTTTGACCTGGTCAATAATTTTCTTTCTCAAAATCTTCGTCCTTTTATATTTAGCAAATACTCTAAATTCTGATAACACATCAGTGAAGCATATAAAAAAACAACAAAAGAAAACAGAAGAACATTCAGAATAAAAGCCATATAAGAATGACAGTGGGCAGCTGGGTAGCTCATTGGATTGAGAGCCAGGCCTAGAGACAGGAGGTCCTAGGTTCAAATCCGGCCTCAGACACTTCCCAGCTGTGTGACCCTGGGCAAGTCACTTGACCCCCATTGCCTACCCTTACCACTCTTCCACCTATAAGTCAATACACAGAAGTTAAGGGTTTAAAATAAAAAAAATTTTTTTAAAAGAATGACAGTGTTAGAATTACCATGTTCAAGTTTGTTGTTTATACTTAAAAAAATCAAGTAGTACACAGTAGATACATAGTAATATACAATCATTTGTTTGCCCTTTGTTTATGTTGATGACTAAATTCATATTAAAAATTTTTTAAATTCTGATAGCACCCTTGGTTATTATAACTAGATGGAATAAAGAATATTCTGACATTTGAAAAACTTCTTAATGAGACATAGCCCCAAAGAAAGAAATGAGCCATATTTTCTCCTAAAATTTAGATGGAAGAAAGGTGTTATGTGTTAATTATTCTATTTCCCTTACCCCCACCCCAGTACCTGACAAAGAGCCTAATAAATGATGGTGGAATGAATTTCAATAGCTGTTTCTTTAGTCTATGGATGACTTACCAAAATTGCTCTTTTTGAAAAAATTTTAATAAACATCTATTAATGCCTATAATATATAAATTTACTGGGGAGTCAAAGAAAAAAGGGAATCTCTGCCTTTCAGGCACTTAAGTGTTAGTAGTGGGGTATAACATGTTTATCCACAGATGAGTAAATATAAAATATATACAAAATAATGTTTGGAGGAGAACACAGTCACGGCAAGGATAAAAAAAAGTCTTTTTATAGGAGGTGGTCCAGCCTGAGGAGGGAAGGAGAGCTAAGGAAAGGTAGAACATATCAAATGGAAGCCCAATGCAGGGAGGCAGAAGATTGAGAGTAGTGTAGGGAATAGCTAGCTGACCAGACTGGAATGGAGAGCAGCTAAACAGAAGAAAAATATACTGAAAAGTTGGATGAAACCAGTGTGGAGGGCTTTAAATGCCAGGGAAATCAGTGTTTTATCCTAGAGATAATAGAGCCACTGAAGAATTTTGAATAGGATAGTGATAAGATCAGATCTGTTTTAGGAATATCAGTTTGGCAGCTACTCGGGGAGTTATCTTCTAGAACATATGGTGGTTATCCTTCTTATTCTGTAGTTTTTTGGTTGTGTCTGACTCAAAAACGAATGGGGCTTTCTTGAAACAGGTTTGCCATTTCCTTCTCCAGTTCATCTCCCAGATGAGGAAATGGAGACAAAACAAGGTTAATTGATTTGCCCAGGGTCACACAGCTAGTATGTGTCTGAGGCCAGATTTAAACTCAGGAAGATGAGTTTTCCTAACTCCAGACCCAGCCCAACACTCATACCGTACATTGTGTCACCCAGCTGTCTGTGGTGATTGTTAGAATAAGAATTTTATTTTAGTTGTCATTTTCACTTTTCTTTTGCCACAACTCAGCAGAAGCTCTTGTCTGTAAAATCTTTATTTAAAATATTAATAATCCATGAATTTCTCTTTTGGGGGAGAATGTTTTCCTTTTGAGACAACTATAAAATATTTTATTAAATTATTTGTCTTTTTACATGTTTGTAATAACCAAATATGCCTAGCATGGTGCCTGGTACATTGCTTGTTGTTGTTCAGTCATTTCACTCCTGTCTGACACTTCATGACCTCATTTGGGATTTTTTTGGCAAAGGTTCTGGAGTGGTTTGCCATTTCCTTCTCCAGCTCATTTTCTAGATGAAGAAATGAAGAAAACGGAGTTAAGTGACTTGCTTGGGGTCTCACTGCTAGTAAGTGACTGAGGGAGTGTCTCAGGAAGAGGAGTCTTCCTGACTTCTGCCCCACTACAACATCCACTGCTCCACCTAGCTGCCCTCTGATACACTGTAAGCACTTTATAATTGTCACTGAATTCAATTGCTGCAGTTTGTTAATTCTTGTAAGTTTGAGTTTCAAGAAAAAACTAGTTTTGTATGGAATGCCTGTCTGTCATTGCTAGTAGGAGTTTTACTTTTTTCTTCTCAGGGACAAGTGTTCATTTTTCAGGTACTATCAGTCAGTCAGTGAACATTTATTAAGTTCCTACTAACGCCAGGCTCTCTAAGCACTGGAAGGTCCCGTTTAAGTGAGGCCCAAGTGATTTATGGCTTTACTTCTCCGTGCATGAACTTTGCTTTCATTTCCTTGAGTGGTTGAACTTGATTCTTTGACAGGAAAGCACTTGTAGCTCCATTGACCAAGGAACTTCCCAAATATAATAAATAGGGAGGAGTACAAGTTTTTCATGTTTATCTGGGCTTCAGTTTCCTCATTTGTTAAATGGGAATAATAATAATTGTACTATCTAATTCCCGTGTTATTTGAGAATGTTATATGAATGATAACTGTGTTAGTGCTAATTGTCCAAAGAACTAAATTTTCCTCTTCCTTGAATATAACATATTTATTTACATGTTTAACTGTGGGGGTTCAAAGTTCTTGTTTTCTGCAGTTAAAATTTCAATTTCAGAAGCCATTTATCTGATATTTGGGGAGAGTAAGGGGAATTTTTATAGATTCTGAAATGTACTTCTCAAAATTGTTAAAAAAAATTTTTTTGCCTTTTTAAAAAACATTTCTAAAACATATTGCTATTCTTGCTTTCTTAAGCAGAGTATATAAAACAATTTAACATTTTCTTGATGACTCAGTCATCATTATAACCATTTATTATTGTGCTGGGCTATAATACAGTAGTTTCCCTGTCTTCTCTTTTATTATTGTTGCTATACTTACTGTCAGTAGGCCTGCCTCTTGTGGCCCTCTACCTTCTAATTTTTTAAAAATCTATTTTGATCTACTTTGGTGGGGGAAATGAGCTCACAAAGTACTTAGATCTTTATATATAGACTGCAAGTCAATAAATTCTAACTATGTGAAATCTTTCCTTCTGTGGTTGTCTTTGTGACAGCTACTTCAGTTGAGTTCCCTCTCCTTTCCTCTCTTTTATTCCTCCTCTTCTTCCCCTTCCTCTCTCATTCTCTCCTTCTCTTCCCCTCTTTTCTCTCCTTTTTTTTCTTTTCCTTCCTTGTTTATTGTTCCAGGTAGTGCAGATTGTCAGAAATCTGACCTATGAATAAGTGGGTGTGACAGTACTATTTGTGCATGAATGAGTCCCCAAACCATATCCAGGCCCCATCTTTCATCCTTTATCCAGTATTACATCTCTAGGAGTCTTTTAGCTATCTCCCCTTGGGCTCTACTACCTGCTGAAAACTAAATTTACCTGTTCCCTCTAGACTTAATTTCATTTTATTTCCTGCCAGTTCTCCTGCTTTTCAGTTCTACAGTCATTTATTAGGCAATACCTTGTGAATTGCCACAATCAACAGCTAATAAATGTGAGAGCTTAGATTCAAACTCAGGGATCCCTAATTCCAAGCCTATTACTCTAGCTACTAGGCTATCTGTGCTTTACACAGATTAGGAAATTTGGGCTATTCACCACAACTTGAATAAAGGTTATTTGTGTGAGGTGGTAGATTTAGCCTGGAGCCAAGAAGACCTTAGTTCAAATTCAGCCGATTGACACTTCCAAGCAATGAGATCCTGGTTCAAATCACTTAATTGTTGCCTCAATTTCCCCAGCTGTAAAATGAGGATAATAACAGTATCTACCTTGCAGTTGTCAGGAGCAAATGAAATAATATTTGTAAAGTGCTTAGCACAGTGCCCTGGCACATGATGCGTATATAAATGCGTATTTCCTCCTCTGCCTTTAAAATGAGGAGTTGTGATTAGGTGGTTGGTGGTTTGTTTTTTTTAACCTTTATATTCTGTCTTAGAATTAATGTATAGGTTTCAAAGTAGAAGAGCTTTAAAAGCTAGGCATTTGGGGTTAATTGGGGTTGACTTGCCCAAGATCACCCAGCTAGGAAGTGTCTGAATCCAGATTTGAATCTGAGTCCTCCCAACTCCAGGCCTGGCTCTCTATCTGTTGAGCTATGATTAGTTTGTTTGTTTGTTTTCAACTTAGGTTGCTTTACTATTTTTTTTATTTAAATATTTTATTTTTTTAGAGAAATTTTCCATGGTTACATACTATGATTAGTTTTTAAATACCCATTTGAACTCCTGTATTTGGAAGCAAAGGCTTCCAAAGCCTAAAATCCAAGGAGAGATTGTTGGGATAAATCAGCCTCTGTACCAGGGAGGGAAATAGACGAAAAGTCTGGCACAAGATTTTGTATCCTACTGAAGTTTATTAAAGAATATTCTGTATGTCTAATGGAGACCTTGGGAAGGACTGGAGCAGGGAAAGCATACTGCAAATTTGCAAGTGTATGCCTTGATTGGGGTGGTGGTGTGTCATCTCTTGAGAAGGCTTCCCTAGTATCCTTTTTTGTACTGGGAAAGTGCACGTCCCATCGCTGATGGGTTCCAGAGAAACTAGGGTCAGGGTGATACTGGTAGGAATCAAAATGTTATGTTAGCTCTACTTCCAAATAGAAGCTCTGGGATCTTTGAGCATTAATTTGTGGAGGGGGATGAGAAATGTAGGATT
Source organism: Gracilinanus agilis (assembly GCF_016433145.1). Lineage (NCBI taxonomy): Eukaryota > Metazoa > Chordata > Mammalia > Didelphimorphia > Didelphidae > Gracilinanus > Gracilinanus agilis. The sequence goes on along the minus strand of NC_058131.1, from coordinate 478,907,688 downwards.
AGATGACCTTTCCCTATTCACGTCAGGTCTGCTAACCAGGGCATGTGAAAGATCTCACCAGAGGTATCTGGGTGTTCTGGGGCCATGAAGTTATAATTGGGGAGTTGAGAGACTTTCTCTTCTGGATTTTGGGGTTAAAATGAGAAGGAAGTGGCAGCCAATGAAAATTTCATAAACTTACAGCATTAGTTCTCAGTTTGTATTTTTTTGTGTTTTTGTGTTTTGTTTTGTTTTTTATTTGTGGCACAGAATTCTTTGCTGTGAAGATTTAAGGTCAACAAAGAAGAATTCCATACAGTTAGACCTCTAGACTCAACACTTGATCCTCAGCATTCCTCTGCCTTTCCTTCCCTCATCCTCTGTGTGTGTGCACACATGTGCATGTGTGTATCTCTTTTTCTTTTTTCTTCCCCACAATTCCCTGGAGCTGGAGTAGAGCTGTCCTTGTGATTTTCCCCATTAAATCCCAAAAGAGGAGGTGGCTAAGTTTAGGAATAGAGGTGTGGGGAGGATTTTTCTGGCATTCCTAAGTAATACTTGGACACTGTGTTGTGGAATACACTTTGAGAACCACTGTCATATAGGACAATAATCAATTAATATAGCCTCAAATATTCCTAGAGAATTTCAACTCTAAATTGCCTGGCCAATGCCAGGAGAATGGCCTTTGAGTTATTCTCTGAAGTGAGAGATCAAAGTCTCTTTGATAGAGGTGATTACAGCTTTTTCCTTGGGATTCTCTATATAAATAACAACTTGGGTTCTCTTTGTGTCAAGGAAGAAACTTATAATGTACAGAGATTTCAGGTTTAGGGGGGAAGGTTTCAATTATTAATTCAACAATGTGCAAATGTATGTATGTGTATATATAAGTGATAATGCTTGCTAGAGAAGTAGTGTACACACACACACACACACACACTCTCTCTCTCTCTCTCTCTTTCTCTCTCTCTCTCTCTCTAACAAGCACTGTCAGTTCATTTTGTATTCTTAGAGAGGGATGACACATGTAATTAAAAAATTTCAAAAAAACACAACCTTATATACATCATTAGAAGGCTTGTAGTAACCATTAACCAGATGCCACAAAATGAAACCTGGGCAGACATTTCACTGAGCCTTATGAGAGAGGTATTGTGATAATGTATGGAAGGAATAATGGATTTGGAATCATATCACCAGGGTTCAAATACTACCTTTGCTGCTTTCTATGTTGTGTGACTATGAGCATCACTGTATTCTGTATTCTCCAAAATTACATAAAAATGTGTCTTTATTCTGTAAAATTATAGGATTAAACCAGAGGGCCTCTAAGCTCCCTTCCAGCTTCACATCTCTTACTGTGTGGAATAAGTAGCTTTTTAATTATTATGAGTGGCCAATAGACATAATGGATAGTATTGGCAGGACTCAGAAACTTTTCTGGGAACAACCTTGGAAGCTAAACGAGGACTTCCCTTAATTCTCAATTCAACCTAGGGTCACACAATGGGCATAAGTTGAAGATGCTTAACATAAAGCATTAGATTTAAAGTCAGTAGAGAATTAACACCAGGTTCTGATATCCCATCATTGAGTGACTTTAGTGTTCCCATCCTATCACCTGGCTCCCAAAGCCCATCCCACAAATGGCATATATGCAATATATATACACATATACATTCCACTTTTTTCTGTGTTCCAAGGGTTAAGGTATGGGACTAGGGTTATTTAAGAAAGATTGAGGATTGTTGATGTAGAGAAAGCAAGTTGTTTTCTCTTCCTTTTGAATTACTATGTTTTCTGATGTTGAAACTCGGTGAGGTCATTTGATTTTTTGCTAAAAAATATCTTTTTAGAAAGATATGAGCTGGGGACAGCTGGGTAGCTCAGTGGATTGAGAGCCAGGCCTAGAGACGGGAGGTCCTAGGTTCAAATCTGGCCTCAGACACTTCCCAGCTGTGTGACCCCAAGCAAATCACACAGCATTGATTCCAAGATGGAAACTAATGGCTTAAAAAAATAAATTAATAAACAAACAAATAAATGAATGGATGAATGAATGAATGAATGAACACACAAGTAAACATAAATAAATGGATGGATGGATGGATGGATGGATGAATAAATAAATGGATGAATGAATAATTACACAAATGAAAGGAAGAAAGGAAAGAAGGAAGGAAGATATGAGCCATAGGATTTAGAGTTGGAGAAGACTTTACAGATTACAATTATAATTACAACTCCTTCTTTGTACAGGTGAGGAAACTGAGGCCACAAAAAGTGAATCATCATTGCTGAGACAGCAGCTTTTTCTTTTTATGCAGATTTATTTTTCTATGCCTTTATGTTTTCAAGTCCTATAAAAAACTGCACATTTTACTTGAACCTCTCCTACTCTGGCACTATAATGTAAATGTCTTTTTTTTCATAACTGTTGTACCATAATGCATCTAACACCCCTTTCTTCAAAATACAAAGAAATAATAAGGGGGCAGCTGGGTGACTCAGTGGATTGAGAGTCAGGTCCAGAGAAGGGAGGTCCTGGGTTCAAATGTGGCCTTAGATACTTCCTAACTCTGTGACCCTGAGCAAGTCACTTAGTCCCTAATGCCTTGCCCTTACTACTCTTCTGTCTTGGAACCAATTCACAGTATTGATTCTAAGACAGAAGGTAAGGGTTTAAAAAAAATAATGATACACTCATTATTTGATATACTTTATTTAAGTAGCTAATGAAAATGATACTAGTCTCACTCTATCTGATCCTACAATCTTACTCTATCTCTGAAGATTTTACTTGGATGCTATTGAAAAAAGAAACCCAATAGAATTTTGTTCTTTGCTACATAATTCTACCAAAGCTTTGTTTACTGTCAAAAGCCATCTAATAGGACAAAACTTTTATCTTCTTGGCAGGTGAATCTAAAGTACTTATCATATTTTTAGGTCTTATTAGAACATTGTTGTCCATTTTCACCTGAAGTTTTATTTACTAGCAGAATCTCTATAATTTATCATCTAACTCAATTATGAGAAGTAATTTGAGTACAAGCTGCCAGATCTGAATGATTATTTTGGTCTCTTACCCAGGAATAGGAAATTCCTTTATATGTCAAGAAATAAAATATATACCACGGGAAAAAAATCTGTCTTTCCTGTGCTACTTATTCTTATTTTTTAAAAAGTCTTTCTAAGCTCTTGCTGTATTTATAAAAGGGAATATTTTACAGTGAGGATTTGAAATTACATCTATAGTACTTTAGTAAAATACTTGAAGGAAGCTATATAAATGTTGCTACTTCATTTAATTTACTAGAATTTACATGTGTGGATATACCTAAAAAGTGCAAAAGAACTTCCTTTTTTTAGCTCAGAGTGGGCATATCTGTAGAGTTAGGAGAGAAGAATGATTATTTGGAGTAGTGGAGGAGCTCCATTGATTTAGGAGGAAGGAAGATCATAGGACCTGAATGTGTCTTTCACGTAAATCATCTGTATCTATTTTCTGCCTTTGAATCCCAGGGCATAGGACATAGTAGTTGCTCAATAAAAACTTTGAATTGACTATTCTAAATTGAAGGCTTACCTTTGAAAGTAAAGCTATGGAGGTGGGAGGGGCAGGTAGGTGGCTCAGTGGATAGAGAGCCCATATTGGAAATGGGAGGTCCTGGGTTCAAATTTGGCCTCAGACATTTCCTAACTGTATGACCCTGGATAAGTCTCTTAACCCTAATTGCCTAGCCTTTACCACCCTTCTGCTTTGAAATAGATACTTAGTAGAGATTCTAAGACGGAAGGTAAGGATTATTGGTTTTTCTTCTTAAACTAAAGGACACCAACTAGTGGGGAAAAGAGTATAAGAATGTGTGTGTGTGTGTGTGTGTGTGTGTGTGTGTGTGTAAATCAAACATTATCAACTAAAATTCTAGTCCTGTGCCTCATAATATTATGAAGGTGACTCCAGGTTCTTGAAAGTTGCATTAGAAACTGTAATTGACTTTGATAGAGCATTATAAAGTGCTTTGCACTGTTCTCTCATCTTGGATCTTAGGGTTTTCAGGTTGCAGAAGAACATAAAGATTATTTGAGTCTCACAACAGCCTTTGAGGTAGGCCATAGAGATATTATCTCCAGAAGAGGAAACCAAGGCACAAACATCTTTCTTAGGGTACACAGTAAGCAACAAAGTTATGATTCAAATTTAAATCTTCTGACCTGAAATTCATCATTCTTTTTACTACATCATGGTTTTCTTTCAACATGTAAGAATTGTGTTTAATACTTGATGCTAAATTTAAAGAGATGTATCATTGTAGGATTGGCTCCAAGGTGATATATTACTTTTACCACAGCTACTCTAGAGATGAATAGGCCATCTGTTAAGACTGAGTGAAAAAGTACTTTTTAAGCACCTTCTATTTGAAAAGCACTGTCCTAAGTGCTAGGGACAGAAATAGAAAAATTAAGACTATTCCCATTCTCAAAGGACTCACATTCTAATGGAAAAGACAGTGTATAATAGAAAGTTTCAGTTGCAATCAGATTGAGAAGTCTTATTGTCCTTAAAGTATAGCAGCAAAGTGAATCTTAATTCATTATGTTTCATGTCACTTCTACTGATAAAATCCTATAATTTTTTGATGTTGAATCATTTGACAGTGACAGATATGTTGGTATCAAGAACTCCACCCCACCCCACCCCCTCACCCAGTCTAAAGTAGTTGTGAATTTAGCATCCAAGGAAACATTTGCTAGTCCACATCTTCACAGGGATTTTTTTCCCAGGATGATAGATTTGGAAGCAAGATTAAAAACAGAGGTCTATGACATGCTACAATTCCCAAGGCTCTTGATTATCTAACATTGGTGGGAATGGTCAACAGTTAGTTTTGGTAGTAATAAGGGTAGATGGGTCCCTTCTCTGATGGCTATGCTGTCTATGCTAGAACCAGGGCTGGTGGCATTGGGGGAGGGAGCTCAGAATCTTGGGCTATTTCCATTGAGATCTGAGATTAGGTGTTAGTTGTAGTTTGACTTGCTCAAGATTGCCTCACCTTCACTTCTGGATGTAGATGTCAATGAGGGCACGCTTTGTGTTACTCTTCCTGTGAGAAATTCTTTAGGGTTACTTCCCCCCTCCCACTCCATACTTCTTCATTCTTTTTTTGAGTGGCCCTCAGCTTTAATTCTTTGGAGATTGTATTATTCTATAATTTGTAGCCTGACATCACCAGAAGAATATTGCTGGTAAAAATATCAGACTTTATTTCAGAAAAACTTAAAGGGATTAAAAGCCCTACTCTGCTTCCCAAAATGTATTCTGGCCCATTTTCTTAGTTCTGGCCCTACTTTAAAAAATTCATTAATTTGGCATCTGAGAAAGATTTACTAATAGGCAAGGTCCATGTAGATGCATATCATAATCTGGAAAATACATATTGTTCATTCTCTTCTTTCCCCCATTGTGGATAGTTAGGCCAAACTCTTGAGCAATTAGGATTTAGGAGTTTCTGCACACAATGGCATTTGTAAGTAAGGAGATCTGGAGACCTGTACCATCTTTGTGCATGCTGCCCTGGTCATGCTTTCTGTACATTTGGAAAGCATACATTTTCCTGATTTATGCCTTGCTTAGTATTGATAATCAAAGGGTCATCAGAACCAAATTGGTAAATCTTTCAAGGACTCATATATTTTGGGCATATGCATGGGAGGCACTTTATCGAAGAGGGGAGAGCCTTTAAATTTTGTTTGCCATAAATACCATAGTATCATATTTACTAAACCTTTCAGTTAATCGATCAAAAAGATGTTGTTTACTGTAAAATATCATTTGTGCCTGCCTACTTGTTCCTTTGTCATAATTTAAACAAAGATGCCTTTTCATGATTATCTTCATGAAAATTTTGTATAGGTGAGAAACAAGTCATATTGCTGATTATTAATGATATTTTCCCTGTTTCTTTTTTGTTTGATAGTAAAGAATGAGGGGGGCAGTCAGTGAAAGAATTCATGATTACTATGTTTAAGGCAGTTAAAAATAATAATATGAACCCTTAAAAGAGTTTATAGTCCATTAAAGAAATACAAAATGAGTTAGGATAATTTAGGATAGAGTGTATTAAAGGGTAAAGGAGAGATCCAGTCAGGGTTCAGGAGCTTTAGAAACATAAAAGCCCTTTAATAGAGAATTGTAGTGAAAAGAATAGTGGGCCCGAATTCTGGTGTTAGGATCCCTGAGATGCTTCTTCCAACTTGTGTGACCTTGGGCAAGTCACCTCTAGCCTTTAATTTCCATATCTGTGAAATGATGGGGGTGGGGAGGGAGGGTTAATCTTTACCTCCAGTCTTAGAATCAATACTAAGTATTGGTTCCAAGTCAGAAGAGCAGTAAGGGTTGGGCAGTTGAGGTTAAGTGATTTACCCAGTGTAACACAGCTAGGAAGTGTCTGAATCCAGATTTGAACCCAGGACTTCTGGTCTCTAGGCTTGACTCTTTATCTCCTGAGCCACCGAACTGCCTCTGTGAAATCTGAGGTTTCTTGTAGTTTTAAATGTGTTGTCCTGTGATCCTTTGAAAGTCTGCTCCCTTCCTCCCCCAATAGTATCATCCTTTTCAAATATTTTGAGGATCAAGTCTGTCCATCCTCAAAATTGTGTTGTCTTCAGCATGGGCCTTCTCCGGGTAGACTTGGTTTTTTCACCTGCTCTTCCCTTTTTTGTTTTCTTTAGTGTTCTTTTTACCTATTCTTGTAATGTTAAAATTCAAATATGGTGGTTCTGCCCTTGCTGAAGAAAAGAATTTAAGAAATCTTGACACAAATTAATGTTTTTTTTTAATAATTTTTTATTTTTAGAAAAAATTTCCCTGGTTACTTAAGTCATGTTTTTACTTTACCCTTCACCCCTTTCACCTCCCCCATCCCCCGAATCGCCCCCTCACCCCCCCCTCCCGCCGGAGCTAATTCGCATTTCCACTGGTGTGGTCAGTCAAGACTTATTTACACATTATTGATAGTTACATGGGTGTGGTCTTTTCAGGTCTACATCCCCAATCATGTTCTCATCAAACCAAGTGTCCAAGCAGTTGTTTTTCTTCTGTGTTTCTACTCCTGCAGTTCTTCCTCTGAATGTGGATAGTGTTCCTTTTCATAAATCCCTCAGAATTGTCTTGGGTCATTGCATTGCTGCTAGTACAGATGTCCATTACATTCGATTTTACCATAATATATCAGTCTCTGTGTACAATGTTCTTCTGGCTCTGCTCCTTTCACTCTGCATCAATTCCTGGAGGTCTTTCCAGTTCACATGGAATTCCTCCAGTGTATTATTCCTTTGAGCACAATAGTATTCCATCACCAACATATACCACAATTTGTTCAGCCATTCCCCAATTGAAGGGCATACCCTTGCTTTCCAGTTTTTTGCCACCACAAAGAGCGCTGCTATAAATATTTTTGTGAAAATCTGTTTATCTATGATCTCTTTGGGGTACAAACCCAGCAATGGTATGGCTGGATCAAGGGGCAGGCATTTTTTTATCGCTCTTTGGGCATAGTTCCAAATTGCCCTCCAGAATGGTTGGATCAGTTCACAACTCCACCAGCAATGCATTCATGTCCCAATTTTGCCACATCCCCTCCAACATTCATTACTTTCCCCTGCTATCATTTTAGCCAGTCTGCTAGGCGTGAGGTGGTACCTCAGAGTTCTTTTGATTTGCATTTCTCTAATTATTAGAGATTTAGAACACTTTTTCATGTGCTTATTGATACTTTTTATTTGTTTATCTGAAAATTGCCTATTCATGTCCCTTGCCCATTTATTAATTGGGCAATGGCTTGATTTTTTATACAATTGATTTAGCTCCTTGTATATTTGAGTAATTAGACCTCTGTCAGAATTTTTCGTTGTAAAGATTTTTCCCAGTTTGTTGTTTCCCTTCTGATTTTGGTTGCATTGTTTTCCCTTGTACAAAAACTTTTTAATTTAATATAATCAAACTTATTTATTTTACATTTTGTAATTTTCTTTAACTCTTGTTTGGTTTTAAAATCTTTCCTTTCCCAGAGATCTGACAAGTATACTATTCTGTGTTCACCTAATTTACTTATAGTTTCCTTCTTGATATTCAAGTCTTTTACCCATTCTGAATTTATCTTGGTGTATGGTGTGAGATGTTGATCTAAACCTAATCTCTCCCATATTGTTTTCCAATTTTCCCAGCAGTTTTTGTCAAATAGTGGATTTTTGTCCCAAAAGTTGGGCTCTTTGGGTTTATCATACACTGCCTTGCTGACATCACTTACCCCAAGTCTATTCCACTGATCCTCCCTTCTATCTCTTAGCCAGTACCATATTGGTTTTTTTTTTAATTTTTTTATTTTTTTAGTATTTTTTTATTATTAGACATTTATTAATATTCGTTTTTAACCTGTTTACATACTTTATGCCCCTACTTTCCCCTTCACCCCCTGCTCTCCCCCCACCCATGGCCAACGCACATTTCCACTGGTTGTAACATGTGTCCTTGTTCAAGGTCTATTTCCCATTCCTGTCCGCCTCAGCCCATGCATTCAAGCAATTGTTTATCTTATATGTTTCCTCTCCTGCAGTCCTTCCTCTGAATGTGGGTAGCATCTTTACCATAAATCCCTCAGAGCTGTCTTGTGTCATTGCAGTGCTGCTGGTACAAGAGCCCATTACATTTGATTTTACCATAGAAATTAATGTTTTTTAAAAAATCATTGTCATCTCTCCAGTTTTTAACCTCTCTATTCCGAAACATGCTGCTAGCTCTCTGGAACTTCTTCTTTTCCTTCTTCCCAATTCTAGTACCCATTTATATATTGTCCTTGACTATTAGAATGTTAATTTCTTGGGGGCAAAGTCTGTTTTGCTTGCTTTGTATCCCTAGTGCTTGGTACAGTTCCTGGCACATAGAAAGTGCTTAATAAATGCTTTTTTGTTCATCCTTTTAATGCTCTCAAAGTTATTTTGCTTAGTTTTTTAAATCAAGCTTTCTTTAAATGTGGTTTTTCTCTCCACTGCTTTTCATTTTTCCTTGAGAGATTCATAATCATCCACCATCCTCCTCTATAAGATTTTACAACTGATGTGTTTTAAATTGTGACTGCCCTTGGCTGCCATATCTTTCCACTTGGTAAGATAATGTTTAATAGTTACAGTTGTTTCCGAGTTTTTTTGGTTTCCTGATTTTGGTGACTATTTCCTTAGGAAATAGTGGTAATCTGTTATCTGTTCTCTTGTCCATTTCTCATTTTTAGTAGTCAGCAGCTTGTTTACATGTGTCTGTTTGATATTGCCTTAGTTGTACATCATATCTTCACATTTTTATTCTAATTTGGCATTAATTTTTTTTCAGGAAAGTCAGTATATGTAAACAGCTTTTTCAGGAATGACCTCATATCAGGAATTAGTCATTTACTACAGTTGAAATATAATTAGTTTTTTCATGCTATTTCCCACCATATCCATTCAATTGGCAAGTCTTATTGGTTCTCCTTCAACAATAGCTCTTGTATCGGTCCCCTTCTTGTGGTCAAGGCATATAACACCTCTTGCCTGAATTATAGCAACCTCTTAACTGGTCTCCCTACCTCCAATATCACCCTTTGTTAGCATATCCTAAACACTGTTATGAAATTGATCTGACCATGTCACTTTCTCTCAAGAACCTTTAGTGGCTCCTTATTGCATTTAGGATCAAACACAAACTCCTGTTTGACTTTTAAAACCCTTCACAATATGTCTCTAGGCCAATATTATAGAATCTAGCCCTACTACTTCTTAATCCTTTTCACCTGCACAGATTTGAGCCAAATTAAACTGTTTCCTTTTTTTCCTGCATTCCACCTCCTCCCTCTGTAGAGTGCCTCTGCATAGGCTCTCTCCTATGTGGAGAATGTTCTCTTCTCCTTAGCTCTTCTTTTAGAATCCCTAGCTCCCTTTAGGGCTCAGCTCTAGTGCTGCTTTCTACACTGGTTATTTCCTTATCCCCACAGTTGTTAAAAATTCCTTCTGTTCAAGCACCTATAAACTGGAATGATTGTGTTTATTTTGTATTTTCTTGTTTGTGTACATCAGTGATTCCTAAAGTGGGCACCACCACCCCCTAGTAGGGGCTACAGCGATCCAGGATGGGGCGGTGATGGCCACAGGTGCATTTGGGGGTGGTGAATAACTGTAAGGGGGCGGTGATAGTATGTGACAGGGGGTGCTAAGTAATATTTTTTCTGGAAAGGGGGCGGTAGGCCAAAAAAGTTTGGGAACCACTGTTGTACATATTGATTTGCTTAAAAGAACACAAGCTTCTTAAGGGTAGGAACTGTTTGGTTTTATTACCAAATCCAGCTAGACCTGCTTCACTTCCCATCTAGCCATCAAGCCATCTTTCTTGCCCTGCTCAGTAGTCACATGAACATTATCTTCTACTGATGCCTGTGTGCTCCCATTGTCCAGAGAAGAGACCTGTTTATTGCCTTGTGGATCAAGTCACCATCCCTGTGATTTCTCTAGACACAGTTCTCTATTACCATTCCCAAATATATATGTCTGTCTCCTCCATTAGAACATAAGCTTTCTGAAAGCAGGGACATTAGCACACTTGGCATGTATAAGTGTGTAGTCATTCATTCATAATGCCTGGCACAGAGTAGTTGTTTAACAGGAACTTTTGGAATTGGATTGAATGAAGCACTCCGGTAGGACTTTGTGAGAAATCACCACATACCTTTGAAATTTAAGAATGAAATTCATAATAGTGCCCAATAGTATTTCTTGAAGCCAAAGTTCACTGTCTGATAGAGCATCCTGCCCCAATTTCTCTTAAAACATCTATCAATGCTCACACAAAGCTTGCCCCTGGAATTAGCTCCTTTTTTGCATTTTCTCTTAGTTGCCTATTTCTGGTATTTTTTCCAGTGACATTTTTCTCTTTTTACTTACCATCCAAGCCACACTTTGATTCATTTCTGACTCTCCAGATTCTCACACCTTTGCCTCTTCCCACTCTGGCAGATGCTGGGATGAAGAAATTCAGGGTAAAAAAATAGACTGACATTCTCAGCAGTTCTGCCCTTTAGCGGCAAGATGTTCCTGGCTAAATCAGAGTGGGGTAGTACTATCATTTTGAATTTTAAGTAAGCTTATTTCCCCCTGCAGTCACATAGTTTATCATACAAAGAATTGAGTAAAAAAGTAATTAGACTAAATATTCCTATATAGAAACCTTTCTAGATCTCCTAGCCCTCCTCTCCTTGTTATTCCAGATCTTCAGATTCCTCAGAGGTGATTACTAACTACACACAGATCCCTAGGGCTCTTAGAAACAGAGTGAGGGAAAGACAACTGAATTTGACTGAACTGGGGCGGTGGGCGAATGAGGAATAAAGCAGAGAAGGTAATGAGGGATTTCCATTGACTGACTCAGATTCATGGAAGTGACGTTAGTGGCCACATAGTCCAAACACACAAAAGAAATTCCCAATAAATAATCCTTGTAGCAGCACTCTTCTAATGAGGGTAGATAATGTTCTATTTCATAGGCTGCAAACTCCAAAATGCATGTATAATTGAATTACAATTATAGTTGACCGATAGTTAACTTGAATGACTAGCTGCCAGTTTACCAGGTGAAGTTTGGTTTGAATATAAAATGGAGGATGAAACCTTGGAAAAGATAGTCCTTAAGTACTTAACCTAAGATGTACCAAAGTAGTACTTCTTCAGCCTCTGGGATCCACACTTGGTTTGGGTGTGTTAAATATTAGGCCAAAGATTCAAAGGTACCCCTTAATGAAATACTGATTTCTCATTTATTGTATCTAAAAAAATAAAATTAGAATAGTTCCATATATTCAAAAAAACATAAGGATCCTGCTGTTAAGGTAAGTGAATAAAAGGTAAAACAATGATAGCAAACCTTTGGCACGCATGCCGAAGATGGCACACAGAGTGCTTTTGGTGGGCACACACTGCCCCTAGTTTGTTACTAGAATGGCAGAGGGACTCAAGCAGAGCTGCTCCCCTCTCCCTCTCCACTGTGCCTGATGACATTTTTTCAGCTACCCACCCCCCTGCCCAGCAGCCAATGGGAGCACATGGGAGTAAGGTGGATGGCTCACAGGCAGCAGAGCTGGAGAGGAGCAGAGTGCTCAGGCCACTCCCCTCCCCCTCTCTACACTTGCTGAAGACATTCCTCACTTCATTCACCCCTCTGCCCAGCAGCCCAGTTGGAGAGCTTTTTTCTTTCCTTGTGTGGGGTGGGAATGAGGATATGCCTGACACTGGGGGGATGGGAGGAGCATGGTTTCTAAAAGGTTCACCATCACTGGTATAGGGAGTTGATAATGATAAAGCCAGATACACTACATGATGGAACAGTGCTTAAGGATAGAGGCACTATTAATATGTACATGAATCATTTACTATTAGGTAATTGAGGAATTAAACCGTTTTTTTAAACCCATATCTTCTATCTTATAATCAATACTAAGTGTTGGTTTCAAAGCAAAAGATCAGTAAGGGCTGGATAATTGGGGTTAGATGACTTGCCCAGCAAAAAATTGGAAAATGAGGGGGCATCCTTCAATTGGGGAATGGCTGAACTAATTGTGGTATCTGTTGGTGATAGAATACTATTGTATGAAAGGAATGATGAACTGGAGGAATTCCATGTGAACTGGAATGACCTCCAGGAATTGATGCAGAGTGAAAGGAGCAGAACCAAGAGAACCTTATACACATCGATGGATACACTGTGGTACAATTGAATATAACGGATTTCTTTACTAGCAGCAATGCAATGATACAAAACATTTCTGAGGGACTTTTGAGAAAGAACGCTATCCACATCCAGAGAATGAACTGTGGGAGTAGAAACACAGAAGAAAAAATATTTCCTTGATCACATGGTTCAGTGGGTATGTGATTGGGGATGTTGACTCTAAATCACTCTGTCGCAAATGTCAATAATATGGAAATAGGTTTTGAACAATGATACATGTAAAACCCAGTTGAATTGCTCATTGGCTATGGGAGCGGGGAGGGAAAAAACATGAATCATGTAATCATGGGAAAATATTCTAATTTAATTAATTAAATAAAATTTTAAAAGAATTTTTTTTATGACTTGTCCAGGGTCACACAGACTCAGATTTGAAATCAGGACCTCTAGTCTCCAGGCCTGTATCTTGATCCACTGAGCCACCCAGCTATCCCTGAACTAAGTTATTAACTGAAATAAAGTAGGATCCTTAGGTAGCTAATTTGATGTCTTGCCCTGCTTTAAATATTTTATAATCTTGAAAGGGGCATCACATGAAATTAGCAATTAATAAAAATATTGGCACATAAGATGAATACTGTATCAATAGCATAGTTTCATCATAGCATCTAAGTTTTTCAAACCAAAAGAACTTTAATGGAATCTGTTGGAAGTCAACAGGAAGGAGGACTGCTTTCTTTAAGGACAATTTACACTGGGGGATAGATTATTGAGGGAAATTATAGACATTTTGAAATATGACAAGTAATAGTCATTTTTCTACTATTATTTAAGTTTAAGGCAAGGATGAGGATATCATGCCTTTTCTAGATTGCTTTGTCAAGCCCTGCGATGCTTAGAAAAGTGAGAATTCTTTTTCCTGGTACCTTTTACACTAAAACATATAGGAATTCCAGTTCTCCTAACTGACCATCCATCTTATAAATGTGTGCAATTGTTTTCAAAGATGAATGGGGAAGATAACATATATAGGAAATTTCACTACAAAACACATTGCTGGTATTAGTAGATTTGATACATTTATCTTCACACTCAGACTAGACTGAAATTGGGGATCATTTTTATATTTTTAACCCTTATACATAGCAGGCACTAAATATTATTTATTGAATGAATGGACCACATATTATGTTCTAATAGACAATGTAAGCTTATACACCCCAGCACTTTTGTCCAGATAAATTAAGGTGCTTGCTTATGTGGAAAGGACTAAAAAAAATAGCTACCTGATATGAGAGTGGTAAATTTATGCCAATTAGTATTTTGAGATAGTTATAAGTAGTTAGGATCATATATATCGAGATGAAAAATACTCAGTGCAACCTAGAACAGCCATGTCATTATACACCTGGAAAGACTCTAAGGCAGGGGTCGGCAACCTTTTTGGCTGTGAGAGCCATAAACACCACATTTTTTAAAATGTAATTTCGTGAGAGCCATACAGTGCTCACAGTGCGCGCTCCTGTAACAGTGCCTGAAAAATAATGGACTTTATGGCTCCTGCAGAAAGAGCCATACGTTGCCGACCCCTGATCTAAGGCCTAGGAATACTAAAGTAACAGGCAAGTGTCAAGGTGGGATGTGAATCCAGATTCCCTGACTCCAGAGCTGTTCATCTTTCCTGTGTCTGTCAGTCTGAGCCAGCTTGCCCCGTCCTTTATTTATTTATTCATCTTTTTATTCATTCATTCATTCATTCGTTTATTTATTTGTTTGTTTGGGGGCCCTTACCTCCAAGGCAGAAGAATGGTAAGGGCTAGGCAGCGGGGGGTTAAGTGACTTGCCCAGGGTCATACATCTAGGAAATGCCTGAAGCCAGATTTTAACCTAGGACCTCCTGTCTCTAGGTCTGGCTCTCCATCCATTGAGCCACCCAGCTTCCCTCTTACCCCATCTTTTAAGCAAATGTGCTGTTTCTCCCCCAATACCATTTCTGCCCTCTCCCTTTCCTACTTTATTGATTAATGGGTGGGCTTATTAGTCAAGTCTAGTTGCATCAGTTCAAAGGCAAGACTAACTCCCTGATGGTCAAGAAGGGGAATGCTAGGAGATTTCTATTCTGAACAGCAGATGCCCTGGAATCCATATATTATTGGTGAAGCTAACTTAAAATAATGAAATATTCAATAGGAGATTTGTGTAATAAGAACAACTGAACATTCTAGAGGTTCCTTCTTAAAATGCTTATGGCTTAACATTGAATTCTCTCCAGCTTGTTTTTGTTCTGTACATAATTCTAAATTCTAGACAGATACTGTTTTTCTGGCCAAACTGTTGACTATGTCCTTTTCAGTAGAGGAAGGAAGAGAGATATTAATTCATAAATTAAATTTATCAAACATCTGTTGAGTTCCTGCTATAAGCAAGGTATAGTAGCTTCTGTTGCTATTTAAAAAAAATAATAATCACAATTCTAGATAGGGGAAAGTTGGGCGATTCTTTTCCTACTTCCTCTGGCTCAGAGGACAATAATAATTCAAAGCTATACAAGAGCAAGCTACTTTTATAAACTTAAATTCTTCTGGGCTATAGTAATTATTTTTATGCATGTTTTTGCCCTGTGTGAAATTGGAAATTCATTGAGCACAAGATCTTAATTTTTTCTTACTTTGACTCACCTGTGCTTAGCATAGTCATTTGTTTACATTCAGATATTCAGTGGATCTATGATCTCATCAAATAGATCTCAAGCATCTATCCCTAACATCCTGCCCAAACTCACCCCTGTTCTCTCATAAGTCTAAGATAGGGCATCCAACTGTCATGCCTTATTTTCTTTTGAAATCATCAGGATACCAGTAGAATACATGTTCTGTCTACATGCAGCAGTTATCTCTTGCTATCCCTGTGACCAACCCCCTTATTTTTTCAGCCATTCATTATTTTGACAATGTTCTTTATTTAAATTCTTTGTAGTTCATTATGGGTTGTGTCCTGCTCATACCCACTGTATATCATTAATTTTTTTTTTGGTTCTTCAGAAAATAGTGTTCCATGTTAGGACTTGTAGCAGATAAAGTTCCTTGAATGTTATAACTGTTTCATTTTGTCATTTTATCCCTAGACCCTAAAACAGTATTTGATTCATAGTAACTGATATTTAGTAAATGTTGGTTGGTTGATTTATATAACAATACTTGTAGAATATTGGTATTGAAAAGTTTTGTTTATAATAGGCATGTAATAGATATTTTAAAAGTTAACTTCAATGGATGGGAATGGAAAGGAAAGATTAGTGAAAGATAATATAAAGGAAAATTATAGAATTTGTTTACTAGATAGCAGGCACAAGGGAAAAGAAATATAAGATTATTTAGCTTTTTTAACAGCTATAAATCATAAGGAGCCAGATTTCAACTCATTGTTAAAGGTAGAGTTTCCTAATAATTAGAGCTATCAAAAATGGAATTTCTTTGTTTAGAACTGAATTCCACATCACTGAAACTGTTCACGCAAAAGCTAGGGTGAACATCAAGAATATTTGAGGAATTTATTCAAAATATTCATGTGGGCATTAAAATTTTCAAATTCTTGCCACTAAGCTAGCAGTTGCCTCTAAGGTAGCCATAAACCTTACCACAGTTTCATCATAGTTAAAAGTCTCTTGTTAGCTTTAGGTGCTTGATAGTTCAGGGAGCGACCCAAACTTTAACAGAAAACCAAAGGTGTCAGTTTCAGATTTTGATATTCTGTTGTCATGGTACCCTAGTTTGTCAAATTTGTTGTTTTGTTAATCTTGAATATTTGTTTATTTTACCAGTCTGGTCTTCCTTCTCTTTAGTTTGTGAATGTCACCTACCATATCCCTTCTAAAATAATAGGAGAGTGCCTTTACTACTTAACATATTTAACTCCTAACAAAATAGGGAACTTATTTTAACTTACTATTTTTCATCTGTAGTGAATAAATAATCAGAAATGGTTACACTATGTTAGTGATTGCAGACAGGAAAATGTACCAATAGTGACCCACAATTTTTAATATAGTTGGAACAAGAAATATTTTGCCTTAGATTCATTAAATCCTAGGTTAAGATCATATATGATATTGCTAGTACATTAGATAGAAAAAGACTATTATGTTCTCCATGTAAGCTTACTGTCCTTTTGTATTTTTTAAAGCCTTAGTTCTTCCATTGTTTTAGGATAATTGAGTTTACTAAAAATATGAAAAATTTAGAAGCGATTTTATATTCAGAGAATATTAAAATGCCTTCTGTATATGTTGCTCCATATGTACTGACTTTAACTTAAACATTTTAGCTATCTAGTATATTGTCTGCCATCTACCTCTTTAAAACAATGTTTGTCATACTGCTTTTTTTTTTTTTTTTAAATTTTAAACCCTTAACTTCTGTGTATTGACTTAGAGGTGG
Organism: Gracilinanus agilis; assembly: GCF_016433145.1. NCBI lineage: Eukaryota > Metazoa > Chordata > Mammalia > Didelphimorphia > Didelphidae > Gracilinanus > Gracilinanus agilis. Next base: position 478,890,519 of record NC_058131.1, on the reverse strand, counting down.
AAGATTGGTAAGGGTAGGCAATGGGGGTCAAGTGACTTGCCCAGGGTCACACAGCTGGGAAGTGTCTGAGGCCGGATTTGAACCTAGGACCTCCTGTCTCTAGGCCTGGCTCTCAATCCACTGAGCACCCAGCTGCCCCCATACTGCTTCTTTTGAGCTAGAAATATTTTCAAAAATTGAAAGTCTTTTGAGTAGCTTTCTTTTCCAACCTTCTATAATTTCTAGGTAGACTGGCGAGCAAGTCAATCACTCTTCCCTTTTTTTTTCTTTTTAAAAACCAAATAATAAAGAATAAAATTCTCATTTCTATTAATATTTCACTTTTCTCATACAATTATCTTTAACCAAGTTTTATTTGGTTGTAAACCTTTATCTTTTGCCTTTTGGAATATGAAATCATAAATTTTTTTTCTTCTTAATAGTTATTGGCATCATAGTCTCGTGTGATTCTGATTGGTTTCTTGGGACTTGACATTGTTTTTACTCAGGTTAATTTTTCTTTGGCTTGAGAACTCTGGCTTTTTCCTATTACATTCCTGGCTGTATTTAAGTCTGTCCATTCCCCAAGATGATTGGTGGATTCTTTCTGTTCTCACTTTGCTCTCTAGTTTAAAAGATATTTTTCCTTTTTAAAAATCTTTTAACTTTTTTTTTAATATGAAATCTTGTTTGGCTATGGTTTTAAAAGTCCAATATTTATTACATTACCTTTCCTCAACCTATTTTCCTTTTCAGTTGTTTTTGCTGATATATACCTTATATTTTCTTTTTTTTCCCAATCTTTTGATTTTGTTCTAATATCCCTTATTGTCTTTTGTAGTCATGAAGTTCTGATTGCTCCATTCTGTTTGTCAGAGAGTTTATTAAGTTAGTTAAACCTTCTGTATCAAACTGTTTATTTTTCCCAGTTTTTTTTTTCTTCCAGATGTCTTATTTCAAATCTAACTTCATTTTTTTCTTCATTTCTTCTAGACATTCTTATGATCCCTGTAACTAAGCCATTTTTTTTCTCTCAGGAGTTCTGCTTTTATTTATTTATAGTTAGTCTTTTTTTCTTTCATTGAGATTAGTTTTCTCTTTTGTTGAGTCTTACTTAACCATCTCAGTTCTTATATTGAGACCTCGTGATGGGATAATTGGGCTTTGGTCCTGCTTTCACTGTTGTTTGGATGTCTCTTCTGTTCTGGATGTGGTGCTTGTTATTAGACATCTTTCTTTGCCTCCATTCCCTGACTTTTTTTTTTTTAAACCCTTACCTTTTCTCTTAGAATTGATACTAAGAATAGGTTCCAAGGCAGAAGAGCAGTAAGGGCTAAGCAATTGGCATTAAGTGACTTGTCAGGGTCACACAGCTAGAAATTATCTGAGGCCAGATTTGAACCTAGGTCCTCCTGATTCTAGATGTTCTATCATTGTGCTACCTAACTGCCCTACTCCCTGGCTTTTGCTTCAGTTTTCTGGCAGTCCAGTTTAAATATTTGCCTCAGCCGAATTCTCTCTTCTTAACAGAATCCCCAACTGAGAGTTGATTCATCCCTTGCTATGACCCCGAGTAGAGGATTGAAATACCATGCTGGTCTCAAGGCCTTCTGCAAGGTCCTTGGTGTGAAAGCCAAAGCTCTGATTTAGCCTTATTAAACTTGCTGTGTCTTCTACTTCCCTTGAATAGGGTGAGCTGGTCCTGTCTCCTTGGAGTAACCATTGGAGTTTGGCCATCTTCTACTTTTGTTCTGACAAACTAGAGCTGAGATCTTTCTTCAGGCCCTGCTTACTGGGACTCCCATTTGCCTTGTGATGCCTATCCCTGACATATTTGGTTAGAAAAATGCGGTCATCATAGTAGTCGATTTTAGAGAAAAACTATAGCGGTTGGGCTTTTTTCCTCCCAAAGTAAATTTGTTAACACTAGCCTGCAGACACAGAATAATGGAAATTAAGCCCATTTATTTTTCATTTGTTAGTGATAATAGTCATTCGTGTTTATATAGCATACTAAAGTTTAGATAGTTTATTCATAACAACCCTATGAGGTAGTTACTTGACTATTTTTGCTTTTTACAAGTGAGAAAAATAAGGATTAGTATGAAGGTTAAATAACTTACCCTCAGATAGGCAACCAAGAAGTATCAGCACTGGTACATGAAATCAGGTCTTCTGATGCTGATTTAAGTATTCTTTCTACTTCATCATATAATTTATTGTTTTGAGAGCATTCTTAATATCTTTTTGGGAGGGGATTGTATTTTTGAATCTGAATTTTTGAGAAATATTTAACTTCTTAATAATTCTCATTATATTTTCTATTTCTCCAGGTTGTATAAGTTAAAATGAACAAATTACGGCAAAGTTTTAGGAGAAAGAAAGATGTTTATGTTCCTGAGGCTAGTCGCCCACATCAGTGGCAAACAGATGAAGAGGGTGTTCGCACTGGAAAATGTAGTTTTCCAGTTAAGGTAAGTTATAACAGGTTCTATTTTGTTGTTAGATTTATCTGGCAAACTCCACTTGGATTCAAGAAGCAAATGAGATGAACAACAAGATAAAATCAGATATTTAAAAACTGATACCACAGTGAGGTTCAGTGTCTAGGTGCCAATAATGGAAATATTGGAATTTTGGTGTGCCATTCCTGGCCTAAACACAACTAGGAACTTTACAGGGTTAGCACGAAATCTTGTAGGCTCTCAGGCTAAGGCAGAGAAGTTGGGTAGGTATCATATGCTTGACCCTGGTGCCGAAATAGTTAAATTCTTTAAAAAAAAATTGTTTTATTATAAACTTAACAAGCAAATAGAAACATTTCATTATGCCAAAAAGAGGATTGTATATTGAAACTATGAACTCTTATGAACAAGTTTTTTAAAGTTGACATTGTAGGAATCCTAGGTTTGTTTCACCTTTCACATCCAATAAATTTATTTAACTATAGAGTACTTACTAAGGTAGAAAAGTAGATTGTTATGTTTTAGAAAGAAGGATTAAAACAGAAAGAATTTTCTTGCCAATGCTGTGGTTTGTTCTGAATATATTCTTGAACTTTTTTTTGTTTTTAATATTTTTATAAAGTGTACCAATAATTTAGAAATTTGTTCTTCGGATATTCCTTGTGCAAATCATTTTGTGATAGTTGTAAAAAGTCTTTAGAAGTTTCTGTTTAGCTTGCTTATATCAATGAGTTATCTTTGTTAATTCAAATTGAGTACATTTGAGAAAGATTAATAGTTTAATATTAAACTGATATTAAACCTTTTGTATTGATTTATATACATTTCAACAATGGACATAACACTGTATAATTGAGAATCTTCTTTTTCATTTCCTTCTTTCTATCTCTTAAAATCCAAATGATGGAAACTCAGAATAAGGCTTCAGAAATTAAAAAAAAATCATTTACATATTAGAAAAATATATTTTATTGATTAGGCATTCCATCAGTAGTTCGATCTTGAATTGGTCTTATAGTTATCTATGATAAAAAGGAGAAGAAATTAGGCTGGAATAAGTATTTTTTAAAATAGCAGTATTCCTCTGATAATGCTGTATGACAGGAATATAAAGAAAATGAAGTGTAACAGGTAGATAATAGAAGTGTTTTACTCTAATCTATGCAGAACATGAAAATAAACAGAAGAAAATGTCTGCCATAATAGGTGAAGCCTTTATAGAAAGTTTACGATACATGGATAGGAATCACATGGAATAAAGGAATGTAGCCAGGTTGTGATCTTCATTTATAGAACAAGTACCTATGGTAATGAGATCATAGAGCCATATATTAGATGAATATACATGTCAAATGCGTAAGTTCTTTTCTTTCCATTCATTTGCCATAGGTTTACACCTATGAGATAAAATTTGAGATAAACTTAATTTGTGGAGAAGTTGCTCCCGAAATAGTAAAATAACTATTATTTTTAACCCTTCCTTTCTGTCTTAGTAACAACTCTAAGGCAAGGGACCAAGCAAATGAGATTAAATGACTTGTCCAGGGTCACCCAGCTGGAAGTATCCGAGGCCAGTTTTGAACCCAGATCCTCTTGAGGTGCCAGGCCTGGCTCTCTATCCACTGTGCCACTTAACTGTCCCAAATTATTAAAATTCTAATTGGCATCCAGAGCATTTGGGAATAAGGAGGCTACAACTATTTTTTGATAACTAATCTCCTACTGATACTAGTCTATCAAAAGATATTAGATCTTTTGATTTAAAAAATGTAACATTTAAAAAAATTTTCTAGTAGCAAATTAGAATTCAGTTGCTTGCAGATACTGAATGAGTTGCATAGTATTTTGAAGTAATATGATTTTATGGATCTGTTTAGAAATATATGATTGCTAGTCATTTAATTTAAGGCCAAATATAACGTATTGTTTTCTCTCTAATTCTCATATGTGCAGAAAACTGAACCAGCAGAACTGGGCTTCACAGAGAAGAAATACACATTATAAACTAGAGATACTTCACCTCTCTAGAATGCTTTAAGCAGTCTTATTTATAAATGTCTTCTGAATTCCTTCTCTGTTACTTTTATCAAAAAACAGTTCTGAACCTGAAATAATACAGTTTTTTATAGCTCTAAAATAGATCTATGTTAAATATACTTGGGTCAGTGGTAGCTTGCTTTCTATTACTCCTAGAGATCATTCATTTCCTATCTAGCTTTTACTTAATATATGTTTAGTAAATGAGATACTTATTATGAATAAGAATTAGTTTTCTTGGGAAATAGATCTGGCGTGTAGGGTAAGTTGGGGTGATTGATTTGCAATTGTCCTGGGAAGTCCAACTTGTTGAACTTGAGGGCAAAGTGTAGCTTTATGAGGTAGAGGGTGTGGTGAATCTGAAGGTTTGAAATGGATGCCATTTCAGGTTTAACTTTTCAGTGGATTTGAACCTTTAAAACTTCACTGGTCCAGACCATTATCTTTTTACCTAGGCTAGACTTGTTTTATCTTCCAAAGATTGAAGGAGAAAATTATATAGGTATTTGCCTGGGTGTATTTTATTTGTCATGGAATTATTTTTAACCTTTATTTTTAGGTGATTTTGAAATAGTACATAGTAAAATTGTCAGCACCAAATATTGGCAGTTTTATTTTGCATTGCAATTCTAAGCATGATGGGTTAATAATTATATATACTAACTAAACCATTGGGTAAATCACTTTTAGGCTACAGAAGGCCTCTTCTGATATTTAGCATAGATTAAAAAGAGAACCTGAAACTAATTTAATCTCTCTTCTGTGTTGACAAGCTAGTGATGAAGTAGGGAAAACAGTATCAGAATGATTTTTTTGTCAGTCATTTTTCAGTTGTGTATGACTCTGTGTAGTATTTTCTTGGCAAATATAGTGGAGTGGTTTGCCATTTCTTTCTTTAATTCATTTTCCAGATGAGGAAACTAAGGCAAGCAGGGTTAAGAGACTTACACAGATTCCCCCAACTAGTATCTGAGACCTTATTTAGAGTCTTCCTGACCACAAACCAGGCACTTTATTCACTGTGCTACCTAACTGCCTCTTTCAGAATAACAAATAATTAAAACAGGTTAAGATTTTTGTTTATGTTCACTTGCATCTACTTGTTCTTCTACAGATTTGTATTATAATGGCAGTTCTTATTTCCAGAGATAAAGAATTATGTTATAATTGAAATAATATTCATGTTTGAATGATTAATTCAGTTATATGAATTTCTGCCTATAATTGGCTACTTCCATTAATTTGATAGTAATTTTTGTTACCTAGTAAGGTACTAGGAACCAGGGCCAACTAGGTGATTCTGTGAATAGAGAGGTGGGTCTAGATTTGGCAGTCCTGGATTCATATATGGCCTCAGACACTTTCTAGCTTTGTGACTCTGAGCAAGTCACTTAACTCCAGTTGTCTAGCCCTTACTGTGCTTTGGAACCTACAGTATTGATTCTAAGGCAGAAGGTAAGGGTTATTTAAAAAAAGAGAGACTAGGAGTAATTTCAGGCCATTGAATTGTGATCCATTAAAGGTATTTAGTTATTTGATTTTTATGTAATGATAGAGGTCAAAAAGAACACTTGAAAAGATTATGAAGATCAGATTTATCTTCAAATTTTGTGAAAATTGGGCTGATTAAATAAAATTAAAAGACTAATTATATAGTCTAACGTAAGTATTTATTAGTCATCTTTATAAATTAGTCCAATTTTTTGCATACTGTTAAGTGAAGTAGTAATTATTTTGCTACTTTGGTTTAAAAATGTTATAAAACATGCTACCAAATGTTTAGTAGTTGCTAGAAAGTATTCCAGTGTGGTCAAATAGGGTTAGCCAGATGTAGATAACTTACACACAATAAAAATACATACTTGTTCTGCCTTTTAGACCAAATCTTACCCTTTTGAGTGATCTGCCAGATGGCATTTGGAGACCAGACCTTTCAAGGATTAAGAATGTCATTGTGTGTGAGTTACACAAAATAGACTGTTTATAATAGACCTCTTATTTGTGTGATAACCACACAGCCAAGAACATTCAAAATAGAATTCAGACTAATTTCATTATTAAGCTAACCCACACTATTAAAGATTTATTTGGTGGTCTAACATGTGTGCTCAAAAGATTTTAGTGCAAAATGTTAATATGCTAAATTAGAAATTGGTAATAGATCGTATTTCACTTGTGTTTTCTCCCCTGAAAGTTACTGATATACACACTATATTTTCTTATCTCCATAGTATTTTTTAAAACATTTATTAATATTTATTTTTTAGAAAAGTTAACATGGTTACATGAATCATGCTCTTCCTTTCCCCTTCACCCCCCACCTCCCCCCCCCAAGCCGATGTGCATTTCCACTGGCTTTAACATGTGTCATTAATCAAGACCTATTTCCAAATTATTGATAGTTACATTGGTGTGGTAGTTTCGAGTCTACCTCCCCAATCATATCCACCTCAACCCATGCGTTCAAGGAGTTGTTTTTCTTCTGTTTCCACTCCTGTAGTTCTTCCTCTGAATGTGGGTAGCGCTACATTCTTTTCTATATAAATCCCTCAGAATTGTCCTGGGTCATTTCATTGCTGCTAGTATAGAAGTCCATTACATTCTATTTTACCACAGTGTATTGGTCTCTGTGTACAATGTTTTTCTGGCTCTGCTCCTTTCACTCTGCATCAATTCCTGGAGGTCTTTCCAGTTCACATGGAATTCCTCCAGTTTATTATTCCTTTGAGCGCAATAGTATTCCATCACCAGCATATACCACAGTTTGTTCAGCCATTCCACTCAACAATAACAACATAGCTTCTTGCTATTTCTCAGTCCTGAACCACCTTTTCTTCTCGGAATTTCTCTTGATAATCTCATCAATTCTTATGAATTCAGTTTTTATCTTTGCAGATGATTCTCAAATCCATACATCCGATCTTCCTATCTATTCTGAATCTCAGTCTCTTATTACCAACTCCTTCTGGGTGTATTAGACTCAGAAGGCTTAAATTGGAACTTATGAGTGCTCCTTTATTTTTTCTTTTTATTCCCTCATGCCTTGCACATAATATGCAATTAATACATATTTTTTGGATTAAATAGAAGTTGTAGATAAAGCTGGAAATAGAACAAATAGACCAAAAGCTGAATAGACTTGGCAGCATTTTTGTAACATTTTCTTTGTTGATGAGAAAAGAGCTACTATTTAGACTTAAAACCTTAAACCCTAATGGGAAAAGGAAGTATACATGGTACAAACATGGGTTATGCCAGTGATGGGCAAACTACAGCCCGTGGGCCAGATGCGGCCCCCTGAAATTTTCTATCCAGCCAGGTGACTTTATTCCTAATCTGACAAATACAATGAATAGGATACAATACAATGAAACTTTGAAAGAGTTGCCTTAGAAACAGATGAACATTTCCTTTCCTTTGGCCCCTCTTTAAAAAGTTTGCCCATCACTGGTTTAGACAATTTTGAAAGCATTGAAGTTTTGAGCTTCAAGATACTGAAAGTGGGAAAAATAACAAAATAAAGGGAGAAATCATGATTAGCATCTTTGCCTATATATATTGATCAAAGAACCTGAAGGCTACTATGGCTGTATAGACCCTGGACTTCCATGTTTGCTTTTTTCTGCCTTCAACTCCTAGATCCTCCTTGCAACCCAAGACCCACATTACCATTTGGTTCCTTGGAGTCATATCCCATCATATATTGCCCTGATGATGTCATAAGTTCAAAAAGGATCTATTTCCAGCTGGTTGCTAGAAGGTTGCAAACCATACTTGAAAAGTACATGCATTTGGGAGTACCCTGTACCTTTTCTAAGTAGTCAGCCCCCTTATGCCCCCAGCTTTTTAACTGAAGCTTTTTAAGTTTTTAAACTTACACGACCATAGACCTAGAACTGGAAAGGACCTCCATGTAGTCCAACCCTCTTGTTTTACCTTTGAAGAAAGTGAGGCCTAGGGAGGTGAAGTGATTTACCTCAGGTCACATGGATAATAAGAGTATGAGTTGGTATTTGAATCCAAGCATCCTGACTTTAAATTCAGGACTCTTTCCATGACATATCCAACATGAGAAGCAGCATATGCAATTCTTCAAGTGTGGGACTAGAGTGAGCAAGACCAAAGACACAGTAATGCTGGTGGCAGGGGCCATGGTAGATTTCTTGGCAGGAGTTTCATCCCTGAGCCAAAGCTCCTAGTTAGGCCTAGAAGCAGAGATTAGTCTTGGAGAGCCACTGCTGTTCCTGCACTCTGGGGCCTATCTGCTTCTTGGAAGCGGATGGTCCAGTGGTGGTAATGATTTTAGAATTATAGATCTGGTGACTCAGGCTAGCTACTCAGGCTTAAGGCCGTTTCTGTTTTTCTGGTTTCTGATCCCATCTGTACTGTAGCAGTCATCTTATCTAGTCTTTATTATTGCTTGGTGACTCAGACATTCATTTTTACCTAAAGGAAAATGCATGGTAAATATAGTAAAACTTTATTTAGCTAGACCCGAAATAACTGGAATCCCTACTCTGAATTTCTTTCTGCCTTCCATTTTCATAGCTAGATGGCAATTGACATGAACATGATGTTGATATCAAGATTTTATTCAGAAAGACAAATACCTCGTTGTCTGTTTTTATACCAAGAATGTTTATTCTCCAAGCATTCTAGCTAATAAAGATTTGTTGAGCATTATTTCGAATAGTATTGACTCAAAGACTTCTTGAGACATCTTATGAAGAAGCTCGCAGCTATGATTAGGGAACTTCTTATGTAATAGAAATTCCATAAAAAATCTTTTATTTATCAATCATGACCAATCTGGTTAATTGAATCTTTTGATTAAGAGATGCTTATCTCACAAATCACATTCATGGTTAATTTCCAGAAAATTAAAGTACATTTAATACTAAAGTCACGCCAAATAAAATTTTTGCTCCAGAAGATGTTAATATCTAACAATGCATGAAGGATATCATAAAAAAAATTTATCATTGCCCATGGGTTGTAGATACTGGAAATGCCCCTCAATAGAGATTTCTGCTTAATGACAAAGTTTACTTGTGTAGACACTCTTCAATTTACCAGCTTTTCAGTCACAAGTGACTAGCCAGTACTATGTTAGGATGAATGTGTCCTAAATCTTGCCCAGTGGAAATCATTCTACATGTAACAGTGTTCTTTCTCACTGACCAGCCAACAGGTTTGGGGATTGGTAAGAGGTGAATGATGTGGGTGGTGGAGTGAATTTCTTACAAGAGAAATAGGAGAAAATTTCTCTTCTAACTTGAATATTGCGTTACTACAGGAGAATTTTCCTTCTCTTGCATGCTTTTGTCCTTGATCTAGCTGCAGGTGTATTTTCCTATAGAGATTATTATAAATGATGGTTTTATTCCAAAGCTAGTGATCACATTGTGGATTAAATTAGCCCTTCTGGACTAACCTTAGAGCCTAGCCATCATTTATGAAATTTATTTTAAAAAAAATAAAGTTGTTCTAGGCAATAAAATTGCAAATGAACTGAACTGATGTTACTCAAGAGCTTTTGGAATCAAAGAACCTGGGTTCCAACCTGCTTCTACTATTGTCTGCCTGGGACCTATATGACCCTGGGTAAATATCCTAACCTCTCTTGACTATAATTTTTTCCATCTATAAATTGAGGGAATTAGTTAGACTAGATAATCTCTAAGATCTCATTCAGCTTTAAATCTTTTGATTTCCTAGTCTTTAGTCTATAACCCATTTATTCTGGCCTAGTGTTCTTTTGGGACAACTTTGGCCAAATACTGTGAAGAGGTTTGCTATTGAACTCCAAGGGTTCAAGAAAGGTACTTTAGTTGAGTCTAACCATGATACTGCTTTCAAAGCACATGTAGAAAACCATATAGGTCCAACCTGTCACCAGAACAGTATTGAAAACTAAGTCAAAGTTTAACAGTACATATATTCACACAATCTGCTTTCCAGCAAAACTAGACTACTCTTCATTCCCTTTTCTTGTTCTGTCCTCTTTTGTCTCCATAACTTCATTGAGGTTGTCCCCTTTTTTCTATCTCCTATTTCAAATGAAACACCTCTCCTCCTTCAAAACTTCACTACAATGCTTCTTCCTCTATGAAGCTTTCCATGATGTCTGGTCCCAATCAACTCAAAATGAACTTTTTAGATTTCTCTTAGAACTTTGCCTGTATTTGACCTTTGATTGCATCTCAGCCTGGCATCCTATTGTATTTATGACTTTCACCTTATTTACCTTGTAAATTCCTTGAGACACCACTCTCTGTCACAGGCAACCCTTCTTCTCTGGTACCTTGCATTGTTTGAACAGAGTGCCTCCTACAAAGTGGGCATTTAATAATTGCCAAAATATTTATTGAATAAATAGATGGACAGAGAAATTAATGGTTTAAGATGTATAAGAAGGAGAAATGGGAAAGTGTATTCCTTCATGTCCAAACCCTAAGTTAGGGGAGATATTGCTTAAGTTTAAAACAAAAACTCCCCCCCAAAGGGTTAGAAAATAATCAGAAATAGGGTTTTAGAGAGTTAATTGAGGTCAATGAAAGGTTAAGTCAGTCGTGTCAAACTAATAGAAACAGCCATTAAATCATATATAAGGATGCCTGTGGACCTCTTATGGACTTTATGTAGTTTTATTTTATTTTGTTAAATATTTCCCAATTACATTTTAATTTGGTTCTTGCTGCACTTGGTAGTGTTTGAGGTCATATTGTCTTAACACCACTAAGTCAAGTGAGTTGCATACATCCCATTATATGTCAGAGATGGGAGTCAGATCTAGATTTTCTTGACTCTCAAGACCAACTTTCTATCTATTACTCCACTATTGTCTTACCTGTAATTTAAGGTTAAAGAAACAAGATATTATTTGGTTTCCAGGGTAGCTAGCAAAGTAGTACGTTTCTTAGAGGGAAAAAGATTCAATTGATCCTGAGAAAAATAAAGGGGCAGGTAGAGGAAGAGGTTAAATTATATTTCAAAATAATTTACATTTTGAGTTGTTAGTTATTTAAAAATATTTTTAATTGTTGCTATTCTTCAATAGAGTCAAATTTACTTTTATTTTGATGGGATTTCCTTGAGATTATTATGAAAATCTGCAACAGTATCCTCTTCAGCTGAAAGAGTTTCTTCTGACAAATGCATTATTTGACAAATAATAACTGTAGAGTACTTGGTAGCCAGTTTAAAAATTTTTTTAATTAAGATTTCATTGATATTTTCTTTCTACTAGCATCATAGTATCCCATGAAAACCCTTTGTTCCCCCTTCCAGAAAGCCATTTCAAAAAACAATATTGTTTTTTTAAGAGAGAAAAAAAGTCAACACAATTGATATATTGAGAAAATTCAAAAGCATGCGAGATGTACAACCTGTGGACCTCTCACCTCTATGTAGGGAGTTGGGGAGTCTCTTCATATCTCTTTTAAGACCCATTGGATCCTTAACATTTTGTTGTTTGGTTTTGCTTTCTTAGGGTGTTGTTCTTTCCATTTACATTGCTGTAGTACTATACATATTATTTTCTTGGCTGTGCTAACTTCACTATCATTCACACAGATCTATCTTTCCATGCTTTTCTGTATTCATCACATACATCATTTTTTTACAGCACAGTAATTTTCCACTACATTCATATGCCACAACTTGTTTAGTCATTTCCCAGACAATGGACATCCACTTGTTTATAACTCTTTTTGTTGTTATTGTACTTTCTCTGACCCTTATGGGGCTTTCCTGGCAAAGATCCTGGAGTGATTTCCCATTTCCTTCTTCAGTAGATTGATTAAGGCAAACAAGTTAAGTGACTTGCCCAGGTCAATAAGTGCCTGAGGCTGGATTTGAACTCAGGTCTTCCTGACTCCAACCCCAATACTATATCCAATGAGCCATATAGCTGCCTCTAAATCATAACTATCACTTAAAAAATGATGTTATAAATATTTTGGAATTTATGGGGACTTTTCTTATCATTTGATTTCTTGGGATAACCTTTGAACCTGAAAACTCCAGTGTTCTTTCCACTATAACATGACTTCTTACCTTAGCAATTATGTAATTCAGTTCCCTAATTTTCAAATGAGAAACTGAGTGCCACAATATTAAGCATTTTGATTGAAATAACAAGCTAGAAGGTGATACAGAGTTAGGACTAAAAAACACAGGTCTTTTTCCCACCCATTTCCATCATTCTTTCCTCCACACCTGCTCTTCAGGGGAAAACAACAACAACAACTTTTTTAAGGATAGCACATCTAAGAAGATCATATTTGAAGCAAACTCCAAATAAGTCTAACATCTATAAGTAGATAAAGCCATTTAAGTTTAGAGTAATAAAACTCAAAAACATTGCCCTTACAAATAGGGAGATGATTTAATGGGCATCTAAAAACAGAAGACTGTAGGAATTAAAATTGAGTTTGATTAAAATATATGAAGATTATAAATAATAGTGGTGGTTGCTGATTCAAAGTATTAATGCTCAAAGTCGAAATTACTTTAATAGGTTTTATTTACAAAAGAGGTAGAAAGAGTGAAAGCAGAAATTTACAAAAGGGTAGACAAGACATTAGCCTACCTAACTAAATATTGCTCTGGGCTCTATTCAGCCAGGACTTGTTAACCTTCAACAGGAATTAAACTCTCTCCAGAGGTCATTAAAGGAAAGCCAGCTATTCACTCACCCAAGTTCCCTCCAAGAGGCAGGTCAAGAGGATGACTTGAGCTGAAGATGACTCCTGAAGCCAACTTTCTTAAGCTGACTTCCTTCTGGAAGTCCAACTCCTTCTTGAAGCTAACTTCCTTCTTGGAGTCAACTTCCCTATGTTTTAGTGGGTATTGGGAGACATGGTCAGACGAGAGACCAACTGATAATTTTGTGCCAGTACCAGGGTTTTGACACACTGTGGGGTAAAAGGGCCTCAGCAGTTAGCTCTGACCAGGCCAGAACCTGATCTGGGTCCAACACATAGATCACTCAGTCACAGAGCTGGGTAAAGTCAGTGGAAGGTATAATTTATTTCCACAGAGAGGTTTGGAGGGAAAAGGGGAATCCCTGACACTAATTCACTAGCTAATACACCCAGATCTAAAATCTTCTCATGAAGGCCCTTCAGAGATTTGAATGGTCTACACCAGTGATGGGCAAACTTTTTAAAGAGGGGGCTGCATCTGGCCCATGGGCTGTAGTTTGACCATCACAGGTCTACACTTATCACCCTCACCTCTCTAACCTGTAACCCAGACCCTACTACCTTACACTATCCAAACCTCTCTTGATTAGTACTAGAGGTGTTTGGTCTGTGACAGATCAGACAGGGACCCAAAGGTAGGTCCCAGGTCCAACTGGACCCAAACCTAGAGACTTACTGACAGTGCAGATATCTGAGTGCTGGTATAGGCTAGTGACAGGTTCACAGGATCTTCCTCCAAGGACACACAGCAGCAAGGGCAGGATCAAAACCTCAGGACTTGGCGGTCACTCCCTCCAGATTTACATCCAGAGAGAAGAGATAGCTAACAGCCCTCAGTTCCATCTCAACCCTTCTAGCATTCCAGAATCTTTCCATCTTCAGATCCCATGTATTTGTCCTCTGTAAACTTTCATCTCTCTTTACTATACTTATCTCTTCCTTATAACACCTAGCCCCAGAAATCCAGGGCCTTTTATAGTGGCTTCTTGTCCCTTCCCCTTTTCACAAGGGCCAATCACAGTTTCCAAATTGTCTAGCACTGCCCAAGGGACAGTGTCTCTACGTAGGATCAACTTCTCACCTTCTGAAGGTTAAGTTCTCATCAAAAAGATTCACAGTTTCCTGGCTGATTGAGTTTCTGAGGGTGTGAATTCACTAAGTGGTTTTTTTGAGTTCCTCCACCTAGTTCAAACTTGCGTAGATTCAATCAAAAGATAGACAAAGGAGAGTTAATCCTGTCTACACAACCTAGTGAGGTACTAAGTAGGGGTACTAAAGTTATTGTTAACTCAGTATAGACAATATAGTAAAGAATTCTCTTTCAGAAGGCCTAGATCAAGAAAGCAAAAGAGCCCGTGAAATAGGGGTAAATATCTATACTCATTTTCTCCGACATTAGTTTAGTCTCATCTTAATTTAGGTACCCCTGTTCTTTGGAGTTTGAAAATGCTGATGGTAGCTCTTTTTGGTGGGGCATGAATTAAGTAACTAGAAAATACCAGGGTGGTAATGGGATGTTAGTAAGTCAAGGAAGGATTGTGTTCAGGACCAGTCTCAGAAGATTCACAGGGTTTGGGAAGGTCAACAGTTTAACAAAATGCAATTCAAACAATGGTTTATTTAAGGTAAGGGAAGGTAGAGAAGAGAATTTGGATAATCTTATCTAAAATATATAATTAATCCTCCCCACCAAATCAAGTTGTTCCCTTCAGTGAGATGTTAGCTGCACTGTCATTTACCTCTCTACCTGAAGTCCCAGTCCCTACAATAAATACACTCCACTAACCCAAATCCCCCCCTCAGATGGTGATAGAGGTGATAAGTTTGGAAGTTAAGCAGAAACAGGGCTCAAGGAAAGGTTCTCACTTTGAAAGATACCTTGGATGTCTAAATCAACTTCTGTTGATATATCTCTCAGCCAGCAGGAACAGGATAAACACAGGAACAGGTAGTTGGTAAGATGGATCAGAAGGAAAGCCACAAGAGAGAGAATATACAGCTCACCAGGTCCACCCTAGGAGACTAGACAAAACTCAATCTCCAGCTCAACTCTGTTAGAAGAAGACAGTCCTGTCACATCTCTAGAATTCCAGGACCTTCCTGTCTCTGTCTTTTCAGCAGATTCTGCTCATATTCTCTTTCCTTATAGCAGACACAGAATTGGAAATCAAGGGGATATCCATCAAATGGGGAATGGATTAACAAGTTGTGATATATGATTGTGATGGATGGAATATTACTGTGTTACAAGCAATGACAAGTAGAATGATTTCAAAAAATCCTAGGAAGACTTATCAAATCAAGACAGAGTAAAGTGAGCAGAACCAGGAGAACAATGTACACAGTGATAGCAATATTTTAAGGATGATCAACAGTAAAAGACTTAGTTACTTTACTTTAATCAATACAATGATCCAAGACAATTCCAAAGACTTCATGATGAAAATACTCAATACAGATTGAAACATACTTTTCTTTTGCAATAGGACTATTTTGGAAATGTTTTGCCTGACTTCACATGTATAATCAATATCAAATTGCTTGCCTTTTCAAAGAGGTGGGGAAGGTAAGAGGGAGGAAGAAATTTCGGGACTCAAATTTTTAAAACTGAAACTCAATTTTTTTTTACATGTAGCTGATAAATATTTGACAAAAATAAATATAAAATATATATTTTTTAAAAAAGGAAAATGTTGTTGTCTGTGGTATTTCTGTAAGTTTCAAGAATCCAATTAATTGTATGATCATAAATTTAAGGCTAAAAGTAACCCAGTCATCTTAATAAATGTTTGCCGAATTTAATCAACCATGGTTAACCAGCTAGGCCATGTTAGGGACGGTACCCCTGGGGCAAGTCACTTAACCATCAGGGGACTCAGTTTCCTCATATATAAAATGAGGGAGTTGTCTTGATAATTTGTAGTCTCTTACACCTTTGAGATTTTGTGATCCCTTGAATCCTAAACTTGGCATTTCTTTTTTTTCTGCAATTTAATATAATTGAATCATTGGGACTTGGAGTTTGGAAGCCTGGGTTCAAATCCTGTCTTTGACATCATTATGATCGTGGATCTATATATAACCTCTTAGTTTAATTTCTCCATATGTCAGAATGGTGATGATAACATGTCAACTAATTTACCTCACTGAATAGGTGTAGAATGGGAAGAGCTGGAATCAAGAATCCTGTGACTTAATTTCAGGCACTGAATCTAGTGCTCAG
This sequence comes from Gracilinanus agilis, assembly GCF_016433145.1. Classification (NCBI taxonomy): domain Eukaryota; kingdom Metazoa; phylum Chordata; class Mammalia; order Didelphimorphia; family Didelphidae; genus Gracilinanus; species Gracilinanus agilis. The sequence continues at coordinate 478,874,107 of NC_058131.1, read as the reverse complement.
CCATTGGATGGCATGGGGCAACTGAATTCAGCAAACATTGATTAAGTATATGTTGTTTTATAAAGACACGGCCCCTTCATCTCTCTGAGCCTCTCTTTTCTTAACTGTGTACCAGAGAAAGTAATGCATTTTTTGCTTCTTGGGCTTGTTATGAGGAGAAAGGCATGTTCTCGTTAATGTAATTAAAACTTTTTATAAAGGATGTGGTGGTTGGTAGTAGCTTATATCAGTCGGCAAGTTGCCTGCTTGAGCTTGGACCCTTATATAAAAATTCTGTGTGCCAAGTGCCTAGTCATAAAAATTTTTTTTCTTATATGAAAGGTTAATGAGAAAAGGAAATTTTTTCCCTCGAGAAAAATTTTATCTACTAGTTTTTGTGAAATAAATTCTTATGAATAAAAATTCCATAATCTGAGATATTTTAGAAAAATATGACAGATATTCTTGCTAGATTACAGATGTTAGTGATATAATTTAGCTATTAAAGAATAAATCTTGTGTGCCAGGCCTGGAGTTGGGAGTTTAAATTTTGGTTCAAATCTGACCACAGATACTTCCTAGTTTTATGACTCTGGGCAAGTCATTTAACCTGAATTGCCTAGTCCTTGTCTAAGAATTGATATTAAGACAAAAACTGAGCTATAATTCTTCATTGAGATAGTATCTAAAAGAGAAAAAGAGACTTTTTTAAACCACCATGTTTTTTGAATGTGCTTTACTCCAGTATCAATATGAGGCATATTTTTAATCTTTTTAAGATTATAAGAAAATCAAATTGAATAATTTTCATAAAATACAGCAAAAATTCAGCATTTACATAAGCTATTTATGCTCATTCTGCCTGTCTTCTCATTTTTTTCTTACAGTGGTATAAAAAAATCTCTAAACCAATTAAACCCAGTAATATGATACAGAAAATAAATAAGAATTTAATTATACTTTGAAGCCCATATAATACCTGCTATTGTCTTAATATTTCTATTTAAAATGTTTTTTTAATTTAGAATCCTTTTTCATGATTCCCACCCCCTGCCCTGCTCTTTCTTCCTCCTCCCAGAGCCGAATGTCTTAATATTTCCAGACAAATTTCTAGGTTGTACATTTTCAACTTTGTATTTTTTATTCAACTAGTTTTCTTCAAAGACACCAGTAATCTCTTAATTGTGCTCTTTGATAGCCTTTTTTTGCTTCCAACCCTTCTCAAACTGTCTGCTGTATTTGACAATGTTAACATTCTGTGCTCTCTGGGTTTTCATGACTGCCTGACCACTTCTGTGTCTCCTTTTTTTGTCTCCTCAGCTACATTATAGATAACCAGGGCTGTTTCCTCTAGCAGTCTGTCCTAGGGCCTTTTCTCCTTCTCTATTTTTTCTTTTGGTAACCTCATTAGTTCCCAGAGATTTAATTATCATCTCCATGCAGATGGTTCTTACATTGATATGTCTAGTCTAGTATCTCCTCTGGACTTTAGTTCTGGATCCCCAATTGCTTATTAGACATTCTAAGCTGTCCCAAATACTTCTTAAACTTATCATATCTAAAACTTGAACTCATTCTCTTTCTTCCTAAACTCTCCCCTCTTCCTATTTCAGTTGAATTCATCATCATCTTTACAGTGCCTCAGGTCCATAATTTCAACATTATCCTGGCCTCCTTCCTCTTCCTCACCTCACATATTCATTATGTTACCAAATCTTACTTTTTTTTGCCTTCATGTTATCTCTCACTTCTACTTTTTCCCTCCACTTAAATAGCTGCTGCCTTCATTCAGGCCCTCATCACCTCTCACCTAAATACTTGTAATAGCCTCTTAATTGATTGCCCTGTATCATTCCTGTACATCCTGTACACTGCTGCCAAGTCATTTCTCTTAAGTATAGATCTGAGTTCCCTACTTCACCAATTCCAGTGGTTTGTTTTGCCTCACAGATAAAATAGTTGGACACCACTCCATCCTGGATAGTATGTGGTCCGGCCAACTTGGCCTTCTCACTGTTCCTCGTTTTTTCATGCCTTTGTCACCACCCTTCCCCCATGCCTGGAATGGCTTGCCTCTTTACTGCCACCCCATAGAATCTCTCTCTTCATTCAAGATGCAGCTCAGCCACCACTGTCCTGTGTGAAGCCTTTCCTGATTCCCACGAAAGCAGTTCTCTCTTTCAGATTTCCATATATTTAACTGCTGTATGTGTAGTGGACAAAAACACTGGGCCTGGAGTCAGGAAGATCTGAGTCCAAGCCTGTATTCAACATTTACTAGCTGTGTGACCCTAGACAAATTAATTAACCTCTTTGCCTATACTCACTTTCTTCAACTGTAAAATGAGATAACAGCAACTACCTCCCAGTAGTGTTAGGAAGATCTAATGAAATAGTGTTTCCTAAGAACTTAGCACAATACCTGGCACATAGTAGGCACTTAACAAATGCTTGTTTTCTTTATATATATTTATGCTGCATGTTTTTTATTTATACTTGTCTCCTCTGTTAGAATGCATGTTCATTTCCAATAGGGATTGTTTTCATTCTTTGTACTTGAATTTTCAGTGCCTGTCACAAACACTTGATAAATTCTTGTCAATTGAGAAATACAGTTAATAGCTGCTATTTTCATTAAGAATTGTCAGGATAGGGGCAGCTAGGTGATTCAGTTGATAGGGTCCCATGCCTAGAGATGGGAGGTTCTAGGTTCAAATGTGACCTCAGACACTTTCTAGCTATATGACCCTAACTAAGCAAGTCACTTAATCCCAATTATATAGTCCTTATTGCTCTTCTATCTTGGGACTGATACTTAATATCAATTCTAAAACAGAAGATTAGGGTAAAAAAAAAACAGATCATCAGGGTGTCTGGAAGTCCTAATATGCACAGTGTCTCCTTTTCTTGTTAACAGAGTATGGTTTTTAATTGAGGATTATGACTAAGGTGAAAGAATCCTGAGTTGGGAACCAGGAGTCCTGAGTTTATAGTTATTAGTGCCATCAATTAGCACTGTTACACATAGTATGCCACAGTGTTGTCACTGAGTAAAGGGAAAAAAATTGATGTGAGGACCTTTCCAATTCTGTTCTACTGCCTTTCTCTGCCCTGGAGATGCATGGCTATTGGAACATTGAGCCCAGGTAAACAGCCTTTTTGGAATCAAAGCTTTGAATTGGGTGTATTTGATGACGGGATTGTGCATTTTCCCATCTTCTCTAGAAATCGATCATTCTCTTTTGATTTCGACTGTAGAGAAAGTGATCTAATAATAACAGGGGCTTGTGGGGGCTTGATGGTAAGAGAGGAGCTGGTTCCTGTAAGGAAATTTCATCAATCTTTGGTCTTTAAATCCAGAAAACATCTTATCCTGGGCCTCTAGGAAAGTATACTGTGGCAAGGTTCTGGTTAAGTGACTTGCCCAAGGTTACACAGCTAGAAAGTATCCACATAGCTACTCCTTATTATAATGTATTAAAATGGGACTTTGAATTGTAGAGGCTATTCTTTTACTCAGTTTAGAGCTAAAAATGTATTATTTTTTATTCCTTAGAACATTTTTGCTGTTTTAGTCAAATACAATTTAAAATGAACCAGTGTTATTCAAAGTCATACCTTTTACATACTTAAAGACACCTTATCTTTTTGCCCCTGGTTTATTATGGTCTTTGGAACGAATGCTTCAAATGTTTCATTACTTAATGCTCAGCATTTCCTAAAGCTATTTTATTAGATCAGTGGAGGAAGTTATAAATAAAGAATTAAAACTTGAGTTTAGGGACATCAGACTCATGAACAAAGAAGTATTTTATGTAGTGAATTAGAGGGTTATTTTCTGTCACCTCGAGGCCTCCCATAGCTACAGTCCCTAACCTCCAGACATTAAATTTTTCCTTACCTTTTACTTCAATTTTTCATTTAATCTTGATCTTTGTATGATGTAAGCAATTTGTTGTTAAGATGTTTTTAGTTTATCTGTGTATGTTAGACATGTATTTCATGTTTTAATTTGTCTTCAAATGTAAGTTCCAAGAGCAAAGGAGGAGAATCTGGCCCAATTTGCAGCAGTACCTTAAAAATTGTCATTGGTCCCTGCACAGTGCTACAGCCCCAAAAATAATTTCTCCCAGGGGCCTGACCTGAGGCTACTGTTATTCAAGAACTGATGTTTTGGCAAGAGTGACTGAAGAACTGTGAATTAACAAGTCTAGTATATTTCTAAAGGGAATAACAGGTGATGATAATATGCATGTAATTTAAGTGAATGGGAGTGGACAAAAGTGATTTAATTTGGTTAGGTTGTTCTATTTTCTGAGCCTGCCTTCTTTATCTTTGACTTTTTCCTCTATCCAGTTCTTTGTCTTTATTTTTCTCCTTTTTCTACTCCATCCATTCCTATTCCCTGCCTTTCTCTCTTACTGTCCTTTTGTGTATTTTTCCTTTACCATGTTGTTCACCTTCCTTTCCCCCCTTGTTTTATAAAACTAGTAATGCTATAAATTTTCCAGTCGAATGCTATTAATTTTTGCTTTTGTGGATCATTAGATTCTTGTTATTTAATATATCATATACTAATGAAGAGAGTTAAGTTAGTTGTTTCAATTTACCCAAGCATTTATTAAGCACCTACCATATTACTATGTTAGGTGCCAGGGATACCAGGAAAAGATATAGGACACTTCAGAACCCTGGACTGTGGAGGTAGAACAACTTGTGGACGAAGATGAAGTTAAGAGTATGAGCATCCCTGTCGAGACTCCTGTAGAGCCAGAATACTGGCTGTGTGAGTTAGTGTTTGAGGAAATATTGGTGTGCATTGAAGTCTCTGGGTTTAAGAGCCAGCTGGTGTAGGAGGAGATGTTACTGCATAATGGCAGTAAGGAAAGGTCAGGATATGGCAGTGAAGAGCAGTGAATGTGTTTGTTCTTCTTCTAGGCCCAGTGTGTTAGGAGCCACTAGAGACAGTATGTTCAGAACTAGAGAGAATGGCTATGAATGCATGTCGATGGAGATGGGGGTGGTTCATGATTGCAAGAAAATAGAATAGAGGGTGAGGTCCAGTAGGAAAGAGCAACTTGTTAACAATAGAAAGAGTTTCCAGAGGGTACCATGGGGAAAAGAAGAAGAGTGGATATATGATGACCAATCTCTGGGGAAGGAGAGAGGTTTCTAGAAATATAAAGCTCAAGTCACTTGCCAAAAAGATGAGAAAATTATTTTGAAAAATTTCAGGAAAAAATATTTATGCTTCAAGTAAGGCAAACTTATTGCTGTGCTTTGTTGTTCAGTTGTTTTAGTCTGATCTAACTCTTCGTGACCCCATTTGTAGAAATCCTGGAGTAGTTTGCCATTTCCTTCTCCAGTTTATTTTATAGACGAAGAAACTGAGGCAAACAGTGAAGTGACTTGCCCAGGGTCATACAATTAGTAAATGTCTGAGGCCAAATTTGAACTCAGGAAGATGAATCTTTCTGACTCCAAACTCAGAGTTTTATCCACTAAGCCACCTAGCTTCTTCTCAGTGTACATCTGACTCTTATTATTTGTTGCTGTTCAGTTGTTCAGTCCTGTCCCCATGGACCATAGTACCAACAATACTGTCTTTGGGGTTTCATGACAAAGATATTAGAATGATTTGCTGTGTCCTTCTCCACTGGAGTAAGTTAACATGTTAAGTAAGTGACTTGCCCAGGGTCACACAGGTAGTGTGTGAGGCCAGATTTAAATTCAGCTTTTTCTGACTCCAGGCCCCAGGACTCTATCCACTGAGGCACGTCACTGCCTCAAGTCAATAGGAGATAACAAATAGTTGAATTGTTTCTACATAAGGTACCAGATGTTATTGACTGCCAGTGTTTATGGGTAAGAGCTGTAAGTAAATTAATTCTTTTTTGAAAAACATGAGATTTTGGCTCAAAAACACTATTTAAAATTTCTCTGCTTCCTGAAGGTAAGAAATGTTACATAAGTGATTTGTCTAGTTAGAAAGTAATAGATCTTAAGACCTACCCGGAGAGTAGTTTTCTTCTTTCATAGGACACTAACCCTTTTACATATTAAGGTCTTAGCCTGATCTCTAATATTTATTAGCTCTGTACTCATAGGCAAATAATTAACTCTGAGTTTTAGTTTTCTCTTTTGTAAAAAGGGGATAGTAATATTTATCCCTACTTTACATAATCATTGGACTAGAAGAAAGGATCTTAGAAGGCATCAAGGTGTGACCTTTTTTTTTTTTTTTTTAAACAGATGATCCAAATGACTTATTTGGTCACAAGAGAAAAGAAGTAGCAGAGACAGGATTTGAATTTATATTTTCTAATGCAATCTAGCATTCTTTCCAGGACACCATTAATTGTTCTGAGCAAAAATAGTTTGTAAACTATAAAGTAATATACAAATGTTAGTTATTAAAAATACAAATTATACTTTTGGAAAGCAATTTGGAACTAAATCCCAAAAGTCATTAAATTGAACATGCCTCATGACCCAGCAGTACTACTAATAGGCCTATACTCTAAAGAGATCAAAGAAAGGAAAAGGACTGATATATGCAAAAATATTTATAGTCAGGTCAACTCAAATGCAAAAACAGCCCTTCCTCTCAAGGTGCTCACAGTCTAATTAGGGATAAACATGAAAACAACTACGTACAAATAAGATATAAGTAGGATAAATTGAAGGCAATCTCAGACTAGGAACAAGCACTAAAGGGGATCTGAAAATACTTGTATATATATCAGTGGGGAAAGTCTGGTTATGGAAGGGATAAGTGTAATAGCAATAATAATCGCATTTATTTAGTGCTTTTTAAGACTTTTGGAGCACTTTACAAATATTATCCTCACAATAATTCAGGGAGATAGATGCTATTATTATTCCTATTTTACAAATGAAGAAACCAGGGCAGATAGAAGTTGTGATTTGCACAGGGTCATATAGCTTGTAGCTTTCTGATACAGGACTTGAACTCAGATCTTCTTGACTAAGTGCTGCATTCTATTCATTGTGTGCCCTATCAAGATGATAATTAAATGGAACTAATGGGATCATCAATAAAAGTAGGGTAGAGGTAGAAAAGAAGAGGACATGTTGTAGAGTGTGACCTGGATGAATATATAACAAAGGAAATGAGCAGTCACAAATTAGAAGAGAACTGGAGTGGGGTGAGGTGGGGGTTCCAGTGTGGGATAGTGTCTTGAAAACCTTTGAGAAGAGAGCATCAAGAAGGTGATTGACAGGGTCAAAATCTAAAGAGGTCAATCAAGCAGGATGAGTTTTGAGAAAAGACCATTTGATTTGGCAATTAAAAGCTCACTGTTGAGTTTTTTATTGTCTTTGTGATAGGTGTCTAAGGTGACAACATAGGGAATATGGAAACATGTACCCTATGAAAGCACTGTTATAGTTTGTCACAGACCATCATTTATGCCTGAGGAGTCAGGGAGGGAGAGAATCTGAACCCAAGGTATCAGAAAACAATTGTAAAAAATTATTTCTCCAGTCATTTTGGAGAGCAATTTGGGACTATGCTCAAAGGGCTATAAAATTTTGGATGCCCTTTGATCTGGTAATGCCACTACTGGGTCTGTGGCCCAAAAAGAGAATAAAAAAGGGAAGGAAGGACCTACTTGTACAAAATTATTGATAGCAACTCTTTTTGTAGTGGCAAAGAATTGGAAATTAAGGAGATATCCATCAGTTAGGAAATGGCTGAACAAATTGTGGTACATATTGGAGAGATCTACATGAACTGATGCAGAGCAAAATAAAACTGGGAGAACATTGTACACAATAACAGTAATATCATACGATGATTATCTGTGAAAATTTGGCTACTCTCAGCAATGCAATGATCTGGGACAATCCTGAAAGACTTATGATGGGGAATGCTAACCACCTCCAAAAAAAGAACTGTTGGAGTCATCTTTTACATCAGTTTATTTATTATTTTATTTTGGGGGTTTGGTTATGTATGACTTTGCTTTTACAAAATGACCAATATAAAAGTGTTTTGCATGACAATAAAAATAAAATTTTTGTCAATGCTGTCTCTAACAGACAAAAGTTACATTATTTCTACATGTAATTGAAAAAAGGCAAGAGTTGATTAACTTTGAAGAGAGAACGTGTTCAGTTGAGATTGGCAGCCAGAATGTAGAGTTAAAGTGGAGGCACTTGTTGTTGATGGCCTTTTCCTGGAGTTTAGATGCAAAAAGGAGGAGCCTTAAATGGGAGGGGATGATCGGATCAAATAGGGCTTTTTTGCTAATGGTGGAAATGTGGGTGTGCCATTAGGCAGTAGACTGGGAGACATTGAAGATTAGTGAGAAGAGCCAAGACTAAGAAAGACTTCAAATTCAGATAGGGTTCTGTGAAATTCAGGGAACTGACAAAGAAAATCAGAAAATCCAGGGTGGAAATGGATGTAAGTGCTGAGTACTGCAATCTCTAGAGGGCAAAGGATAAGACTGAGGAGGGGTGGAGGAAGGGGAACAGCAAATCAGAACATAAAAGCTATTTGAGCATGTGAGGAGAAATAGCACAAATTAACTGAAGGAATTCTTTGTCCTCACCATGACCTCTAGTCCCTCCAACCCATTGAACTTTGCCAGGCCATCACTCCTGTTCAGGTCGCACTCTCTTCCCTTCACAGTTTCAGTCCTTTGGTGAATAAATCCTCTGCTAATAAATCCCTTGCTCCCTTGTCTGTTCTTTGGAACACTCCTTGCCAAGCCCCAACTCTGGCTCACTGCCATTGTCTCTGCTCCTACTCAAATGGTGTTGAATGGAACTAGAGGAAGTAATGCAATCATGCTGCCTGGATCTGCCACACATTTGTTACCTAATCTCAACTGGGCCTTCACTGCAGTAAGGCCATCCTTTTACTCCTCCCTAGTTATTTCTTTATCTTGGCTGTCCACAACAGCTGTTCCAAACCATCCCTTCTCTCTTCAAGCCTCTCATGTCATCATTCCCCACCCCCCACTTTCTCAGCTGAGGTCTCCCTTCATGCTTTAGTAAATCAAGACTATTTGCTAAGTTTCCCTCTCTTCTCCTCTCCTCTCCTCTCCTCATCTCACAAACTCATTTAATCTTACAAATCCCTAACCTAATTAACCCTCAATCCCCTATTTCCTCCTTTGCTCTCTATTTAAGACTTAACTCTTCTCCTCACCATGGCTAGGGCCTCTACATGTACCCTTGATCCCATCACCTCTCATCTTCTCCAACAGATTGCCCCCACAATTGTCTCCCTCTTCTCCCTTTCTCATCTTTAATATTTTCCTACTCACTTAATCCTTCTCTGCTGTCTACAAATAGGTTCTAGTCTCCCCCATTCTCAAAAAATATACTCACTAGATCTAATCTCCTTCCTATTTTGCCAACCTCCTTTAAAAAGTTGTTCTTACAGCGAAGAAGAGAGGGAGACAATTTGGATTATATAACTTCAGAAAACTCATGTGGAAATTTGTTATTAAAATAAAAAGTTGTCCTTAAGTAGTGCTTCTGCTTCTCTCTTCTCACTCTTTTATATCCTCTGTAGTTTGTCTCTTGGCTTTATTACTTATCTAAAACTCTTCTTTCCAAAATTATTGGTGATTTTTTGATTGCCAGATCTAATGACCTATTCTCAGTTCTTATTTTTGACCTTTCTGCCTCAGTTTACCCCAGTCAGCTACTCTTTCTACCCAGATTCCTTTTGCTCTCTGGATTTTTTGTGCCTGCTTTCTCTTCCTACTTGTTTCCTCAGTCCGTCACCTATATCAGGTGTCAAACACAGCCCACAGTGTTGTTAAACCAGATTAAAATGTTAATTGGGAAATATTTAAGAAAAATATAGTGAAACACAATATTTCATTGTAAAATTGAGTCAACGCATAGCCCACATTAATCCTTAATTATCATTTAGTGACTCCTATTTCTGAGTTTGACATCATTGACCTATGTCATGCCCATTCCCATGGGTTCCATTACTGTCTTTATATAGATCTGTATGTTCAGCCCCACTTTCTTAAGCTCCAGTCCCATGTCACCAACTGCCAGCTAGACATTTCAAACTAAATATCCTGTGGGCATCTCCAACTTAGCCCATCCAAAACAGAACACATGATCTTTCTCTTCAAATCTAACTTTCTTTTGCTTCTCCCTATTAATGTCAAGGGCACTTCTTTTCTTGGGGTCACCTAGGATCACAACCTCAGTGTCAACCTCACTTCTTCCCTCACACTTCCTTTCATATACAATGAGTTGCCAGCTCTTTGTCTCCTTTCTTGGGCTAGACAGTCAACACTTTTCACCTGGACTATTGTAATAAATTGGTCTCCTTGCTATTAATCTCTCCTGAATTCAGTCCATTCTCAGCTTAGCCACCAAAGTGATTTTCCTAAAGCTTAGGCCTTACTTTGTTATTCCTTCCTCACAGCTCCAATGGTATCTTATTGCTTCTAGTATCAAATATAAAATAGAGTGTTTAGCATTTAGAGCCCTTCACAATGTAGCCCATTCCTGCCTTTACAATCCATTTACCCCATAGTTCCAGCCATACTAGCCTACACATGACACCTCATCACCCATCCCCATGCCTTTATATTATCTGTCCTCCATGCCTAAAATATACTCCTTTCTCCCTTGCCTCTTAGAGTCTGTACTTCCCTTCTCATTTTATCGTGTCACCTTGTACTTGAAAGCCTTTCCTGAGTTCTGCACCTCCCCTCACACCCTTCCACACAGATTGTTGTTGTCTTCTCCCTAAAGCTACTTCATATTCACTTTGTGTTTATTTTGTATTTGATCCTTTAGTGTTCAGAGGGAAAAGCAAAGCTTATCTCAAGGCATGAAGGGTAGTCTAAGCTGTGTAGTATAAAGCTTTTCAGGAAATGGTTCTGCCATAATGATCATTTATTTGTTTCCTGAGATATGTACATGTTGTCTACCCACTTGGGAAGTTGAGAAGCCTTTTGAGGGCAGAAACTGTTTCAGTTTCTTTTATCTTTTTATCTTTGACTCTAAACCCAGTACTTGTCACATAGCAGATTTTAATAAAGGCATATCGATTGATCTCCATTTTACAGATGAGGAAAGAGGTTCAGAGATGTAAAGAAATAATGAGCTTTACCCTTTGATCCAAGATCTTTTCTATGTCCAGGGCTCTTTCTAATTTTAAACTGCCTCCTTCATACATCCGGAAGGTTTAACCAGAGCTTCCCATTTGCCCAAATATTTTATTGAAGTTTTAGTTGGATTCTTCTATTGTTAGGATATTTTAAACAGATCAGGATCCACTAACATTCAACTGATATTACTTCCAGAAGAATAATTTTGAAGTGTCAATGTGAGCATATGTTTCATAGTTCATAACCTGGAATTTTTTAAGGCATAAGAAAATAATAATTTTTGTTAATGGAAAAGGATGAATGTTATAAATCATTGATAACATGAAGCATATTAACGTAAACCATTAGCTATATATATCAGCCAGATGATCTGGAAAAGCAGTGGTAACTAAGGAGGTTTTTCCCCTTGGCTCCATCTGTGATTTTGGAGTCTTTGTTTAAATTTTGAGTTCTTTTTGTGTTTGAGGGAAAAGCAAAGCTTGTATCCAGGCACAAACTTGGGGTAGTCTAGGCTGTGTAGCAGAGAAGCCTTTCAACAAATGGTTCTGTCACCACACTGATTTATTTGTTCACATTTTCAGTCCTGAGCTATTTAAGGATCACGGATTGTGTGGTGGTGGATCTCTGAGCTCAGATTTTAAAAAGACATTTGCAAAAGATGGCAAGAGGAATATATAACCAAAGATGAATGCAGAATAGTAGTTGGATCCAGGAAGAATAGTGTAAAGAAAACCAAAGCCCAGAATGAGCTGAAGCTCAAGGGGGAAAAAATAGTAAGAGTGAAAAAGGATTTCTTTAGCTGTTTGGAACAAGATGAAGAAAAGAAAGAAATGGACCCCCTGCTTTGGAGCAGATACATTATAAAGTTTACTGGGGACAGAAAAAAGCAGTTGGATTCTATTTGGCTTCCAATTTTCTCTATCAAGGAGTATGCTAGAGGAAAGATTTAGAGTTAGAAGAGATGAATTTATAGTCTAACATTGCAATTTACTTATCTATATAAAGGTAACTTCTCTGGGTTTTAGTCTTATCATCTGTAAAATGAAAGGATTAGACTAGGTCACTGAGGTCCCTTCCAACTTTTAGACCACCATCATTTGAACTTCATAACGGAAATATTAAAAAAACCTGGTTAAGAATGAATCAAAACCTGTTCAATGAAGAGATTTTAAAGAGACCACATAATTGCTTTAAAGTAGTTCATCTCCAGGTCCAGATAAATTGCATCTGAAAGAAGTTAAAGCTATATATTTAGGATCACTATCAATAATCTTTAAGAAATAAACCATAAAATAAGTTTTGAATAATGATACATGTATAACACTGTGGAACTGCTTATCTGCTTTGGGAGGGGGCAAGGAGAAAGCAGGGGAGAGAGGGGGATCATGAATCATGTAACCATGGGAAAATATTCTTAAGAAAAAGAAAGAGAGAGAGAGAGAGAGAGAGAGAGAGAGAGAGAGAGAGAGAGAGAGAGAGAGAGAGAGAGAGAGAGAGAGAAACAAACAAACAAACAAACAAACAAACAAACCATAAACTCAATATCTATGTCTGACAAAATTCAAGAATGAGGGGCAGCTGGGTAGCTCAGTGGATTGAAAGTCAGGCCTAGAGATGGGAGGTCCTAGGTTCAAATTTGACCTCAGACACTTCCCAGCTGTGTGACCCTGGACAAGTCACTTGACCCCCATTGCCTACCCTTACACACTCTTCCACCTATGAGCCAAAACACAGAAATTAGGGGTTTAAAAAAAATTCAAAAATGAAAATAGTTTATGAGCACGTGAAAGAGAAAACTATCAGAAGTTAGAAAGATAGGGTTAAACAAAACAATTTCGCATTTCCTTGGTGTACTCAATGCCTAGCATAGTGTCCTGTATACCGTAGTTACTTAAAAACACTGAGATTACTAAGACAATTTTGGGATGCATTCAAAGAACTATAAATTCAAATTAAAAGAAGCAAAAGTTCTCCTGTGCTCTGACTTAGCATATTATGTTCAGTTTTGAATACCATGGTTTATTTTGTTTATTTTTATTTTAAATAAGAAATTTATTTAAACAGAATTCTTCACTTGAAGAGAAAACAGTTTTTATAGATAATATTTATAGTAATTTATCCTTAGTGAAAGACAGAGATTGCCCTACATATAACAGTTATGCTCAAAAAAGTTATTAAATTGTCCTTGATTTTATAATGTTAAAAGGAAAACACGGAAATTATCCAATCAAACCAGTACACAAGGATTTTTATTGTTGTTAAATAGTGAGAACAGAATAACTTACTAGAATATAAAGATAAAAGTTGAATAAGCATGCCATGAATGGAGAAAAGGGATATTTTCAAAGACTTTTTTCCTCTCCCCATCTCCATTTGATGTTGATCAAAACATACCATCAGGTATGTAGGGTTTTTAAACTAGTTACTTTATGTACAGTAAAGGTATAATGGGGGAAGGGAATCAAAGAAAATAGAAAATTATACTTCAGTAGTCAGGATGTGAATGAATCAAAGCCCAGTTTCCTAATTGTAAATGTCTTATTTTCCTTGGAAGCACAGTTCTGGGGTAGAGTTGCAGATTCTCTTTTTAGTAATACTTCCTGTCTGTGACTAGAAATGCATCAGTTGTATCTCCATCCTTCATTTCTATCTGTGCAGATGGATTTGATTCATTGTTGAGCTATCAGTTTGGAATATAATCTTCCTTATTGACAAACCCTATTGTTCACAATAAGCTTTCATTAATTTACTAAGTGGTATGTGGTAAGATTGAATTTATTAGGGATAAATGTAAAATGTTTACACTTGGTTTAAAAAAATCAATTTTAAAAATGGAGATATAGAAAGCAGTCTGTTTGAAAAATTCCACCTCTGCCTAATGATTGTGACAAGTATTTTCCAGACATGGCCAGTGTGGAAATTTGCTTTTGACTATACATATATATTTACAAGGCTTCCTTCCCCCTCCCCCCCCCAGCAATGGTGAGACTAGAGATTACAATAAGGTTGTTAAAAAAGAAAGAAAAGACCTCAAGAAACCATTTTTAAAAATATTCACAAAAGGGAACAGAAAGATGGCCAGACGGAAATATAAGCAGGTCAGCTTCAAAAGTTACATGTTGAGGGGCAGCTGGGCTAGCTCAGTTGATTGAGAGCCAGGCCTAGAGACGAAAGGTCCTAGGTTCAAATCCGGGCTCAGACACTTCCCAGCTGGGTGACCCTGAGCGACCCATTGCCTACTGGTTGTGGCCCTATGCTCCTAGAATGGAGTCCCAGGATAAAAAAAAAAAAAGTTACATGTTGAATTTATTATATACTTACAACAAAAAGTAAGCTGATAGTAACAAAGATTCACTATTTCATGTGCAGGTTGTCTTCTCCTTTTTATATAGAAATACTCATTTTGTTGATGTTTAAGTTTATTTATTTTTATTTTTAGAAATTTTTTCCATGGTTATATGATTCATGTTCTTACTCTCCCCTCCACCCACCCCCACCCCTGTAACCAATGTGCATTTCTACTGGTTTTTACATGTGTCATCAATCAAGACCTATTTCCATATTATTGATAGTTGCACTGAGGTGGTCTTTGAGAGCCTACACTCCAAATCATGTCCCCATCGACCCATGTGATCAAGCAGTTGTTTTTCTTCTGTTTCTACTCCTACAGTTTTTTTTCTGGATGTAGATAGCTTTCTTTTTCATAAGTCCCTCAGAATTGTCCTGGATCATTGCATTGCTGCTAGTAGAGAAGTCCATTACAACTCTGTGTACAGTGTTCTTCCTGGTTCTGTTCCTTTCACTCTGCATCAATTCCTGGAGGTCTTTCCAGTTCACATGGAATTCCTCCAGTTTATTATTCCTTTGAGCAAAATAGTATTCCATCAATAGCATATACCACAATTTTTTCAGCCATTCCCCAATTGAAGAGCATACCCTCATTTTCCAATTTTTTGCCACCACAAAGAGCACGGCTATAAATATTTTTGTACAAGTCTTTTTCCTTATCTCTTTGGGGTATAAACCCAGCAGTGATATAGCTGGATCAAAGGGCAGGCAGTCTTTTAAAGCCCTTTGAGCATACTTCCAAATTGCCATCCAGAATGGTTGGATCAATTCACAACTCCACCAGCAATGCATCAAAAAAAATAAACGCATTTTGACAAAAACTGCTGGGAAAATTGGAAAACAATATGGGAGAGATTAGGTTTAGATCAACATCTCATATCCTAAACCAAGATAAATTCAGAAAGGGTGAATGACTTGAATATAAAGAAGGAAACTATAAGTAAATTAGGCGAACACAGAATTGTATACTTGTCAGATCTCTGGGAAAGGAAAGATTTTAAAACCAAGCAAGAGTTAAAAAAAAATTACAAAATGTAAAATAAATAATTTTGATTACATTAAACTAAAAAGTTTTTGTACAGACAAAACCAATGCTACCAAAATTAGAAGGGAATCAACAAATTGGAAAAAAAATCTTTATAACAAAAAACTCTGACAAAGGTCTAATTACTCAAATATATAAGGTGCTAAATCAGTTGTACAAAAAAATCAATCCCCAATTGATAAATGGGCAAGGGACATGAATAGGCAATTTTCAGATAAAGAAGTCAAAATTATCAATAAGCACAGGAGAAAGTGTTCTAAATCTCTTATAATTAGAGAAATGCAAATCAAAACAACTCTGAGGTACCACCTCACATCTAGCAGATTGGCTAATATGGCAGCAAAGGAAAGTGGTGAATGTTGGAGGGGATGTGGCAAAATTGGGACATTGATGTTTAAGTTTAGAATAAAAATAAAATCTAAAAAGAAAAGTTCCATTTCTGATACTTAGATGTGTGACCATTGTATTAGAGGCCCAGAAGGAAGAGGAACCTGTGAGGAAGAAAGATAGTTCAGTGTGGTAACTCTTTCTTCCCACTCTTATGGAGCCACAAATACTAAGGGACACTTGAAGGGGGTTTCCCTCAGTTGAAGGGTGTCCGGGGCAGGCGTGCTGGCCCTCATAAGTTGGAGGGAAGGCTTCTCCACAAGAAGGGGTAGATGGTGACCCTGTTCTATGTTGGCCAAAACCAGGGTTCACATAAGCCTCCCCTTAGTCTGATTGACTACACCACAGGGGGGTCTGGCTCAAAGTTGGATTCTGCCAGACAAAGCTATGGTATCTCCTTCCCTTCTTGTCCCTCAGTAAACTTGTAACACTATCTGACTTTCAAAGGTATTTAATAAGAGTATCAGGGTGAATGATAAGGGTGGTCAGAGGAAGTTGGTTGCCCTAAGCTCAAATCCAAGGTCCTTTAACTTGGGGAGCCACTTCAGTCTCCAACCCAAGCTTCTCCTTCCCAACCCTCTAATTCTATATCTAATCTATAAACTGTATCTATAGTTCAGTTGATTAGGGTCTCTATAAGGCAAGAACTGGAAGTGGGGTTTCGGGGATCTACTCCCAGATGGAGTCCAGAAATCTCCAAAAGAACAGGATAATATGGTCTCAGACTTGAGAATATGTTGGCAGTTAAAGAACAGGGTGTCAGGATTTCAATTCCAGTTGGGGAAATTCTTAGGATCACCCTCTGTTCACTCAGAGCTTGTTTGTCACTTCTACTCCCCTCGAGCTCCCCAAACCGAAGACCTGGTCCTTTGGAATTCTTCCAGAATCCTCTGCTGTCCTTCAACTGCTGTTCTGGTCTCATGCTCCTGTTTTGCAACATTCTGTGCCCCCCCCCCAAGATTCTTCCCTTTGTCCTCCATCCTTACACCATTCATTTTTGTAATAGAGTAATTTAAAAAAATCAAAACCCCAAATCATATACCCAAATAAAGAAGTGATAAATCATTATGTTTTCTTCTTCGTTTCTGTTCCAACAGATTTTCTCTAGATGTGGATAACATTCTTTTCATAAGTCCCTCAAAATTGTCCTGGGCCATTGTATTTTGTTAGTTTACATTTGATCACTCCACAGTGTTTCAGTAACTGCATACAATGTTTTCCTTGTTCTGTTTATTTTATTCTGCATCATTTCATGTAGATCCTTCCAGTTCTTATAGAAATCAACTATTTCATCATTTCTTATAGCACAATAGTATTCCTTCATTATCATATACCACAATTTGTTCATCCATTCCCCAATTTTTATTTGTATAAACAGGTCTATCCCTATTTTTTAATCTCTTTGAGGTATAGTCTTAGTAGTGGTGTTGCTGAATCAAAAGGCATGCATTATTTTAAAACCCTTTGGGTATAATACCAAATTGCCTTTAAGAATGGTTGGATCAATTCACAACTCCACTAGCAATTCATTAATGTTCCAATTTTGCCATATCCCCTCCAATATTTATTACTTTCCTTTGCTTTCATGTTAGCCAATCTGCTAAGTGTGAGGTGGTAGGTACCTCAGAGTTGTTTTGATTTGCATTTCTCTAATCAGGAGGGATTTAGAACATTTTTTCATATGATTATTGATAGCTTTGATTTCTTACTCTAAGAACTGTCTATTTGTATCCCCTGACCATTCGTCAATTGGGGAATGACTTGGTTTCTTATAAATTTGACTTAGTTCTTTATATATTTAAGAAATGAGACTTTTATCAGAGAAATTTGTTCTAAAAATTTTCCCAGTTTGTTGCTTCCCTTCTAATCTTGGTTGAATTAGTTTTGTTTGTACAAAAACTTTTTAATCTAGTATAATAGAAATTATTCATTTTATATCATATTTTGGTATTAAATTTTTTTGGTTTTAAATTCTTCCCTTTTCCATAGATCTGACAGGTAGACTATTCTATGTTCATTTAATTTACTTATAATTTCACTCTTTATATTTAAATCATATGCACATTTTGAACTTATCTTGGTATAGAGTGTGAGATGTTGATCTAAACCTAATTTTTGCCATGCTGTTCCAGTTTTCCCAGCAGTTTTTGTCAAATAGTGAGTTCTTATCCCCAAAGCTGAGATCTTTGGGTTTATCAAACACTAGATTGCTTAGGTTATTTACCCCTGGTCTATTCCCTGGTATAGTTTTTGGTAGTTTGATAGGTATGGCCCTGAATAAGTAAATTAATTTAGATAGTATTGTCATTTTTATTATATTAGCTTGTCCCAACCATGAGCAATTAATGTTTTTCCAATTATTTAAATTTAGGGTTTTTTTTGTTTGAAAAGTGTTTTTTAATTATGTTCATATAATTCCCGTGTTTGTCTTGGCAGATAAATTCCCAGATATTTTGTATTATCTAGCATGATTTTAAGTGGAGTTTCTTTCTGACTCTTGCTGCTGGTTTTTGTTGGAAATATATAGAAATGCTAATGATTTATGTGGGTTTATTTTGTATCCTACAACTTTGCTAAAGTTGTTAATTATTTCCACTAGCTTTTTAGTTGATTTTCTGGGATTCTCAAAGTATACCATCATCATCTGCAAAGAATTAGTTTAGTTCCTCATTGCCTACTTTAATTCCTTCAATTTCTTTTTCTTCTCTAATTGCTACTGCTAGCATTTCTAGTACTATATTAGATAATAGTGGTGATAATGGGCATCCTTGCTTCACTCCTAATCTTATTGGGAAGGTGAAGTTCTTCTTTATCACTTTTATGTAATGAATGACTTAGACATGGGCCAAATTCGAAGGTTCCCCCATTGTAAGACTGCTTCCTCCCTATCCTTACCCCTTTAAAAAAAAAGGGGGTGGGATGTGGGGAGGGAACTAGTCTCTATAAACCTAGAACTTGAAGTTTGGGACCATAAAATATATTGGATGATATTACTCTTAGCCTATGATTTAGGTAACTAATATGACCCACCTAATAATTCAAGATACTACCGATGTATCCATTTCTGCCTGTAAGGCCAAGGAAAAACTCAAAGCCCCTATATGGAGTTGTATTTGTTCATTATTCTGCTGCATTTTGTGCTGAATCTGCCAGTTCACCCTCTCTCCCTATTACTTACCCCATCCCGCAATTTAGGAGATTCTCTTCTTAAGTAGAAGCACTTATATTACCTGAAATATATTCTAACTCCCTTCTTTTCATCTGCTGAATTAATCATTTTCTTTGAAGTGGAGTATAACTTCCTATGAAAATGAATGAATGAATCAGTGAACAAGGTTTATTTTCCATTTGTCCTTAACCAGGTATGTTCATACTTATTATTGTAGAGTAGGACCTAAGCTCCCTGGGATTAGGAACTTTTTTGTTTTTATTTTTGTATCATCTGTTCTTAATCTGGTACCTTTTATGGAATAAATGTTTATTAAACTGAATTTAACCATTTTATTTTCCATCAGAAAATCAATAATTACCAGTTGTTTTTTTTCTATCTCTGACAGGAATGTAATAAGAGCAAAGATATATGTTGAAATATTTTATATCGTGAAACTTCTACTGAAACGAATAATATTTTTATATACTTTTTATGTGAATCTCTGTTTTCCTTCTTTTTACTGTATGACTCTTTTGCATTATATTCTACTTGGCTTAGTTTCATTTACCAGTTATAAAGAACAATGACTTAGTATTTGAGTTTGCTAATAAATACTTAATTACACCTGTTATTCATATACCACTCAGGCTTTAAGAACTATCAAAAGACCTTTTTCTGTAAGTTAATTGATAGGTAGAATGTGTCAATACAGATCGTACCTTACTCTGGTGGGTTTTGTTTGTGTGTTTCTGTGTGTTTATTAAATGCCTGTACCTTCCTCCTCACAGAAGGAAACAGCTGTGTAATCATTTTAATTAGTAATTATATAGCTGATTGACATCTAGCTAAGTCAGTGAATGAAACTTTTTTGGAGTCGAGGAAGGGAAATATCAGTATATTTCATATACCCTTAATATCCTATTCATTAAATGAGTGGAAACTATATAGGAAACAGCTGCTGAAATTTGCACATGGGATGATTGTAGAAAGCAATGAGTTTGGTGTGGAGATTTAAATTTTTTTAGACTCCTACTGAAAATCCAAGCATGTGACATCTTCAGAAGAAATAAGGAAAAGCTTTAGAAAATAGATCAGTCCAATCAGCAGTGGAACATGTGGCAGCCTTGTTTAACCTGAATAGCTTCTCTTTTTCTAACGAGGGGCAAGTTGCCAAGCACAAGGACTAAATAAATAGGCTTAATCTAATTGGGTCTGTAGAGGAGAAAACACTTGGCCTCTTCTGTTATAAAAGAGACATGCACAAAGTCAGCATTTCTTGAGCTGCTAAAGCATCATTATATATAACAGAAAATCTGTTTTCTTGGAAATGCAATAATGGACACAGGATTAGTTCAAGTGGTCTAGAAAATTAGATTTGTGACTTCCATGTCTAACCTAAACAAGTAGTATTTAAAGATTAGATCCTCTTCATACCTCACCTGAACTTTTATTATTTATTTTTCTCCCTACTCCCTTCTACCATTTTTATTTCTTCTTTTCAGATATTTTACCATTAGAATAGGGATAGGGGTGAGGGGAGGGAGGGACAGGATGGGACCTATCAGAGAATTTCAGAATGTGAAGGAACCTCAGAAACCATCCCATTTTATCCATACCTGAAAAGAGCCCCCAAAACAGGATGTTTGATAAGTGGTTTTCTAGTATGTGTTTAGAGGAAAGGAATACAAAGCATAGTTCCTTCCAAGGCAATCTCTTCTACTTTCAATGGAAATGACTCCCAGGTCAATTTATTTAGTCCCAGTGTCTTTCCTACTCTTCGTTGTTGCAACTCTCGTTGTTAGATTTCTCCACCTGAAAAAACCTCTCAAATACAACATATCCCACCTAAACTGGATCCTACCCACAACTTCCCAATTTCTGTTGATGGGACCATCATCTTCCTAGGTGTATAGGTTGAAACTCAAGCCCTCAATGATTTTTTCATCTTCATCATCATGGATTTATAAAGCACTTTGTGCTATGTACTATGCTAACTAAGCATTGTGAATACAAAGAATAAGTAAAACAAGCTCTACCTTCAAGGACCCAGTTGAGAAGCAGAACACATGTACATATATAGGTAAATACAAGATATGTACAAAGTAGATATAAGTGCAATGTTAACTTAGATGGGAAGACACTATCTGCTAGGAGTGGGACTAAAAGTGAGGACTGAAAGAGTTTCCTGCAGAATGTGGTATTACAGCAGAGAAGGCCAAGGATTCTTAGAGCCAAAAGTGAGAAAGGAGAATATTTCTATTTCCAAACAGTACATCAGTATGACAGGACGTGGCTGGAATATGAAGTTTAAAGAGGAGATTAACATATAAAAAGACTGCGTATGAAGGAGTCAAATTGGGAAGAGTTTTAATTGTGAAACTGAGCAGTTTATATCAGAACCTAGAAGTAATATGGAGCCACTGGGTTTATTGAAGAAGGGGATAGGAGATAACATGACCAGTCCTTTGCTTTAGTAAAATCACTTTGCTGATTGTATGGGAATTGGATCAGAGTCAGAAGAAACTTGAGCTATGGAGATCAATTAAGCTATTGCAAATAGGTCTAGGTGAGACTTTATGAAGGCCTGGACCATATTGGAGGCAATTTGAGCAGAAAAAAGGGGGATATATGAAAGAAGCTTTTTGGAGGTAGAAGTGATAAAATTTCAAATTGTTTAGAAATATGAAGGGAGCAAGAGTGAAGAATTGAGAAATACAACAAAGTTATGAGCCTGGGTGATGGGATGGAGTGGTCATCTATGGTGAAGGTGTCTAACACTCAATTCAGAGGTTGTGTGGGTCACACACTACACTCTAGATGAAAATGTAACTAGATAATATTTAATAAAATAAAGATACAGTAAAGCATAGGTATGATTATATTTTAAAGTTAACTCAATATGCAGTCCTCAGGGATCCTTATGTAGGGATTAGTGAATCCTGTTTTTATTTGAGTTTGGCATCATTATTCTGTAGTAATAGGGAAATTTCAAATAAAGATGGGGTTGGGGAAAAGATGATGAGTTCCATTTTGAACATACTGAGATTGAGATGCCTGTAGGATCTCTACTTTGAACTGACCAATATTTGAGAGAGAGAGAGACAGAGAGAGAGAGAGAGAGAGAGAGAGAGAGAGAGAGTGTGTGTGTGTGTGTGTATTCATTCTTTCCTTTTACATTGTTGTAATTATATAATTGTCTTGATTACTTTGCTTTGTATCAGTTATGAGATAATAATAAGAGGAAATATTTGGGAATGAAGGTTAAAAAAAAACAAGAGATAGCAATAAACATTTAAAATGTCATAAAAATAGCCTAAGAAGTTATAAAATCACACTGGAAAAAAATTATATTTTTTAAAAATCACGTAGGGAAAATATTCTGATAAAACTTTGAGATATTTCCAAAATAACATTACCATCTGAGCTGGGACTGAAATAATACCCATGAATGTTTAATAGAATGTACTATAGGAAAAAGATAAAATTATGGTAAATCTCACACATTTAATGGTTTTTCAATTTTAGGTTATGTGGAGGGAGTTTTGACCAGCTAAAACAAATAGATATTCAGTGTGAACTTTAAAACATGGTTTTAAAATTCATTTGTCCATAAGGACCTTTTCTTTTAGGTGCTCTCTAATGGGTTGAAAATATGACTTTAGATTTTTTTTTAATTTCCTATAAATAATCCTACTGAAAGTAACTTTGGATTGGGAGTTGGGAGGTTTGGATTCTAGTGACAGTCTTGCCACAATCTTGGACAAATCTCATTACTAAGGTGAACTTTAGTTTCCTCGTTTGTAAAATGAAGGTGCTAGCCTGGGTGATCTCTGTTGGTCCTTTCTAGCTCTAAAAACTTCATTACTCTTGCCATTTCAGTGGTACATACTTAATGCTTTCCTTGTAAAGAAGAGGGAGGAATCATTTCTTGCAAAAGGTGGCATTTGAATTAAGTATTGAAGCATAGGGGAATATGATTGAGGAGAGAGGATATCCCATCTCCCTTCTCCCACATATTGCATTGTTGGTCTCTGCCCCTCACTGCACCCTGTGCCCTGCAATACATTCCATCTTACCAGTTATAAGTTAACCTTGTTTACTTTTCTGGGACAGTATATATGCTCTTTGAAGACAAATGAATATTTTGGTTTTGTCCATATCCATTAAACAATTCCTTGCAAATGGTAGGTGCTTAATAAATATTTGATGAATTGCATTTAGTTTAATCTATAGGTGTTAGAAAGCCATTGAAGATTTTGGAACAGATTGATGGTGATCCAAATGGTGCTTTGGAAAAATTAGTGTCAGTATGTAAAATAGATCAAAAGGGAGGTAAAATAGATCAAAAGGGAGGATACTGAAGTTAGGGAAGAATATTTGCCATCGTGTTGGCATTCTGTGATGAGAAACTGAACTAGCTTAGCCTTGGCTTCAGGAAGAAGGAAAACTCATCATCATTGGACAAGAAGACTGGAAGAGAAGAAGTCAAAAATCACTTAAGAGATTTTTAATCTATGGGACTGGGAATAATTAACTGATGTATATGTTTCCATAATGATTTTTTTTCCTAAAGTAACACTAATACTTTTCTGCTCTTTACAGTACCTGGGCCATGTAGAAGTTGACGAATCAAGAGGAATGCACATTTGTGAAGATGCTGTAAAGAGACTGAAAGCTGTATGTATATTTGTTTGTCACCATGTTAGTCCATATGCTGAGTTTTGTTTTTTTGTCTGAAAATAGTTACCCATTGAACTAGAGCAGCCCAGTGTCAGATTTAATGAGCACTTATTTGTTTTAAGAAGGAATTTGGGTTTGTTACAGACAGCCCATCCACACTGCAATCTCTTGATTTGACAGACATTCTAGTGGAAAAAATTTTTTTTAGTTCATGCTGCATTTTTTGGAACCAGAGTAATTCAGTAAACATTTCCTGAATGCCTACTGTTTTGTAGGCATGTTAAACAAGAGATATGTTAGTAATTGAGAAGAGACATTATGGCATAGAAAATAGAGAACTTAGCTTAAAGAGAGAGCCAGTCTGGGAGTCCAGAAGGTCAGGGCTTTGAGTCACACTTCTGACTGTGTTGACTTCTGGGCAAGATACCTAACTTCCCAGTGTCCCTGGTACCTCTAAAATAGTAAGTTGCAAAATGCTTGCTGATCTTCTTTGATAATGGGAGTTTCCTTTATGGGAGTTCCCTATACCAAGGAAATCATTAACCTACCTGAGAGGCTACCTTACCTGATGGAAAGAGTCTTCCATTTGGCTTCAAAGCACCTGGGTTTTTGAGATCCTTTCACTTCTTGTTTAGTGACCTTTTTCAAGTCCCTTCTAATTTTATATCCTCTGGTCCTATAGATACCTTATAGGTATTCCAATTTTAGAACAAGCTGAAAATTCACCCCATTCTCCTCCCCATCCCTACTTCTAGAGTATATGCATGTATATACACAGACATATGCATATATATGTGTGTATGTGTACACAAACACATATTTTTCAGGGTCTTCACCAATATAACTTAGCTCAACACTCTAAACTCTACTACCTTTTACCTTTACAAATGGAAGACCCTTTTCTAGAATGGGCTCTTTATTTTGCCTGAATTTCATGTTAGGCATGTTCAAGTCTATTTGAGAAAAGGTTTGTTTGGGGTTTTGTGTGTGTGTTTAACAAAAGAAAATATATATAGTAATCAACACAAATTCCAAATTCTGTGAAGTTTAGATAAAACTTTGACTTTTTTACTCTTGGATAGATAAGAAGATTGTTGAATCATCTGATACCTGTCTCCCTCTGGGTGAATGGATTATTCCCTTTCTCCAACATGCTCTTTAACTATTACTGCACAAGCTTGTAGCATTACTTCTGCATGCTAAGTTTGTCCTTATCCCAAACAGCATTAAAGTCCTATTGCTTTGGGTTTGTAAATAAAAGGCTGCCATAAGGATGACTTCTAATAACTGCTCTTTCTAATAGTGCTTAGTAATTAAAACTTCTTGTAAAGTGCATTCTGGATAGTATCTTGTCTGAGTCTTGAAGTATTATTGGTATACAATATTGAGGAAGCAACCAACTCAGAGGTCAAGGTAGACATTATATGTAAAGAAAACAAGACTGTTACAATCAATGGTACAATTTAGAGGAAAACAAAATCCTTTAAGTCTATTGATTGTGGAGGCTAGAGAACTGTAATCACTTCTAAACAGTTGCTTTTAAAAGTTCTTTCCACCTTCTCAACAGTGGTTAATTTAATCCTTGAATGTTTTTGGTTGATAGAAATCCTTCTATGTCTATTTGTATAGCAGAGTACTTTAAAATTATCCAATATGGAATTTTTTAAAAATGTTTACAGTTTTAAAGAGCTTAAAAAGGTACCTAATGGCAGCTTTTTCCCACATTCCATCAATTTTCCACTCACGATAACAGAGCTTATTTCAGCTGTGTTTTGGCATGTATGACTGTGGTCTAAAGATGTCCAATTTCCATTTGAATGCACTCCCCAATTAAATATAACCTAAGAATTTCATTTTCCACTTGCTTCCATCAGTTTAGAGTAGGAATAAGAAATTACTCTGTTTTTGACCATTAGTTCTACTGAAAAATTGCAGGAAGATTTTGAGACACTGATTATACATTGAATGATACTAAGTTTCACTAGATATTAAGGCTGTTATCAAAATTTCATTGCTAGAAAAAAAGGCTTATATAGTTTTTAAAGTCTAAATGTTGTTCATATTCACTCTTAGTACTGATAAAAAACTAGAAGTTGATATTCTGAAGCTGTGCAATTTTAGTCAGGTGTTATAATTTAAATTTGAAAAGGAAAAGAAAAGCATTAAAAGCTTCTTTCTGAAAATCCTCGAATTCAGTTGCCCTACCTTCTTGTTGTACTAAAACTTATATATCATACAAGGGGGACATTTACATTACATTTTTCTTTAGTTATTGAGACTTATTTTTAAAGTTAGTATATTATTTAAAGTTATTGAAATTTGAAGGATTTCATGGAGGATGATTTTGAAATTTGTTCGGAGACCACTTGACAATTGTGCTTGAGTAGTTCCATGCACCATCTCAGAAAAACTCAAAGCAAGCACATGACTTTTCTAGTCAAAGCTTGGTGTGTTGCAACCCCTGTTAAGAACAAAATTTAAATTCTATGTTAGTAGAAGTGATGATCTTTCATATTCCTTGGAAGTAGCATGGTTTTTTTGGTCATTTTTTTTGTTCTGATTTTTTGAGTAACTAGTTTTTGTTTCTTGGCTGGGTTTTTTGGAAGAGAAGGGGAAAATTCAGATCTCTCAAGGTTTTGTTCTTGACACCAGAAAGCTGAATTATTTGAAGCCTTAAAACTTAAAACTTATACCATGACATTCTAATGAATGTTTATATTCTCCAGATGTGATAAAGAAATTATCAGTTTTACAGAAGCAGGAAATATATCAAACTTTCTCAATGCATGATCAAGATACATTAATTTTTTTCTAGATCTGCAAAGGGATTGGTATCTATGCTAGTGATAATTTCAACCAGACACATATTTAATCTTTTAAACTTTAGAAAGGCTTAGCTATTTTGGCCTCTGTTTCTGGAAAATTGGGAACAACTTTATAGGAGTCACACCTGGAATTCAGTTCTCTCCTCTCTCCCCAAGCCTCTCCTTCTGTCCTTTCCCTCTCATTCTTCCTTTCTCTCTTCTCCTTCCCCTCCTCTTCCTTTCCCATTTTCCTGTTTTCTTCCCATTTTACTTCTCTTCCTTCTTTTTCCCTTTCTTGACTTCTCTTTTAAAAATTAGTGTGTGGAGAAGTAAAGATGATTCCTCAGCTCCCAATTTAATTACCTTATACTAGAACAAATACGTCAAAGGAATTCCCTCTCTTCTCTCAGTAACATCTTAGGGCCAAATGTCTATCTCTGTGGGAAATGCTCTGTAATCTCATTAAGCTGATTGGGGGGATTCATCCGAGTGATTAAGGAATTCCCTGATCAATCCCGCTTTCATAAATAAATGACACTGATGATTATTAGACAAGTACAGTAACCTTCCTACATTTAAGTAGAGGCATCTCCTACCTCTTACCTCTTTTCCCAAGTGTCCTATTCCTATCATGTTGAAAGGCCAGCAGAATTTCAGAAATTCTGAAAGTGGTCAGAATTTTGTTTTAACCAGTTTGTATCAGCCCATATATAAGTTTATGTTTTTTTTCTTCTGAGAAAACTTTGCTGTGTGCAGTTTAATGTTGCCGTTTCCCCATCTACCAAAACATCTATTCAACAAGAATTATATGAAACAGCCTCTGGCATTTTTAATATTTGCTATTTATTTTTTAGCTAGCTGCTGATTGGATGTAAAATACCTTAACTGAGTATATTATTCCATACTACTCATTAATTTAAAAAACAAGACTATGTTTTCCTAGAAACCATATTCCTCTAAACCAGGCCACTGTGGAAAGAGTTTGGAGACACACTGCCTGCTTCATCTAGACCTTATATTGTGCCAAATGCTGTCTTTAGAGTTTTTCATAAATGATAAAGCTTCCACTTAAAGTTTGCCATAAGTAGAGGCAATGGGGAATAAGCCTATGAGCAAGGCTTATTCTAAATTAAAAAACACAAGTCTTTGAAACTTATTTATTAGAGTTTAAAATTATAAAGAATTATGTAGCAGCACCAAAAACCTGATAGGAAAATGTATTGTACAAAGTTCAGTGACCCTGAAATTATATGATTCAACTTAAAATGATTTTTAGCATTGTGTTGCTGTTTGATTTTTAGAAGAAATTAAAAACAAAAACAAGAAGTTTCACTTTCTCATTCCTTCCCTACTCCCTCCCACCCCCAATCTCTAATAATCCCTTCTACTTTTAAAATTAATTTAATTTAGGAAGTGTCTGTACACAGATATAAACTATACGACTGGTTTTCATTTGCAACATCTTAAAAACATGATAACTAGACTGTATTGTAACATTATCCAAGATGTAAACAAGGTGGTTAGCAACAATTCCAAGTTAGTCCCAACAATGTTAACTTCCCTCAGCCTAAGCCTGCTTTATCATCCCATTTATCATATATATATATATGTATCTCAAAACACACACACACTCACACACTCCTAATAAGTTTTTATGGAAACAATTTAGAACATTAAGTCTCTGCTTAGAACCTGGTGATATATGGAGTGGGGGTGGTGGTGACTAGAATTAGAATGGGGTCTAATTTGAGGATCAAAAAATTCAGTTTAGTAAACTGTTTGTTATAACTGCCTTTAAATTCCCCACATGAATATGTGTATTACCAACTTTGGAAGGCATTTATTTCTTCTATTTCACCTTTGTTTTATTCATCTTTTCAACTTAGCATAATAATTGGGAATTGATTGATAACAGAAATGCCTGTTGTCCATTTAGTATTCTTGTGAAGTTTCTCAGAATTCATTTAATTGGAATGAAAGGTTGCAGTTTTCTAAGCAATTTCTTAAAAGATAAACCAGAATGTTATGTAGCTCTTGACACTGATGTAAAACACATTTTAAAAGGAAAAGTCTTTTTTTCCATTGTTCATGTGTTGTTCCCTCTCTGTTTTGGTTTTAGATTAGCTTCGTTGTACTACTAGTTCCTAATAATGTTGGGTTTGTTTTTTTTTTAATTTCACTATTTGATATATTTGTTTTAATATATGTTCTTGTTTTAGCAGGTAAAAGAATCATAATTTAATTATTATTAAATGAGCATTAGAAGTATTTACTAAACTATTAACTTGTAATATTTTAAAATTTCATTTTGCATGCCAGCTATTCCATTAACATTTGGGATCTTTTTAAAAGAAAAATATATATCATGTTTAACAAGTGCTTTGCTGAAAACCAAATTAATTAACTGACAATTCCCCCCTCCCCCCCACTCTTTTCCTTCTACAAGAATGAGGGAGCCACTGATGAATCTCCTAGCTTTTGCTGCAATTTTGAAGGCTGGTGATTACTTAGAGTTTAATCAAACCACTCTCACTGAATTTGGCAGCAGAGATGGGCTCTTTTACATTCACTTATATAAGCCTCATTTTGATCACTTCAATTTAACAAACATTCATTAAGCACCTATGTGCAAGGTTCTGGAGAGATAAAGAAATATAAATAGCCTCTGGCTTTCAGGAGTTCACATTCATTCCAAGTTCAAAATACTCTGCTATACTCTAGAATGTTATTTGTGTTCTAGAAACTTATTTTTTTTTTAAGAAAACTTCCCAATGTTTATGATTACATTGTATGGATTTATATACCATAAAATTGCCTATAAGGATTTAATCAAAACATATTTGTATGGTAAGTGTCTCTATAACAGGAGTTTTTAGATCTTTTTGGCAGTCTGAGACCCTCTTCAGAATAATGTTTTTAAATGCATAAAATAGAAATACAAAGAAAATATTTACATTGAAATATTGTTATCAAAATACTTTTTAAAATGTTTGTCACAGACTTCATTTTAAAACCCCTATTTTATAAGTAGATTCAATACCAAGAACAAATTAAATGCAAAAAACCTTGAGGTACAGTGTGACAAAACCAAGCCCCAAGCTGGGGCTGAAAAGTGAAGCTCTCCAGCCCCAAACTCTTCGAATCTTTAACAGGTTGGTGGCATTACATTAACTGGACTTAAATATTGACTTAAATTTAATTATACATGTTTTCTTTATCAAATATTAATTTTAAAATAAGTTATATAGCATATGTTTTGTTTCATTAATTTCTTGATAAATTATAATTTCAGTTTTTAAAATGGTTTTTATAATTTTACAAAAATTATAAAAAATGGGGGGGCAGCTGGGTAGCTCAGTGGATTGAGAGCCAGGCCCAGAGACGGGAGGTCCTAGGTTCAAATCTGGCCTCAGACACTTCCCAGCTGTGTGACCCTGGGCAAGTCACTTGACCCCCATTGCCTACCCTTACCACTCTTCTGCCTTGGAGCCAGTACACAGTA
>NC_058131.1:478837681-478844054 GCF_016433145.1 Gracilinanus agilis | reverse complement strand
CAGGCCTAGAGACGGGAGGTCCTAGGTTCAAATCTGGCCTCAGACACTTCCCAGCTGTGTGACCCTAGGCAAGTCACTTGACCCCCATTGCCTACCCTTACCACTCTTCTGCCTTGGAGCCAGTACACAGTATTGACTCCAAGATGGAAGGTAAGGGTTTTAAAAAAAAATTTTATAAAAAATGTGTACTTGAATTATAGATAGCGTCCTGTCTTTTGTCCAGGCCTTCCAGAAAATATACATAGTTTCATTAAGGAAGAGGGGACAATTCCCTTGTCTCCTGGGTCTGGATTAAGGCCCACTGATTTGGTTGGTTCCCAGATTTGTCTATCCTCCTGACACCAGTTTTATCTAATACAGTGGCTTGATGCTCTCTGTAGGTGGCTGAGGCAAAGTCTAGCTGTGCTTTTCCCCATATACACTTGTGTTTGCTATCTATATTTAAAAGAAAACAGATCTTAATAGATAAGCAAATGGAATTCCATGGACTATCAAGTATAAAAACCTTTGGAACTGGACTACTGCCACTTCTTTAATATGGCACACAAACTTTTTCTTATTTAGTATGGAAAGTTCCAATTAGCTTGACATTTGTTAAAAATAATAATATGGAATAAAGACTCAGCCTTGATTCAATTAAAAAATAAACCCTTAATTATTTTATTTTTATTTCATTTATTCATTTATTTATTTGTTGTGAGGGGAAATTGTGGCTCTTCTCCCCAGGAGACTGCCTCATCAGTTGATGTCTTTCATAGTGGTACTTAGCAGTGTTTTGGGAACTATCCTTCTGGTATAAAAGGATCCTATAGTTGTTCAGAAGCTTAAAAATGTAAATTTAATCAGACCAAAGAATCATTTACTTCTCTGCTGCCAAATTTAGATGATTACTATATTAAGAGAAATAAATGAGATGACAGAAGAAAATGCCAAACTAACCACTTTGCATGGATGCAGATCTGAAGTTATATTTTCTTCTCATTCTTTTTTTTACCAACTCTGAGGCCATGTGATGCTTTTTTTCTTTGTTTTCATGGGCCTTTCCTCTTTCCCTGTCACTCCCTGTATGGATAACTCTAAAACTCTTCCTCCTTCCCCTCCCCTCTTTGTCCCTTCCCCAACTTTTGTATGTGCTTATGGGTTTGAAACCCTGGGACATTTGTAGCCTCGTACAATAATAGCGCTCGACTTGTCCCTCCTGTTCCTCCAGGAAAGGAAGTTCTTCAAAGGCTTCTTTGGAAAAGTAAGTTTAATGCCCCATTTGTGCTTGTTGTATAAGGAGTTACACCCCTAGTATAGCATGGCTGTCTATATATGTACCATATATGTCCATTTGACAAAACTTATTACAGGTTGGATATAAATATTTTACTACGAATTAATTAATCCAAGATTGACTTGGACAGTGTGTGTGGACTAAAAAGTAGGCCTCAATGACTGTAATTAATACCTGAATGTTGGTTGATGTCCAGGGTAGCCAAATATTCCCAGTAGAGCCTAGTAAATGGTTTTAAAGGTATGATCATTGACCTCAAGACTAGTTGTCAAAGGACCTTAATGAGAAGGTTGAACTAGAATGACCTCTAATATCCCTTCCAGCACTCATTTTATGATCCTCTATTCCCTGCCTATATTATCATTCATGACCTAACAAAATAAGGGCTTCTGTTTAATATTGAATATTGGTTAAGAAGCAAAGAAGAAATTCTAAATTCAAATGAAAATGCAATCTCTCCCAGATTTCGTCATCATAAATTTAAAACTACTTCCTTTAAACTATTCAGCCAAAATTAAAATATAGAATTTTGGGAGTTCAGAAGCATTCTTTCCAGGAAGCCTATTGAGGTTTTAATGATTGTTACCTAAGAAAAATAAGCGTTTAATCATGGCTCATCATGATACCTGTCACTTATATTTTTTTATGTTCTTTATGTGGATCTCTTCAAAACCATAACTGTTAGCACTCATTCCTCCTCGAAAAAGGACTAAGAGTAAGTAATCAGTCAACAGATTCATTCATAAGTGTCATTGCATAGCACATGGTAAATTTCTGCTATTTTATTTACAAGATTTTCATCATTTACTTTTGCTAGAATATGATAAAACATTTCCTATTTTAGCTGTTAACATAGTAACATTTTTAAAGAAAGCATTAAGTTGATCCCATTTCCCAACCAAGACCTCTTTATCATCTCTTTTTTTTAGTTTTTGACTTGGTTGAGATCACTTTTTCCATTGGCTTAATCTAAGTTGATTTTTAGAAATTTAACTTGGGTGTTACAGTTCAGTTGTTGCTGGCATTTTGAAATGAAAGGTCAAATATTTTGCTTTATGTCGTAGGGAATTTTTAGCAAGTAGCTTGGCTAGCAGTCATATTAACTGTTCCTTAGTTTATGATGATTGTCACATTGGAGTGCCAGGCCTGGAGTCAGGACAACTCATCTTTGTGAGTTCAAATCTAGCCTCAAATACTTAATAGCTGTGTGGCCCTGAGCAAATCACTTTAACCTTGTTTGCCTCAAATTTCCTTTTCTGTAAAATGAGCTGGAGAAGAAAATAGCAAACCACTATAGCATCTTTGTCGAGAAAATCCCAAATGGATACACAAAGAGTCAGACACAGCTGAAATATAACTGAACCACCACAAAGTCCATAAGATCTGAGAGTGTTTGGAGGGAATCTCTGATATATATGATATTTTTCATCATTATTTTATTTCATTTTGATTCAGCAAACATTTTATTCAGTCCCTATAACATGCAGTGCCAGGATGGTAGGCTCTGGGATGCAATGTTAATAAATCAATCAATAACCCTAGCCTTCAAGGGTTTTACAGTCTATTGGTAGATATAACACATAACCAATAGGTAAATATCAAAGTATTATAGAAAACTTTTCCAGCTCTTCGGTATTCTTTTCAAAATATAGTCCTTAAAAGCAGTATCACATTGCTATAGTACACATACAATTTCCCATTTCTGACTTGTTGCTATCCATAGTTAAGAATAGTGATTACATTTACTTTAATATTTCAGTCACTCACCAAATAAACATTTATTAAACCCTTACTATATGCCCCTCACCATACTTAGGTCTGGAAATACAAATAAAAACTTACATTCTTATGGGGGAGAAAACATGTCAGTAATTAGGCACATAAAAAATACTGAGAAGGTAAAAGGTAATCTGAAAGGGCCTTCTACTGAAAGTGGACTTGGACTTGGAACTTGAAGGAAGCCAGAAATTCAAAGGGCAAAAAGTCAGAGCATTTAAGACATAGAGATTGCATGTCCTATTTGAGGAACTGCAAGGAGGCCAGTGTTGCTGGATCCTAAGAGTACAATGAGTGTGTGAGGTACAAGAAGACTGAGAAAGGTAGAAAGAAGCTACTTATGAAAATCTTTAAATACCAAACAGAGGATTGTATATTTGATCCTGGAGGATCAATGAAACCAAGTATATGAATGTTCTAATCCACAAATCACTTTAAAATGTAAGCCATTCTTATTTACAATGGAGACCCAGTTTGACACATTGTTTAATAAAAGATAAAGTATATTAATGTATTTTATTGCAGGTATTTATGCATTAGTTTACTCCCTGATCATATTTTGTGACTACAAAGGGGTAGGCACAAAAGAAGCTATATTTTTATCATTTCTATAAAGCAAGAATGAGAAAGTAAATTTCAGCCACTCACTTTTTAAACTTTTCTCTTTTTTTTCTAAAAATTTTTCATCTCCATTAAAAGTACCTCTTCCACCAGTTAAATTAATCATACTAATATTTACTAGTTAGAGCTATTTACAATTTGGATTAGATGCTGAAACACTACTTGAGAATGTTTTCAACACAGTTTTTCTATAAGAAATTCTCATAAATTTTCAGGAAAAAATAATGGAATTTTCAAGATTCTGTTTTCCTACTCTAATAATTAATTCTTAATTTTATAACAGCATGATTTTAAAAGGAAGATTTTCATCATAAACTTTTAAAAGTCTTAATCATCATAGCCAAGAAGTAGACTTTTGAAAGAGAACATCCAAATTCTTAAGATCCTTGAATCACTTGTATGTTGATGAGAGCTGATAATGAACAGAGCTCTATAATATATGCCAAAGATAGCTAAATTGTGTTCATTAACTAAGGAACTACAGCTTCTAGGAATTCAGAAACTATAATCTAAAGTTGTTAAATAAAAGGTGGTCAACAAATACTTAAAAAGACAGCAAACACTATTTATAAAAGTTAGACAAGTTAGACTATTCACCTTGATCCTGGTTTAATGTTGCTAGGAGTAAATGCCCTGCTACCTTTCTCCTGTGTAAACTCCTGGCTCTACCTTGTCCTACTTTCTATATTTCCTAAGGATATTATTGATATTATATAATAAATTTTAGCAGTGTAACATAAGTGAAGTTAGGTTTCACCTTAGAGCTAGACTGTATTCCTCTTTCCAAGATAAGATTATATTTCTGAACCTATTTCAGAAGTTGAGAAAATTCCAAAATGAAGCTTCAGAAGAAATGTTTGCTTGAAAATTCCCCCTTTCTTTGTATCCATATGGCATACCATAGGCACTTAATATATCTTTACTGACTAACTGATTCCAAGCCCTCTCTGATCCAGGTGTGCTGACTTACTTTCTGTTCATCTCACACAACACACTCTCTTTCAACTCAGTATCTTTGTACTGACTGTCTTCACATGCCTGGAATCCTCTACCTTCTCTCTTTCTCTAGCATCTCCACTGTTATGTCCACCTGGATGTCCTACCAGCATCTTAAATTCTATGTACCTAAACATACCTAACATGAAATACCTAATACCCAAATATGAAATGTATTACCATTCCTTCTTACTTTTCTCTTGTCGGTGGCATCCCCTAATCTCTTATTTCTAAAACCTTGATCATTTTTCACTCTTTTCAGGATCCATTAATTCCATTAACCATTCAAGTTACCATTAATTCCACCTCTACAACATCTTTCATCTGTCCTCTCCTCTCTACTCCTATTGTCACCATCTTACTCCAAACCCTCAATTGCCACTGACATGGGCTGTTATAATAGGGTCTTAATAGATCTTCTTGAGTCCCTTCTTTTCCTTCCAGTCCTTTTTTTTTTTTTTTAAGCCTTTACCTTCTGTCTTAGAATTCATGCAAAATATTGGTTCCTAGGCAGAAAAGAGGTAATGGCTAGGCAATTGGGGTCAAGAGACTTGCTCAGGGCCACACAGCTAGGAAGTATTTGAGGCCAGATTTGAACTCAGGATCCCCCATCTCTAAGCCTGGCTCTCCATCCACTGAGCCACCTAGCCACATCCTAGTCTTCTTAATATAACTGCCATACTCATCTTCCTTCTATGTCTTTAATTAATAGTCTGTCTTCTGATCAGGAATCTTCAGGGTTCCCTAAAACCACCTCCTGAGTAGGTTTCTTTCTTTACTTGGCATTCATACGGGGCCACTCCATCCTTTAAAGCCTTATTTCATATTACCCTTCTCCATATACTCTGTGCTCCAACGAAACTGGATCATCCCCTAAAGATACTGCACTCTTCCCATCTTTGTAATTCTGCCAGAATTTGTCTTCCCTCCCTCTTGTCACTTGCTGAATTTCTTTGCATCATT
This sequence comes from Gracilinanus agilis, assembly GCF_016433145.1. Taxonomy (NCBI): domain Eukaryota; kingdom Metazoa; phylum Chordata; class Mammalia; order Didelphimorphia; family Didelphidae; genus Gracilinanus; species Gracilinanus agilis. Next base: position 478,838,422 of record NC_058131.1, on the reverse strand, counting down.
TAAAGTCCAAGTCAAATACCGCTTCCTTCATGAAGCCTTCTCTGAATCACCCCCCCCTTTTAGTACTGATCTTCTTCTTAACTACTCGTATATATTTTCTTTTGCATTTCTTGGATGTTTTAATATAATATTTTACGTTACAGTTATTCTGTTTGTTTTAACCTTCTCCTAGGCTGAAGCTCCACAGAGGCAGGTACTGTGTCTTATCTAAACTTTGGATCTTCCTGATCCCCTGCCACAATGTTCTATACCAGTAGATGCTTAATATATATTTTTTTTAAACCCTTGTACTTCGGTGTATTGTCTCATAGGTGGAAGAGTGGTAAGGGTGGGCAATGGGGGTCAAGTGACTTGCCCAGGGTCACACAGCTGGGAAGTGGCTGAGGCCGGGTTTGAACCTAGGACCTCCTGTCTCTAGGCCTGACTCTCAATCCACTGAGCTACCCAGCTGCCCCACTTAATATATTTTTGCTAAATACATCATTTAGCTATTTGACCTATAGCATCAGCAGTGCTATTCTTGATCTTGGCCTTCTGAAAATTATCATATGCAGGTAAATCTGACCACCCAAGATAGACCCATGCACATATGTACAAACACACACCTGTAGTCACACAATTCCTTTTTTAAATGCCTTTTTTTTTAAACCCTTGTACTTTGGTGTATTGTCTCATAGGTGGAAGATTGGTAAGGGTGGGCAATGGAGGTCAAGTGACTTGCCCAGGGTCACACAGCTGGGA
>NC_058131.1:478767753-478837595 GCF_016433145.1 Gracilinanus agilis | reverse complement strand
GAAGATTGGTAAGGGTGGGCAATGGAGGTCAAGTGACTTGCCCAGGGTCACACAGCTGGGAAGTGGCTGAGGCCGGGTTTGAACCTAGGACCTCCTGTCTCTAGGCCTGACTCTCACTCCACTGAGCTACCCAGCTGCCCTAAATGCTTTTTTAAAATATTTTATTTTTCCCCAAAATACATGGGGAAATTTTTTTAACCTTTTTTTAAAAGTTCGAGTCAAATTCTTACCCTTCCTCCCTCCTCTATCCTTTCCCTGAGACAGCAAACAATCTGATAGAGCTGTAAAACACCTCAACATATTATAGTCTTTTTTGGAAGAGAATTTGAACAAATAAAAGGAAGTAAAGAAATAAAGTGAAATGTATCTCTGCATTCAGAATCTACCAGTTCTTTGGAGATAGATGGCATTTTTTTTTCATGAGTCCTTGAAGATTGTCTTGGATCAGACAATTCATTATTACAAAATGTACCTATGGTGCATTAAACTTGAAATATATTTTTAATCTAATTTTTGGTTTATTTGAACACCTCAGTGAAAGTTCTACTTTGATACCCTGTTGTTCTCAGATGCTTACTGATGTATAGCTGGGCAAGCTGTGTGACCCTGGGCAAGTCACCTAACCTCTGCCTCAGTTTCCATATCTATAAAGTGGAGATAATACTCGNGCAAGTCACCTAACCTCTGCCTCAGTTTCCATATCTATAAAGTGGAGATAATACTCGTAGTCATCTCCCAGGGACATTGTGAGGATCAAATGAGATAATGATAGCAAAGTACTTCTTAGCAAAGTTACTGGTGCCTAGTAAGTACTATATAAATATTAACTATTACTATTATTATGTGGCACAGAAGTGATACTGTGTTCTCAAAAACTATGTCAGTACAGCACAAGCTAAACAAAGGCTTTGAAAGACGAGTGCTTTTTATCTGAGGAACAATTTAACCAAGTTTAGAGAGGCTTGTCATCAAGTTGGCATTCAAATGATGGATTTTTTAGCCACAGCAACTCTCAGAAACCACCTGCTATATTACAGAACAGTTATAGTCTACATTTTTATTTTCCCTATTTCTTTGAAATCATAGATCTTTGTAATGTTGGAATATCTGAATCATACTATTCTCCAAGTATCATTTCTATCCTGTAAGAAAGCACAAAGAAATTAAATTCTTTGTTCCAGATCACATAGTTTTTTAAACCCACCTACCTATATAGCCATTGAAAAATATTTATTCCAAGCTTCCTTAATTCAAAACAAAGTCAACAATAAGAAGCTTAAGTGTTCTAACCATTTTATTTTAATTTGAGTTGCTAGTAAAATCTAAAAACTGTATTGTAAACCAAAGAAAACTCCCTATGTTATAATATAGGTTTTTCATTCTTAGGAACTCTTAGAATTCTTCATCTCCAGTCTAAGATCAATGTACACACTGCTGTAACTTATATAAAGCTTTACTATGTACTTTAACTTTAAATGGAGGAACGTTTAGTGTTATCACCATGATAATTTTGTTTGAAATTACCAAGCCTTAGTGTAAAAGTCACTAGAATAATTGGACTAAGTTTTTCATGTTCTATTTTGTTAGCTCTGGTGAATGCTATGCCAAACATTGTTCTTTTCAAATCATTATCTTTGTAATGTTTTGTGGTTATTGCTTACTAATATCAGATTATAAGGAATAAAACAATTAGAAATGGCACATAATGTTATTTTAGTATTTATGGAAGATTTATTTCAAGTTTGTATGTAGTTTTTCTTTTAAAAAGTCTACACCCTCAAATTCGAGAGTATGGTATAAATGTCTCATGAGGTACCACTGTGCCACCTAGCTGCCCCTTCTTAAATCAATTTTCCAAAATTATACTTTAGATCACCTAAAGGCATAATTTTCTATGGTGAGAGCACCATGCTTCAATGGGGCTTAAAATGTGTTGTAAAAACTCATTATGACAAGTTCATTTTTAAAAATGAAAATATTTCCCTTTATCAGAAATGCTTGGCCCCAATCAAAAGAACAGTGCTAACTTCTAATCCTTCGATTAGAGACATACTGCACATTTGTAATATGTAATACCTACATTTCTTATTTGGAGCATGGGTAATTCCATATTGCCACCTTTACTTATTTCAAGTGACTATATATCTTTCTATATATAGTGGTTTCTGCAGGAAATATTTGAATTAACAAATATTCTCCTGTATATTTCTAAGACAACTTGTGAAGCATAACTTAAACAATTTCCTCATTTATAGGTTTAAGAATCATTCTTTTCCAAGCAAGCACTGTCCATGAGGTGCTCAATATGAACCCAGCCTCTTCCTTACAACATGGTTGGTAACCATGGAATCTTCCAGGGAACATTCTGCTACTTTCTCTTTAGGAAAGGGCAGAGACTCAAACCTGGAAAAATAGGAGATTTTTTGATTCTTATTGGTACTATTGCTTTTCATATATGTCAGAGCATATATTTCAAAGAATAAAACAAAAATAAAAATACTGAAAGAACATATCTAGTAAAGTACAAAAAAGACTCACGTCATACAGGAAAGGGTGTGGGGATTAAAATAGCTGTAAGAAGGAAAAGGGAGGGTATAGCAGACACTCCCTCATTTAGGGAAAAAGAACCAAGCCATTCCTCAGTAGATAAGTGGTCAAAGGATGTGAACAAACAGTTTTCAAAAAAAGAAGTACAAACTATAAATGACCCCATGAAAACATGCTCCAAGGCACTGATAGTTAGAAAAATGCAAAATAAAAACAGCTCTGAGACTTCACTGCACTCCATACAGATTGTCAAAGATGATAAAAGTTGAGAATAGTCCGTTTTAGAGGGGCTGTGTCAAGACTGGTGTACTAATGCCCTACTGGTGGAGCTTTGAGGTGGTCTGTGGATTTCAGTTTGGAGTTATACAATAAAATTGTCTATATACCCTTTGGCCCAGCAATCCCATTATTGAACTAGTATTACTAGAAAGTAAAAGTCCAGAGACAAAGGTCCAATTTCAGTCAAAAATATCACCACTCTCTGTGGTGGCAAACAAAGGTGGGGCCCATCCAGAAAGGGGATGGGGGGTACAAAAAAACTATGGATAAGAATTGTAATGTTTTAGTAGTTTGGGGCAGTAAGAAATGACAACTACTGGGGAATGCAGAGAACCATAAGAGAGGTCCTGTGAACTGATGCAGGGAAAATCAAAAGGAAACTGAAGAATGATTATGACAGAGTAAATGAGTAAACTCACTAAAAAGTAAATGAGAAACTCACTAAAAAGAAATTACTCTTTTGAGTAATGGAAAGAACCTGTAAAGATCCTGCAGCTCAGATAATGAAGCTAAGCTTATTTCATCAGGGAGTGGAAAAGCTGCTAGGACAGACACTTGTGTACATTGTCAGCCACAGTCCCTAAATCAAATATTTTGCTTTATTTGTCATTGTCACCAAGGAGGACTCAGAAAGGACTGTGATGTAAAGAGTAGGTATCAGTGAAACACAGTTTAAGAAAAAGAACTTAAGATGTGGCCAGAGATGGCAAACTGGAACTTGCCATAAGGAGTTATTAGGATAGATCTTAAGTCCCAATGAATGGATAGTTCTCCCTTCACTTTAGGCAACACAGGCATCTCTGATGAAGGAAGGTATAAACAGTGAAAGAAATCCTGTGTCTCAGAGCTTCGGGGAAAATTCACCATAGGCTGCTATATTCTCAGATTACTCAAGAGTTGGAAGATTCTTTTTCACATCAAGAAAGCTTTTTTGCAAGATAAAACTGAAGATCTTATTTCACATCCCTCCAGTTAGGGACATGATTTCCTTTGGTTCTCTTCATCCAAAGCTTCTTCACTGGTTTTGAATGAATGCCAGTATCTAATTGGTAGTCTGAGTAATCACAGAATTTTAGAGTTATAAGTGATAGCAAAGATCATCTAAGCCCCTTTCTCTATTTTTTGTAAGGTAACTTATGTGCAAAATGATTAAGAAAAAGAATTCCATGATCCCATTCAAATAACATTTTATTTCTCAGGAGCGACTTGGAGGAATCAAAGAGCTCATCTAATCCTACCCCTAACTGAATCCCTTCTTATAGTGTCTTATAGTCTCTGACAAATAGACATCTAAACTGTGCCTGATGACTTCCAGTGACAGCAGACTCACTACTTAATAAGACAACCCCTAAACTTTGGGGCAGTTTAGATTGTTAAGAAGATCCATTTTGCTTCTAGGGAGCCTACATCTCCTTTCTTCTGACTTCTTCCTTCTGGGCCCTAAAAGGAGTTGTTTTATTCCTCTTGCCCATGACAAGAATTTAATTTAAATTTATTTTTAAAATAAAATTTGAAAGCTACTTATATCTTAAAGACTTTTTGTCTCTCAGCTAAACATCTCTAGTATCTTCCATGGATGTGTATACAGCATGTTCTTCAGATCCTGCATTATTCCAGTCATTCCAGCTTATATCACTGTCCTGCCAAAATGTATGGCAGCCAGAACCAGATAAAATACTCTAGATTCGTTGTCTAATCAGAACAAATAAAGTGGAGCTATCACATCTCTTGTTCTAAAGGCTCACTCACTGCAGCCAAGGATATTAGCTTTTTGGCTTCTGTATCACACACTATTGACTCATGTAGTCCACTAAAAACCACAGCACTCTAGCACAAACTGGAGTCACTGTGCTTTCCTCCTCTTATTCTTTATTCCTGTTATATTTCATCTTATTAGATTTGGTTTATTATTCTAACTTGATGAGTTTGGGGGGCTTTTGAAATCTTAATGCTTGTCATTCGGTGTGTTTGTTCTCCCTGTCCTAAAATCTAAGTCCAAATCTTGGCTCTGCCATTATTAGCTGGGTAATCTTGGATAACTTAGTTTGCTTTGCTTGCATGCAGTTTTCCTCAGCTGTAACATGGTGATAGTCATATTCACACAACCTACCTCACAAGATTGTGGTGAGGAAAATGCTATGCAAAATTTTAAAATACAATATCAATGTGAGCAGTGCTTGTAACTGCACCTGAAATAAGTCCCAGGTATATGTTCCAACAGTTTATAAGAGAAAAACAATGAGAAACCAGCCAATTAACCAATAATTCCTTTAGGTTTTTTGTCATTTTTAACTGTTTAGATTGAGTATAAATAAAACATGTAACATAATTTTGTACCAGAAGCAGTGAACCATAAAATAGATTACGGACAGGCTAGGATACTGATCCTTTGTTATCACCAAGATTAATCCAAAAGTCTCTTATTCCCAATAATGTATTTGAGAAAAATGATCCTACAAGGCCTGGGATTAATTTGCTACATATAATTCCCTCTCCAAAGCCAGTAATTCTCTGACCTGATCTCCTAGCAAGCCTTTTGTGTTTCCTTCTGATATTCATATTGAAACCAACTTTTATTCCTGTTCATAAAATTACCAATAAATTTCTCACATGTTGAAGATAAAATTTATGAATGGTATGTATTCTTTTTTCCATTTTAGGTTGGTCCTGGATAAGCAATTTACTGATTCAGTAATTTACAATAAATCCAACATTTGCTTTTACTTACTCAATGTCAGGTTATTTAAACTAACAGTTGATTGCTTTTTCTGAGTAAACAGTACAGTTGGCTAAGGTAGAAAACAATTTAAAAAGCCAAACATCATAATTCTGAGCAAGAAAAACATGCATATTAAAAACTCATAGCAAACTGAATTCCATCCCCCACCATTGATCCATAGTGGAGTGACACAATGTTCAGAGTTTAGTGGCTTAAGCTCTACCTCAATCAAAGCAAGGCCTTTCCATTCCACACAAGACCATATGTACCTCTTTTACAGACTAGTTTCCTCTATTGTGAATCTGTTCTTTTCTCTCCTAATTTTATTGATTAGTCAGTGTTAACTCCACCTCCAGCTTTGATGTCATTGTTAAAAGTAGAAAGTAAAAATAATTCATGTCTCACATCTACATTTCTGCTGCTACCTTTTTATCTTATCAATACCCAGGTTTTGGGTTCTAGAAAAATTGTTTATAGCATTAGGTTTTCTCAAAGTCATCTTCTAAATACAAAACATATTTGTTCTTGAACACTTTCCCCCTGGATCCTCTGGTCAGCAGACTTTTTAGGCCAACTCTCTATGTTGGTCAATTATAGAAAAAGCCTTGCTTATGACTATGAAATGAAATACTGTCCTTTTGTGGTATACCATAAATTACAAGGTTGATGTTTCATTAAGTGGTTAGGCTTAGGATGAATTGAAGTTGTGGTTTTGATCCATTGCTTGTGAGTTACAACGCTTAGAAATCACTGGTAGGTCAGGTCAGAGCTTGAAGATAAAACAGCAAATTTATATATGATCAAGGATCCTGTTTAGGGCATTTGTCCAAAACAACTTGAACCTGAGTTAAGCTGTAGGATAAAACAGTTGAGGTAGCAGTTACCAGGCCGACCATAGTGACTGAATGAGAATTTAAGAACAGAACTGAACAAGAAATTTTCATGAAATTCTTAGGATATTGTGGCAGACAGAACTGTTTATTAATGAAGGAATATAACTATTAAGAAGGTTTATTTCTGAAAACACATAAATATGTTCTACATGAAATAAGTACTGTTTCTGAGAGAGTCCAGTAATGAGACAAAATGGGGTATATTTAGGGCCACGTTCCCCACATATGCCTCCTGCATCTAGTTTTAAAATGGAGGGAAGCCCCATTGAGTGTTACCTGAGTAGAGATTGGTTTTATGCCACTTACCTCTCTCTTTGAGCTGTTTGAGATTTCTGCTCTTGTCCTTGTGACATTGGCCTAATAGAAAATTGACTTGTTCTGTTTCTAGTCACCAATTTCCTATTATTTTCTTTGTACCTCTTAAAGCAGTTAAGGAAAAAAAAGTCATTAGAATACTGCTATAAACTCTCCCATTTCCTTTCTTTCAAGGAAATCATATGCCAGCTTATTCTTAAGTGTACCTAAACTGAATTTTTCCCACAGCAAAAAATTAAATTAATACTGTATTAAAGACATATTTCCAAATATTATTTTCAACTGATCTTCTTGAAACTCTAATTGTCACTACCCATTCAATGCTCAGTTAAAATTTGTAGAATCATTTCTATGTTAATCTTGAAAAAAAAATAGCATCTATTAGACCTTCTAGTAAAATGAAAATGTTGAACTGGTTTATCTCTGTGGTCCCTTCTAGCACTAATTCAGTGATCTTATGGAGGTAAAAAAATGTAATAACTAACAGTTCTTGGGCCTTTCAACACATTTAAAACTATGCCATGGTCTGCCACACACACTGAGAGTATTATGGGTTGAGGGACTGGCCAGTACCCAAATTTAGGCTTGTTATGTCCATTTATTACATTTTTAGAAGCTACTCGTGGTGTAACTCCCAAAGTATTTAATGTGTATCTGACTTGTTTTTTTTTCTTGGTGGATGTTTGAAAATGGGTGAAGACTCTAACCTTGAGTTCTTTGCCCTTTACTGAATGTGATAACCTGGTTTTGTTCCCTTCTCCTTTTACTTAATTTCATCTTATTGTTTTGCATTGTGTTTCTAAATTACTGGCTTTGGCTTGATTTTCCCTGAATGTTTTTGCAGTCTGGTTTGAGTATCTGGCTTTGGGCATCCCTCCTGAACTTCGACTCATCTGCACTTATTGTTGTGGTTCTTGGAAAGCACAGCTGGGTGTTTTCTCAGGAAGGTGACACTGTTTGTTAATATTTTATATCTGTGTGTTGTGTCTCTCTCTCTTGTCTTCTCTTGAAAGACTGGAAAGAAGGCCGTGAAAGCAGTCCTGTGGGTTTCAGCAGATGGACTCCGAGTTGTCGATGAAAAAACCAAGGTTAGATTTGTCTGGACTTAATTGTAATCATTTGTGTTGTGTGTTCTCCCCAGAGATCAGGTCTAATTTCATTAAACTATTGTAGCCACTGTACATCCTTCCGCTTTGTCCAAAGTACAGCCCTCTGAGGGACTTTTAGCATTCATAAAGCCAATTTAGTAACTCATTACACCCCTAAAAAGGAAATTTTTTCAGCAGTATACTTTTGGCTTGTTTCACATGACAGAGCATGTTTGCTCTGCTCAACATTAGCATTTAATGTTAAAATCTTAGTTGTATTTTTGTTCCTATATATATAACAAATCTGCTCTCCAACAGAGATTTTGCTTAAATTATGATTAATCATGTTTGAACCTGCTTTTCTTTCCTTCCTGAACAGTATATTTTGAAAAGTGATGTTTAAATTAATTAACCTGCCTTTCACTAGAAGTCCCTAGTAAGACAAATCTCATGAGCCTGGAAGTTGGTTCATTCAATAAACATTTATTTAGATTCCATAAAATAAGTAGGTACCACGGGCAGCATTCACTTTGTGGAACTGGGCTTAACCTTGACATTTATGAGGCTGTTGGTATGAAGGAGAGAGAAGACAAACCTTAAAGGCAGAATTTCTACAAAGATACAAGTAATCTTGAATTAAAATCTCCCAAGAAATGACAAAAGGCCAGGAATCTCTTAGTTTAAAAATGAATGACCTCTGCAATTAATTAAACCGAGAGCTCACCTTTGCCCTGGAAGAAAGGGAGAAAAGCCTATCAGATAAAGAGCGCTTTTTACAACATGGCTTTAACATGCCTAATTTCGTTAATTATTATTTAAAACTTTTATACCTCAAATATGTAGTAATATAATCTAGTCACTTCTTTTGAATTTCACCATACTAAATCCTAAAAATAAGATAAAGCGCATTCTTGGATATATATGTTTGCCAGCACTAGAAATCACTTTGTTTAGTTTTTAGGTAAGAATTAGGGTATTTTTTCTTTATATATATCCTTAAGAAGCACTGCCTTTCGTGGAGGGGTAGAAGCCATTGCTTTACAGTTGAGGGTATGTTGCTGCTCCCTGGTGGCCTAATTCAGTATTACCAGTAGTTTTGATCAGGCAATAAATCTAGTGATTGGCACTGGTCACTGTCTATATCAGAGAAAATAGTGTCACGAGTTATCACAAGACCATCTCACCCAAGTAGATGATGGTCAGTTCTAGACCTCATGTGTTTACTTTTAAGGTATTTCTCCTTGAAGTACGTTTTTTTAGGAAGCCACTTAATAATATGTTACCTATAGCATTCATTATGTTTTCATCTATGGAAAACTTAAGATGATCATAAAAATTAAAAATTCAAGCTCTTAAGGAAGAGAAACAAGGAAAATTAATAAGATCTGAAGTACAGTGCAAGTCAGGAAAATGGATTTCTATAAGCTCAAAGAAACTTGGATCACATGGCATCATGGAAAAATCACTGATTTTGGAGTTCAAACTCCCAAGTCTGAATACCATTTCTACCTCTTTGTGTCTGTGTGATCTTGAGCAAGGCACTGAACTTTCACAAGAGTGCTGGACCTTGAAGGTCCCTTCACCTCTAAATTTGTGATCCAGAACCTACCACCAAACCTGAGAATCAATTCAGGCCAAGAAGAGGAAACCAACTAATAGACAGAATGATTGCCTAGAATCAAGAAAACTAAAGCAATAAAAGATATAAGAAAGGTGTAACCAACCAATCAACAAGCATTGAAATGTGGCATAATGGAAAGAGATCTGGTCTCCAAGCCAGGAAGACATGGGTTCAAATCTCATCTCTGACTGTAACCTTGTGTGAGTTGCTTAACCTCTCAGTTCTCTCAGTAAATCTTTTTTTTTTTTTAAGACCCTTAACTTAGGTGTATTGTCTCATAGGTGGAAGAGTGGTAAGGGTGGGCAATGGGGGTTCAGTAAATCTTTAACACTATAAATTGGAGAGGTGCCAGCTTGCATTACTAGGAGTTTCCTTACTCAGGAATTCCCTATTTCACAGATCTAATACCTATAGTCTACTATGTGCCAGATACTAGGCTCAGAGCTAGGCTTATAAAAACAAAAATGAAATAGTTCTTGCTCACATATTGCTTACATTCTATTGGAGGAGAAATTATATTCACAAATAAATATACACAAAATAAATAAATACAAAGTAAATTATCAGAGCACTAGTAGAAGAAGGAGGGATTGAGTTAGGCTTCCTGTGGAAAAGGTAGCTTTTGAGCAGAGTTTCAAAGGAAACACTGAATTCTAAGAAGAGGTATGAGTGCACTCCAGGCATGGAGGAACAGCTGGTGCAGAGATGAAGTGTTACATTTGAAGGACAACAAGACTTGATCATCATCATGTCTGTAGACAGCAGTAGGGGTTAGTCAATAGGGAGAGAGTGATAATTGGGATGGGGTTGAGAGAAGGGATGATCATGGGCTCCATCTGCTTAGAAAACATAAAAGGGATGGCCTTAAAGGAACCTATAGAAGGTTTGCCCTTGGCAAAGAGAAGCACCACTTCTTCATAAGAGACTTGGAATAAGAGAGAAGAAGATAGAGTATGGCAAAGCATTTTAATGTGAGGACAAAAGAAAAAAGCAGAGGTTGTAGTAAATGATGTCTTATTTTAATCAGTGAAGTATGAGGCATGGTCTTCATCTGAGAGGAATGAGGTAAGAAGAGTGTGGGAAGCTTGAAAAGATGAGAAGATATAGACAGACTGTGATTATTGGGGTAGAGAATCAATTGTGGAGGAGTAAAAAGATTATCTTATTAATAATGGGGTACTTTTTAAACTCTGTAATGGAAAAGTAGTTAATTTGAAAAAATAAAAGTTATTTGACAGGGAAGAAGTTCTATAATACTACCTCTTCTTCCCCTCCCAAAAAAATCCAAACAATTGTGACCATATAATAAGAATAATGAATAAGGACCCCAAAGAGAAAAAAGAAGTGCCAGAATAGAAGGAAGGTCATCCTTAAAACTATAATGCTTATCAAACCTATATTAAATTAGTTTCCTTAGACTATTTACAGGCAGTATTATACCACTACTTACTAACTGATGTTTCTGAGGAATATGAAAGAAACAGAAGAGTGGAAAAGGGGCAAGTATAATATTCATCTTGAAAGGGGAAAAAAGGACCTCTCAGCTCAACAATGGTACATGGGGAAATACTACTAAAAAAAATCATCAAATACATAATATCCATTCATCTGAAGAGCAGGCTACTTGGCACCAATTACTAAGTCCATGAGGTAAGCATGTAATTCCTGCCAAGCCAAGAATTAAATTCATTCTCTTCTAAGAAATCTAGGAAAAGAAGAGGAAAACATTATATAATATGGCCTTGGTAAGATTTTTTTTAATCCTATTCCAGACAGTTTTCATCATCAGATTTAGAAAGACTATCTCTTAAATGTGACATCAAAATGTACATTCTTTGGTTTGTGGCTCTGTCACATTTTATTCCACCCCAGCACCTCGAATATTAAAATTCTAGGTTATAAAAAACAACACAAGAAATTTCACAAGCTTAGCATTTTGAAAACACCATTTTAGATCATACTGTTAGATGAATTAGCTAACTAGGATATCACTCTGAAAATGAAGTTATTAATAGCTTAACATCACTTTGGGAGGAACGTGAACCCATAGAAATCCATCTGTATTTCTAGACATCAGTAACAAAAATTGGAGAAAAAGAAATGCAATTTAGTCACAACAAAATGTTTCCAATAATTGGACAATAACCTACCAAGTCATGCATAAGTCCTACATAAAAATACCTATAAAACAACTTTAACAGAAATGAAATAATTGGAGATAGGATAAATGACAAAAATTGACCACATTCTACATTACAAAAAAAAAATTGGAGATCTTTTACAAATGAGATCATAAGTCATTCTTTTTGGATGGTTTGTATGTATTAGTTGAATTTCCTGATCTTTCCCTTTTGTCTTGAGCCTTCTTAAAGCAGTGAGCTGAGTCAAATGGCCTTTTGAAATCTTTCATAACTCTGATTCTCTTTATTTTAATATGTATGTAATGTTCCAAATTGCAGTTTTAAGCTTATTATTAATAACAAATTGCTGTAATAACATTAGTAACATAAAACTTTGCTGAGACTTTTGGGACACCTTGTTTTTGCATACTCACAAATAGGAATATAATTGTATATAAAATATCTAATTTGGGATACCTAACCTTCGTTGAGTCTTGAACCACTTTGGTAGAGTATGGCTTGGAAGGATTCTCAGAATGGTTCAGGCTTTTGCTGCTACTAAGCCGCCATCTTGGCTCCACCCCGCTGGTAAAGTATATGAGATGAACCTCTTCTCAGTGTTTTTAGATGCATAAATTAAAATACAAAATATTAGTAAAGAAGTCAATTATATTGAAATAAAGATGTAATTTTTTCTCCCATTCAAATTCATGGAACCTCCAAAATCTACTCATGAATCCTGATTAAGAACTTTTGGTTTAGATTTTCATGAGGCTACAACCCATAAATGTTAACATTTAGTTTTTATATATCATTGTTATTTTTAAGTAAATTGTTTTATTTCTATAAATCTTAAATATAATCTATATACAAACCTACATGTACAAATTGGATATTTTCATCTGTTGCTCACAAAAATTTTATAATTTCTCCCTATGATGGTCTTTTCAAGCTTTTATATGTCACAGAAATAGTTCCTCCCTTTGGATAGGTGTAGGTAAGTAGTTGGATTACTGAGCACATTCTGCTTTATCCTATGTTAGAGTAAATCCCAGATGTTTTAGATTTTTGAATTTGAGTATTCTAAAATTAATAAAGCCCTTCTTTCCTTGTGCTTCAATTTTCTAGGACCTCATCGTTGACCAGACAATAGAGAAAGTTTCTTTCTGTGCCCCAGACAGGAACTTTGATAGGGCTTTCTCGTATATTTGTCGGGATGGCACCACACGACGCTGGATTTGCCATTGCTTCATGGCTGTTAAGGACACAGTGAGTTTGTGCATCCTGTTTTTTCATAATTGCATTCAGAAACTGGGTTTTCTTCATATTTGGTTAGTCATGATCTCCCTCCCAAAAACATAGGTAAGAAACTAGATGCTACAACAGCTACTAGTGATTATAGTGCACAAGCATAAAACTTCCTTCCATTTGGCCATCAATTTACCTTCAAATAACCCAGTAACACATTGAGTAAGATGAAATGTAGACATTCAGGATTAGTCTGTGGTCACTGGATTTTAGCTAATGTGCTCATGGTTGTATACATTTCTTTTTGTTATTGTTTGTGTTTTCTTTTTTTATGCTTTACTTTTTAAATTCAGTTTTATTTTCAATTCCAATTTTCTCCCCCGTCCATTAAGAAAGCAAGAGAAATAAAGCCCATTACAAGCATGTATAGACAACCAAGCAAATTCCTGCATTAACCCTGTCTCTCCCCTCAAAAAAGCAAGAAAAGGAAAAACATAGAAGAAAATATTCTTCAATCCATTTCTCTTAGTTGTCCATCAGTTCTCTTTCTGTAGATGGATAACATGCTTCTTCATGAATCCTTTTGGAATTGTGGTTTGTCGTTGTGTTGATCTAAGGTTTTGAAAGTTGATTGTCTTTACAATACTGTTGTTACTATATAAATTATTCTTTTGGTTTAAACAAAACAAAAGTGGTTTACATCAGTTCATACAAGTCTTCCCAGATTTTTCTGAAGCCATCTCCTTCATTATCTCTCACAATAATGCATGTATCTCTCTTTAAATTGGATGTAATTCATTATTAGAATTTCAGTTTTCTTAAACTTGAATGAGTTAGTACACCTACCTAGGAGCTACTTTGGTGAAAATGGCAATAATTGTAAATACTGTATATAAACTTCCCCAAAAAGCCCTCAAAGGGATAAAAAGATTAAAGTGGCATCTATTTTGTAATCATTCAAGAACCCTCTTCTAAAGTCCTGTTTTGATGCCTCATCATGTCATGGAAGTGACATGATCCTGAGCTCATCAAGGCAAGAGTAATGGCTTTAAGTACAAACAAAGTTAGCCACAAGATAACAAACTATTTTGACCAAAACAGCTCATGAAGACTTTTTTTTTTTTAAAGGTTTATGGTTTGCATCAGAACATCAGTTTAGATTTGTAATCAAATCACAGATCTCTTAAAATACTCAAGTAATAAATAACTAGAAATGCTAACTACATCCAGGGAAATTCTGGCATAAATGAGCACAAAACTCCTTCCTGGTTTGAGTTCCATCCTAAAGTAAAAGTTCAGATTTTTAAAAATCTAAACACAGTAAAGAAACAACCTGACTGTAAAGTCCAGCTGAAAAGTAATGTAGCTACCAAAACCCAGTCTGGAAGGGAAAATGCTTCTGCTCTTCTGGAACTGACTTAACTCAAAATCCACTGGGCCAACTCTAGGGGTATTGTGGAGAGGTATAGAGACAACATCCTTTTTTCTCATTTTAGACTCCAAAAAAGGCTCAACAATTGTTTATTTTTCATTCTGTCTAGACTTTCAAATCCTAAAAAGCTTCAGAACTCAGATTATCCCATTTTAACTTTAGGACAGTTTTTATTTACTTAATTGTCTTTCAAAGTTTCTTGGAATTCCCTAGGACAGTGATGGGGGAACTTTTTAAAGAGGGGGCCAAAGGAAAGGAAATGCTCATCTGTCAGTCTGTTTCTAAGGCAACTCTTTTGAACTTCATTGTATTGTATCCTACTCATTGTATTCGTCAGATTAGGAATAATGTCCCTGCCCGAAAGAACATTTCAGGGGGCCTCATCTGGCCCACAGGCCTTAGTTTGCCCATCACTGGTCTAGGAGACTTTTCCTATTTTTAAAACATTGGACCTCCTTCACATAGTCTTTGTATAGATAATAATCCAGCTATCCTCACATAAGATCCTTTTCCTAAAATCTCTCCATGGTTTGACCTTTGTTCTTCATTATTAGCTGGGTGACTGTGGCTCTTCACTTGACTTCAGAGTCCCAGGCTCTGAATCTATATATAAGTTACAAACAAGTTGCTCATCTGCATTGGTTGACTGAATTTCCAAATTGTGAGTTCTCTATACTAACAAAATACCAGATTCAGGCAAAAACAAATTCAAATTCTATGTTATTCCTACTTAGAAAATGGATCATTTTATTAAAGAGTTAAGATGAAAACATAATCAGATTCTGTCAGTATCATTCTTCAGCACAAGAGCTGAAGGACCACTAGGAAGAACTATAACTTTTGAGAGATGATAGGAATTTTAGAGAATAGTCATTGTTGTAATGTCTAATCCTATGAAATCCATTATCATTGCTGACCTTACTTATAAGGAGAGGAGACAGCTGCCTATGTATAAGTTGGGCCTCTGGGAAGGACTCACAAACATCTTGCTCATTGTTGCTGGTGCTTGAAATGCTCCCACCCCTTCTCCATGTTAGCCAATCCTGAACTGGTCATGTGGCCTCTCTGAGCTTGCTCTCTCGTTTTACAAAGTATGCACTAGATGGTGCCTTATTACTAATGTCTGTGTTTGTGAAATTCCCTTAATAGGGGCTAGATATATCATTCCTGTTCTCCTTGGAGAAGGTATACAATAACTTGAATTCATAATGTTGGGTAGTTGTAACTACAAAAATTACATTACTATTAAGCTACACTAAAATCTGTCTTAATACCCACTACTGGGAGCTCTTCTGTTTCCAGACACAGGGAAGATATTGGGAGTCCTAGGCCCCACCTAGCCCCAAGGAGTTGACAGCAGGCTGACCAAGGCTTAAGTAGAACTGTGACCACCTATGTCATCTGTCCCACACCCAGGCAGCTCAAAAAACAATTGAGTTATCAAAGCCCAGCACCTCCCAGCCTATCGAGATGGTTATTAACAAGGCAGTTGTCTCACATTTCTGGTAATTGTAATGAAGGAGCCCAATTCTTCCCTACAAATATCTAAATAGGATTACAGATGAGGCAAAAGTAAAGAAAACAAAGAGAAGGACTGGTAGGCCCCTCTGTCCAGTTCATAAGTGCACAAAAAGGAGGCCAGAGGTAGCTGCAGGAGGTCAAACACTAGGAAACAGCTCAAACCACTAAGGGAGACAACTTGGGAATCATCAGACTCCCTCAAAATCATAACCAAACAAATAGATATTCTTGTTTCAAGAACTCATAAAAGATGCATGATAATACATGTATAAACCAGATCAAGTTGCTTACCATCTCCAAGGGAGGTGGGGAGGGGGGGAGAAAGGAGACAATTTGGATCTTTTAATTTCAGAAAACATATGTTGAAAATTGTTATTTTATTTTCCCAATTAAATGTATTATCTTTGAATTTTTAAAAAAGGAATCATAAAAGAAATATGCTCATATCTTTTAGAGTCATTGAAGGCAAGTTAAAAAAAAAGATAGCAATCATCTCCTGAAAGAAATCCCAAACCAAAAACACCCAGAAATTTAATTCCAAAATCCAAAGCTTCCAAATCAAAGAAAAAAAATACTACAAGCAGCCAGAAATAAAGATTTCAAGTACCAAGAAATCCATAGTCAAGATCACACAAAACTTTATGACGATTATATTTATGGAGAGAAAACCTTGGAATACAAAATTCCAAAAAGAGAAAAATGCTTTTACAAACAAAAGAAACTTCCTCTGAAAAAAGTAAGCACAATTCTACGGGGGGGGGGGGGGGGCGGGGGGGAAGGAAACTTTAAATAGACTGTTGGACTTTCAAGCATTCTCAATGAAAAGACTAGATCTAAATAGCATCTTTCAGTTGTAAACATAATAGTCAAGAGAAACCTTGAAAGATAAATACATGTGAACATCAGCTCCCGTGAATTTAACAAGGATGTTCACTGTCAATACTTAGTCTTCATATAGTTTTAGAAATGCTCATTTTAACATTAGATAAGAAAAAAGTTTAAGGAAATATGCGTAGGCAAATATCACCTTAATAGATGGTCATTGCGGTTTTAGAGAATCCTTAAAATTAATTAACTTTAGTAAAATTATAGATTATTTTTATGTGGATGTATTTTATAGTCTATCCTTTTTAATATTGTCCATAAAACTTAGCTGGCAAAATAGAACAAATCCTTTCAAAAGAACTAAATAATGCGTAAGATGTCTGAATATATAAGATGTCTTACAAAGGCATATATAAGAATTTTATGAATACAAATGCAAAGTAGTCCTTATAAAAACACAAATTATTGGAGAAATATTGGTTACATATGTTTTTGCCTTACCAATATAACAAAAATTACAATACTAACTAAACATATATAGTACCATATTAATCACACTAACAAATGGTAACTATAGAACTAGAAAAATATCAAAATCCCTTCAGGTTATTATGCTCTCCCTTTCTCAATCAGACTCCTTAGGAAAAAACTGTCTCCACTGTGGCTTGCCTTCCCTGTCTCTTACTCCTTAACCCTTTGCAGTCTGGTTTCTGACCTAGTCATTCAATCGAAACTACCTTCTCCAAAGTTACCAGTGGTCACTTAATTATCAGATCAAATAGTCTTTTCTCAGGCCTTATCCTTCTTGATCTTGCTGCATTTGAAATTTATATTTATTTGAAATATTTTATTTGAAATTTATATTTATTTCTTCTTAGATACTCTCTCCTCTCTGGGTTTTTATCACACTGCTTTCTCTTGGTTCTCCTACTTATCTGACTACTCCTAAATCTCCTTTGATGGCTCATCCATATCATAGCCTCAAATGTGTGCATTCCCCAATTTTATATCCTAGGCCACTTTATTCCTTCCCTTTATACTTTGGGTAACTGTGAAAGACTTAAGAAATATAATCAGTCAAACTGATGATGATATTTTCCACCTTTTGGCAAAGAGGTGATGGACTAGAAATATGGAGTGAGACTTGTTTGCAGACATGACCAACATGTGATTTGTTTGACTTTACTAATTGTTAATAAAGAGAAAGCTTTTATGGAGTGGGTTGGGGTTTTGAGGGGAGGATAGTGAATAGTGATACACCCCCCCCCCTCAAAAAAAGAAAGAAGTATGCATGAGATTTTTTTTAAATACATAGAAAAGAGCAGAAGGAATTGCAGAAGGGGACACAGAAAAACAGTCATTTTGGCTCTAATGAGAAAATTTGTTAAAATTAAAAAAAGCTGTAAGTAATAAAAACTCACAGTGTTATATACAAATTTTTTTCTGTTCTTTGCATAAGGAAATGTTTATATTAATTGACATTATCAAGTTCATAATAACAAAGGATATATTTTTTAAAACTTTCTAAGTTACTCAGTGTAAATGACAAGTTATCAGACAATTTCCCAAAAGCACATTTTGATATGGGAAAACAAGATAGATTGAGGAGCATATGAGATCACTAAACTCCCTGGCTCATGTTAAATAGCTTTGAGTCAAATGAAGATATTTGATTATGAAAGAATTAAATTTTGTTTTATGTGCACTAATAGATGGAGAAAGAACATTGGTCCTTAAAAATTTGATTCTGGTATAGCTATTTCTAATTGCTTTTTGAACTTAGGTTTGAACATAATTGGGTTTCTCATAAGTAACAGAATGCATAGCATGATAGAAAAGATGCACCAGGAGTTTGGAAGACAAAGGTTATAATTTCAACTCTGTTACTGACTAGCTGTGTAACTTTGGACAAGTAATAAAAGCAATCTGGGCCTCAATTTCTATACCTATAGAATGAAGGAATTGGACAAGTTCAAGTTCTTCCTTGACACTGATATTTTTCCTACTTTATAGCTTTGGGTTGTTTGTTTTTTTCCATAGGATTAGCCTTCCCAATAAATTTCTGATGTCAAAATATACTGTTCCTGCAATTTTTATTATGTTTTATACCATTTACATCCATCTCTTAAATGCTTTAGTAAATATCCACCAATGACATGTCCACAAAACCAATGCTATAAAGGGAGAGATAATATTCTAACCCTTTAAAAAGCTGTTATTTTCCAATTAATGGTTACATTCATACTGATTCTTTTATGCAAAGCTCAGGATTTGTTTTATTACAAATCTTTAAAGTTTAATAAGCAGTTAGTGTAGTAAACTCTCAGAGGCAGTGTGTCATACCTCTGACACCTACTGGTCTCTCAGGGCTCCGTGGAAACTGTAAAATGTTAAGTTGCAGGAGAGGTGCAGGCCAACACTGGTAGGAAGTGTCCTTACTGGGAGTGAATATTCCTTTTTTTTTTTTAAGTTAATTCCCTTCTATTTGCTTTATTTTTTCCTTAGGCCCCAGAAAAGAAAAGGAGGAGCACCTTTAGTATAGAAGTAGAATTCCTGTGGGCATATGTGTTTGAACTCATTTTCAAAGAAAATGTATATATAGATTGTGAAACATTAAGGCACAAAGTTAATTTTCCATACTAATAACTGTGAACTAAATTCTTACAACCCCCCCCAAATTCTTAAGTTAGATCTGAAGTCTTCTGAAATGATGGGGACCTCAGGATAGACTCCTTCATAAAGAGAAATTTATTTATGGTTCTTTAAAAAAGGCTAATTGGAGCCTCCCTGCCACTCCCTTACTTTCTTTTGGGAAGTTTGAACTCACTTTGCTCACAAACATGAGATGCCGCTGCACTCTTCCCTTTCCACAGGGAGAGAGACTGAGCCACGCAGTGGGTTGTGCTTTTGCCGCATGCCTGGAACGGAAACAGAAGCGGGAGAAGGAGTGTGGCGTGACGGCCACCTTTGATGCCAGCCGGACCACCTTTACCAGGGAGGGCTCCTTCCGCGTCGCCACGGCCACCGAGCAGGCAGAAAGAGAGGAGGTCATGAGGCAGATGCAGGACACAAAGAAAGGTACCGTCGCGTGGCTTAGCCGTGGGCCCAAGGGAGCTTGGACTGTGAGGGGGTGCCGGCACTCCGTGTGGGACAGCCTGTGTGCGGGCCGCGTCCTTCAGCTCCTTAACAAGCCATTTCAGTCCATTGGGTGGGGTGTGCCGGCATGAGATGGGAAACACCCCGCTGCCCTCACTTGTATTGGAGGGCCATGTTTCCTGGAGCTGCTTGTGGGCTCTCACCGGAAGAGGCAGTGTGGCGCAATGGCTAAAGAGTTAGATTCTGGACAATATAGATTTGGGTCCTGTTCTGCATATACCATCTTCAGGAATCATGGATGAGGGCTCCAGGCATCTCTTTAAAACTTTAAGTAACAGAGCAGCTGGGCGGCTCAGTGAATAGAGTGGCCGACCAGGCCTGGAGACAGGAGGTCCTGGGTTCAAATGTGGCCTCAGATTCTTGCTAGCTGTGTAACCCCAACTGCCTAGCCATTATTGCTCTTCTGCCTTGGAACCAATACTTAGTATCAGTTCTAAGACAGAAGGGAAGGGTGTTTGTTTGTTTGTTTATTTTAAAGAAAACTGTAAGTAGCACACAAGTTGTCCTGACCCAGGGGAAGACTACTGAGTTTTGTCACTGAACCTGGAGTCCTGCGACCGAGGTTCAAGTCCAAGCTCTGGCACCTGCTCTGCCTTTGGCCACACCTCTCTGGCCATTTCCTCTTGTGGAAGTGAGCTGGCCTCAGCCTGTGAGTCACTGACCCGGATCAATAGAAGAGATTGTTATCGTGAGAGCTCCTCTTTCCCCTCTGCAACACCCCTCAGAAGCACTGGCAGAGCACCCCGACTTGTAAAACAGGGACCCCACAGCTAGGATGCGTGTCCATGGAGAAAGAACTAGACATTCAGGCTTCATCTCCTTTTGAGTCTTCCCATCTAGCGGTGAGACCACCTAGATGTCACGGCGGCACCCATTAGGCTTCCACTTTGGTAGCTCGAGAGCAGTGAAATCGAACGGGAACAGAACTCACTTGGAACTTTCTGACCCCCCCCCCCCCCCCAGCGCCTTCTAGGAGACCTCTGTGAGGAGAACCCGGGGGAATGGCTTTTCTTCGTGTCTGACTCACAGGCAGGTTACATTTGCTTACACACCATAAAGCTCGAACCACAGGGTCTAAGGTCTGTTCCAACTTTAAAGTTCCTCAATCTTGAAATTGGTTGTTTAACCTGTGACAGGAGGGTAAGTGATTTCTTTTTTGTTGGTAAGAAAGATAAGCCACACTTTCTATAACAATTAGAGGATGAAAGATTTTTTTTTTAACTCCTTAGTTATGTGGGCTCTGATTGTTTCAAAGAGGCACAATCTCCCTTTTCCTTTCCTTTCCTAAGCTGAAACAGATATGAAGACTACAGCAGCTTCCTCAGCAATACCCAGTAACACCGCCCCGTCCCCATCTTCTCCCACCTCCCCAACGGCCGACACCGCCGCCTCCCTGGAGATGAACAACCCCCACGCCATCCCTCGGCGTCACGCACCGATCGAGCAGCTTGCCAGACAAGGTTCTTTCCGAGGCTTTCCTGCCCTTAGTCAGAAGATGTCGCCTTTTAAACGCCAGCTGTCCCTGCGCATCAATGAGTTACCTTCCACTATGCAAAGGAAGACTGATTTCCCCATCAAAAACGCAGGTAAGGTAGACTCCGCCTGGCTTCATAGCACCACTAAGACTAGTCCTTTGGTTTACCAAATGTTTTCTGATTCCTGGCGTTGATAGGGGGCCCCTGCCAACCCTACCAGATAAGTAGCTGCTGTTGTCCATTTAAATTTCCCAATGAAATAAACTTGGGCCAAAGAAGGAGACTGTTCTGATCATTTTATCTCCCTTCCTGTGGGCAGGGGGGGAGGCAGAAGAGGGCCCTCTGCTAAAGAACAAGCATCTCTAGTTTCTTATGTTCCTGTTTGGCAGTCAACAAGAGTAGTTTAAAAAGCCTTGGAAACAAATGCAATCTAATAGACATAGGAAGTCAGAAGGTCTTTTAAAAAAAGATAAATTTTTTTTATCTTTATGCTCTTCCTCCAAAGGGGTAAAGGAAGGATTTGGGTTTCAGTTTAAGAACTGCTCATCTGCCATCAGGGGTTTGCTCACTCTACTGCTTATATATCTGAACACCAACTGTCTCTCTTTCCCTCCCTTCAGTTCCTGTAGAATTATCCTCTTCAGTGGGTCTTGAAAGATTAGATAGATCTAGTTAGTCCTTTGATAAATATACTTTAAGAACCTGAGGGACTCCCTTCTCTCTCAGTCACTATTGAGTTTTTATTCCATCATGATGTAAGGAAGCTTTCTCCCTCAAGACAGTCCTTGAGGAATGCACTATAAAATTATACTACTGCTGTTCTGTACTGAAACCAGTGCATCTCTTGGGAGAGAATTCCTAGATAATTCAAGGGGTCCCATTTATCACCTCTGGCGGTAAGAAACGGGGTAGGGACAGTTAGCCTCACTTTACAGACGAAGAGACCAAAGTTCAGGGTGGTTCTTTGATTTTAACAAAAACCACAAGGGTAGATTATTGAGCTTAAATTAAGAAAAACTTCTGGGCTCCTATTCTTGTGCTCAGTTTACTAAACCCTGCTGTTTGTGAGCCCAGATACCCCTGACATTATACAGTTATGGTAACTTTATTCAATTGCTCCTGAATTGAGCCCAGATCACAGAATATTGTTAGTGGAGAAAAGTGATCAAGATACAGGTAACTTCTAGATTTTTTTATCCAGATTGTTCTTAGCCCAAGAAAAACTCATCTCACATATGGGAAATGAGAGAAAACAGAAGAGCATTTGGGGAATTCATAGGTGCAGGCGAAATACT
Source organism: Gracilinanus agilis (assembly GCF_016433145.1). NCBI lineage: Eukaryota > Metazoa > Chordata > Mammalia > Didelphimorphia > Didelphidae > Gracilinanus > Gracilinanus agilis. The sequence goes on along the minus strand of NC_058131.1, from coordinate 478,815,061 downwards.
GAGCTCGGGGACATCCCTGTGGTTTATACTTTACTGTCAGGATAGATGTGGTCAGGGATGTTTTTGACATTGTGCTTCCAGAGCCCAGTGCTAACACTGTCTTTTGAGCTTGACAGATCAGGCTTTCCTCTTCAAATGAGAGGTGCCACCCTTGTGCTGATGACAGTGTATTTCACTATTGCTCACCTTTCCAATCACGAATAATTCTCTGATTTCCAGTGCCAGAGGTAGAAGGGGAAGCAGAGAGCATTAGTTCCTTGTGCTCACAGATCACTAATGCCTTCAGCACCCCCGAGGACCCCTTCTCATCTGCCCCAATGACCAAGCCCATGACGGTGGTGGCACCGCAGTCCCCTGCCTTTCAAGGTTGGTGTTGTCTTGCCTTGCTTAGAGTTAAAACATTTCACTAAAAATTGTTTCACTCTTCTTTCTACCTGCATGTTAGCAATCTGAGCTTCCTAAAGACCACTTAATTTTGCATTTCCTGTTCAAAAAGTGCTTTGTGGCCTGTCTCACTACAGTCTTGAGTTTTGGCATGTGTGTCCTCTGTCTGTCCTCACATCATCTATATCACCCACACTATTCCTTGCCTAAAGTTTCATCTGCCTCTTATCTGTTGAGGGTTACTTCCTTTAGTGCACAGTGGTTTTACGTCTCATTTACAACCAGTACACTTCTAATAAGTAACAATAATCAGGATTGTTTCTGATTATATACTTTCTATGAATATTAACCTGGAAGCCAGCCCACTAGGAGAAACATTTGAACACACTGTCCACTCTCAGAAAGAGGCACATGGAAGATGCTTCTCATTTTCCATGTTAATTTATTTCATCTTTTGGGCCGTGAGCTACATTCCACTTCAGCAATAAAGAACAGGCTGGCTTGACTGCGAACAGATACCAAATTAACACTGTGTTTTGATTCGCTGGACAGGGCAAAGAAATAGGCCTTTACAATTTATATTGTAAACTTTTAAAACCTGAACTTAGAACTTGAGAAACAACTCACAGTTTAACAATGCCCCTTTTGCGTAGGTAATATCATTTACAACATAGACAGGTTTCTGCTCAAGTTATATTTGTTTTAAATGATGCAGATAGCATGTAAGCCTAGCTGCCCATTCTCAAGGATGGAGCACATGGAAAAAGCCAAATGGTCGCTCCTCATTTTTTCAGACTTATCTGAAGAGACTTTATAGCTTAAGGGTAGAGGATATTGGAATTCTTACCTGAAAGGAAAGGAGCAAAGGTGGAGAGAGTTTATTTAATAAGGAAGACAAGGAAGGAATAAGAACCTGTATGTATGAAAACTTTTTAAAGGGAAAGAAAGAGCCTTGATCATTGCTAGAAGGAAGCAGTCATAATTTAAAATTGTAATGGACAGTGGAAAATAATGGCTCATGAGTTAATGAAAGAGCCTACCAGAGTATTATATATGTATGTGTAAATTATATCACATAGAGCTTGAACAAAAGAAAAAGAACTACTTGGTCTTTCAGGAAAATGGTACCAGAAAGAAACGATTTCTCTAATCTGTGCTTTTCCAAAAATTATAATTAGAACAGGAACATTTTGATGCTCCTGAGGCTGATTTTGCTAAGCTGGATAGAAGAGTAGTATTTCATCTGATCACCTCTTTGCCAAAATTACTAACAAAAAATAAGCTTTTCAATCTTGTGACCATTCATTATGCAAATATCGCATGTTGGCCTCAATTACCAGCCCCTCAGTCATCTGCACATTTTGCATGAATTAACTCCATTGATGTTGTCTGCTCCCATTTTAGCTAATGGCACTGACCCTGCCTTCCATGTGTTTGCTGCTAAGCCAGCCCAAACTGCTCTAGCACCCACAGCAATGCCTGTTCGTGAAACCAACCCCTGGGCCCATGCCCCTCCTGCTGCTAACAAGGAAGTTGCAGCTACACATTCGGGTAAGGCAGACATAGATTTTGGTGAGGATCCTGGGATCGGCTGCATGATCCTGGACCAAGACCAGCCATGTACCTAGATGGGAAAAGGGAAAGGATCCTTTAAAAAAAAAAAAGCCGATTTCTCATCTTAGAAATAATCTGATCTGAAGATGATGTGGTAAGAGAGAAGAAAGCAAGATATTGGTTTTTTTGTGAGAGCAGTGGTCTGATGAATGGACCATAACTCCTGACCTGATAGCTTAAAAGAAAATTTGTCACCAGGATAAGACAAAAAAAAAAACAAAACAAAAAAACACCACCACAAAAACTTTGCAAGTTGCAAAAACAAGTTCACAGGCATCAGGATATTGAATCATTTTCCCTTTATTCATCTGTCGAAGAAATCTAGAGCAGATTACATCAGTCTTAATGAATCAATCTTGGCTCTTTGATTATTTTCAAACTTGTTTTTCTATCGAGGATGAGCTTTGGTCCCTGGAAATTTTTGTCAGGCTCTGAACAGCTGCTTTGGTCCTTTGAGCTGTCTTAAAACAATTCCAGCAATCCCTGAGCCAACAATGCTTTTTGATGCATTCTCTCCCATCCCTCCATAAAATTTTCGCATCCAGTGATAAACTCACCAAAATCACAAAATGTCTAGCTAGGAGGATTTTTTTCTACAATACTGGCCAATAAAATAACCGTGGTTATTACCAAAAAGGGAATCTAAGTATAACCAGTTAACATTCCTCCTCATTGTTTTTGTTGCAGGCACAGAATGGGGTCCCTCACCTGGAGCAGCCTCACCAGGGATCTTTCAAGCTGGTCACCGGCGCACGCCTTCCGAAGCTGACCGTTGGTTGGAAGAGGTTTCCAAGACAGTTAGGGCCCAGCAGCCCCAGGCTCCTGCTGCCCCGCTGCAGCCAATTCTCCAGCCTCCTCCACCCCCAGCTCTCTCCCAGCCAGCACCATCTTTCCAAGGAAATGCTTTCACTGCCTCTCCACCTGTGCCAGTGGGTGTAGTCCCACCAATCCAGCCAGCATTTGTTCCTGCCCAACCCTACCCTATAGCCAATGGGATGCCCTATCCATCCTCAAATGTGCCTGTGGTCGGCATCACCCCCTCACAAATGGTGGCCAATGTGTTTGGCACTGCAGGCCACGCCCAGGCAAATCACCCCCATCAATCACCCAGCCTGGTCAGACAGCAGACATTCCCTCAGTATGAGATGAGCAGCGCCATCACCAGCCCCTTCTTTACAGCCTCTGCCCAACACCTCAACGGTTCTGCAGCTTTCAATGGTGTGGACAATAGCAAGTTGGCTTCAGGGGACAAGCCATTGGAGGCTTCTGCTACTGCTGACCCAGTGGATCCTTTTGAAGCTCAGTGGGCTGCATTAGAAGGCAAGGCGAAACAGCGCACTAACCCCTCACCGACCAATCCTTTCTCCAGTGACTTACAGAAGACATTTGAGATTGAACTTTAAGCAGCCCCTGGGGCTCATGCACAGGGCCTGCCATTTAGGTGAGGGAAGAGGGGTAAAGGAGCAAAGGGGACTTTCTTTTTCTGATCAGCACACTTTTTGGTAATCCCAAAGGCCCTATGGAACAAATTGGGGCACACAGCGCAGGAAGGAATATGATTTTTAAGAAAAATCACTTTAAAAAATCCCAACAGATGACCTGCCCTGCATTTAGAATAAAGGAGTCATGGAAGCGTGCCCTTCCCATGCCTCTCCCTCTTTATCGCACCTATCCTGGAGAAACAGTGGCCGAAGAGAAGGAGCAGAAAGCTGTACCAGAAGCACATTTGTAGGATGGAGAACGTGAGGGAAAGTAAATAAGATCTGCCTTTGTTTTTCAGTACATCTGCCTGCCTCCGTTTGAGCACCTCATGGGCAAAGGAATGTAGTCTACTCCCAGCCTGAGGAGAGGAGAAGGAAGAGCAGGGTGTGCTGCCTGCCAGGATTAAGGAGTAGGGGGAGGAAGCATCAGAGCCCAGCACAGCTGTCCTTTGGGGGGGAAGGTGAGCTTCCACCTTAAGTAACAATGAATATTATATATATATATAAATATATTACAAAAAAGCCAAAATTTTTATTTTTATGCATTTAGAATATTTTAAATAGTTCAATATTAAAAAGTTGTAAGAGTTGTAAGTAATCTTGCCAAAGGGAAAAGAAGGTTAGCTGTAAGAAATTGTATATAAGATTGATTTATCATTGATTCCTATCAAAAGTAACCAGAGAAGGAAGGTTAGAGGGTGTGACGAAGGGGGTTCCTAACTTGTTCTTTAGCATTCGTTGTAAGTAGCACATTGCAACAACAATCATGAGTCGTGACTAATAAAGTTCCTAGATGGTAGAATTAAATAAAGATGATGAAAGAGCAGTATTTTCCTGGCTTTCAAACGACTGCAAAATTCTATTGGATCTAAAATATATATAAATATATGTACACATGTGTGTATACATATGCGCATGTGTGTATATATATATATATATATATATACACACACACCGTCTTTTTTCCTTTATGTATTCATGCTCTTTCCTTGTGTTGATCCTTTTCTTGCTTTTAACACTCCTGAGACAGTCACAGAATCATCTTCACAAGGCAGTGTCTGGGGCTGTGTTTTCCCAGGTGGCCCCATGACCCCAGCTCTCAGCTGTTGCTTTTCTTCTCCGTCTTTGGTGAAAGTTTGTGGAGGGGAGAGATCCTGCTTCCTTTCGCTTTTTGTGGTTTTTGTTTTTTACCCTCATCTGTTTTGATTAATGAAAAGCCCATTGCCAGCTATACCTGTTGGACCTCTGGTAACAATACAAAATCCCATCTCATTTAATTTTACTTTTAAATGTTGGCCTTACAAATCAAATGTAAGTTATATATATATGCATATATATATATATATATTTGTACTGATGACAATTTATAATCTGCTTTAACAGAAATAAATGTTGGTGGTAAGAAACTGTTGCCAGTGGAACTGTTCTTTCCCTATTTCTTCTCTAGCAACATCTGTCCATTTGCCTCCTGTTTTCTTTTCTGGCTATTTATGTCCTGAGCCTTACTTAACAACCCTATAAACCCTCATGATACTGTGGGCAGAAAATATGTTTTACTGGGGACCATTTAGGGTTCATAGCCTAGTAACACAGGCCTGTCCCGGACCCCTCTCTCAATGGGATTTTTCAGTCAGATGTTAAACTCTTTCACATGTAACTAGGGATAAGCCTAGCTGCTTGTTAACTCTGCTCCTGGTGGTGTCCCAGGTTAAAGAATCTGATAACTAAATGTTGTCCCTGGCATCAGGCCTAAATAGAGGAGATGTATGTTGAAACATCTGTAAGAAATGTGGTAGAAATCTGGAAAAGTCAGAAAGTCCTCTCGCTTGTCCTGCTTGGCAGATGCTCTGCCTAATTTCAGTGGCAATGGAGACAAAAATAACTGAATAACTTTGTGTAAGATTGCTAGTGTTGGCCTAATAGACAAATAAGCATAAGAAAACAGACTTTATTTTCCAATTTCTGCAGCATCCATGAAAATGAAAAGAAACTTTGATAATGCCTAATAATATTTTTAAAGTAAAAATGTCTTTCCCACAGAGCTCCCTGGAATGGGAGGGAGGGGTAGACTGAGAAATAGTCAGCCTTGGTGAAGTTGGTTCCATTTCCAACCAGTGCCCAGCTATGCCAATATAGGAAGACACCATCCCAAAGGAGAGCCATTTTTTTCAAAGCCACACCACATCCAAGGCTTGTATTTCCGTTTGGAGACAACTTTAGAGGTGTTCTGCCAATTCTGTTGGGAATTAGCCACATGGAGAGCTGAGGTGGTTGTGTTTATCCTTCTGTAAACACTCATCTATATACACCTGGTGTGCACAGAACAGTTACTCCAGTGATTGCTGCTTTATTTAGTTCTAGCCTTGGTGTCATGGGACAGCTTTGGGTTTATGGAAGCAGTTTAACTTGGATCTGTGTGAGGTAACCCTCAACAGAAAAGCAGAATGAATCCCCCCCCTTGGGATCAAGGCTACCAAGGCTGTGTGCCAGATGGGAGCAACAGATTCAAACCCTCTCTCCAGAGGAGGATTTCAGATGAGTTTGTCTGATACCAGAAGTTTTCTAGGCTGCAAAAGCATTTGGACTGTGGAAGCATCTCAGATCGCTGCCCATCCTGACCCCAAAGGAAGGTCAGACTCTGGTTTGGCTGCAGCACAATTATTGATCCTTATACAAGATGCATGCTCACTTAGATGGACCACACTTCAACACCCATTCAGCCAAGGTGAATAATGCAAGTCTTTTAGAGCTGTAAAAACTGTATTCTAAAAAAATATATAAAAATACCAGTTCTGTCCCCTAGAGCTCAGTGTGGGAAACGGCAGTTCTGCTTTCATCTAAGCAGTCTCATTACAAAATGACTTACAATAGTGTCTGAAGAGCAAACAAAGGAGGCACCGGTGATGAGGGCAGGAACTTATCCCAGCTGTTGCTACTGCAGCAGTATTATAATTGATGGATTTTTTAAAAGGACAATCTGTGGAGGAGACACAGACCTTCTGTCTGCCGTTCTCTGGTTGCCATGTCTTGCCTCTCTCCAGCCATGGTGTTTGGGAGCTAGGGCAGGAGACAGCTTTCATCCCTGCTGCCAAACAGGACGGGCATGGGGCTGGTAGCGGGAACAGCTGGCACAACAGAAGCTGGAGTAGTATTCATTGCCACAGAGCTGAGCTTGCAGGATCAGATCACAATTGGCAAGCTCCGGCTGGTCTATGCACTCCCTGCTGGGGTCCCTGGGCTGCTCTACAGCTTCTAGGACAAAACAAGCCAGGTGAGACCCTCTAAGACTTAGAGTCTAAGTGAAGCTTATCCTAGACCATAAACAATTTCAGTTCTTTGAATGCCCAGCGGCCTGATATTGATTGGCTCCTTAACCTTGTAAATTCCAGTTGGGCAATACACGTCCAAGGGCCAACCTAATCCTCTCAATATCAAAGAACACTATTCCAGGAGGACTGTATATGTGGACACACATCAGTGCTTTTAAGACTCTCCGGAGTGAGTTGGCTTCCAGGAAACCAGCTGATTTACAGGAGGCCCACTCAGTCTCACGAAGCACATGAGATGGAGAAGGGGACAGAGGGCATGACAAGAATAAAATCATAGCTTTCTTGGCCTTTAAGAAGAGTAGATAAAGGGAGGCAGCTGGATGGCTCAGTAGATTGAGAGCCTAGAGACAGGAGGTCCTAGGTTCAATTCTGGCCTCAGACACTTCTTAGCTGTGTGACCCTGGGCAAGTCACTTAACCCCCATTGCCTAGTCCTATAACAAATAAAATTAATATAGAAGGATATACGTAAAAGATATTAGGGTTTAAAAAAAAAGAGTAGGTAAGTCAAGGTGGAGACCAGCCCCCATAGCATTTTTAAATAGACAAAATTTGGGCTGGTGCTTTTCTGTGAGTTCTCTCCTTTACCCTTTCACAGGTCAGTGCTGCCTGTGTGGGGGACCCCGGCTCTAATAATCCACCCCTGGAGAACACCACCTGCTCCTAAGATGATGCCCAGAATGCCTAGCTTGGGGATATAACAGTAATAAATACATGCTTTCATATACACAAATGGATTGTGACGTGTATCACTGTTTCAAATTAGCTCTGTGTAATATTTAATTTCAACTCAAAATTGTGTCTTTAAGCTTCCAAGTTTGTTGCTCAAGTGGCATGGATTCACTATTCAAATCTGTGTATATGTCTGTACATATCTATGTATGTCTATAAAGAGCAAGAAAGGGAAGGATGGAAGAGAAGGAGGAAGAAAGGAGGGGGGAGAGACAGAAAGAAAGAAGGAAGGAAGGAAGGAAGGAGATTGGATTGATAGAAATCAGGGGACTTGGGCCTTATCTCACACTGTTCCTTTTCACACACATATTCTGTGCTCCAGCCAAACAGGATGACTTGTCTCTCTTTTATGTTTTTGCATGCCTAGTAGAATGGACTGCTTCTACCTCTTAAACTAGCCTTAAGCAAAAATCATGTTGCTTTACTGGGCCTCAGTTTCCTTCTCTGCAAAATAAGAGAATTAGATTAAAGGATCTCTAAGGTCCCTTACAATTCTATGTTAATCTGTGGATTTTCTTCTCTTTATTCAGTGATCCTTTTCTTTCCCCCCCCCCCCCCATAAAAACTGTATCACTTATATTTAACATGTGATTAAAAAGAAAGCCCAACAACTCTCAGAAAATTGAGTGGAAAGCTCCGAGTAATTCTGGGGAGACTATAGGATACCAAACCACCCAATTCCCCATTTCTTTTAAGCACCTTTCCCACTGCTGAGTCTTCTGAGGCATAGAGAAGAATGCCACTGCTCAACTGCTACTCAATAAATATGTTGTTCAGTCGTATCTGTCTCAGTGACCACATTTGAGTTTTCCTTGGCAGAGATAGTGGAGAGGTTTGCCATTTCCTTCTCCAGCTCATTTTCCAAGATGAGGAAACTGAGACAGAGTTGTGACTTGCCATGGGTCATAAATCTAGTAAATGTCTTAAGAATAGATTTGAACTCAGGTTTTCCTTGATCTGGACTCAGCATGCCATCCATTGTGCTACCTTGCTACTCTAGGTTTGGGCCAGTCCCTTAATTTTATATCTAAGGATTGATTACAACAGATTGAGCTCTGAGGTTTCTGTAGGGACTGCTAATTAGTCCTATCTAGTTAGCCCCACATGAGGACTGGATTAGTTCTTGGGAGTAGGGCTTACTCCTAGGCCCAGTCAGTGACCTACTTGAGTTTTGTTTTGTTTTGTTTAATTGTGGCCTGAGACACAGAAATGGGCTGCCTCTCCTCCTTGCCTCTGAGTCTGATCACAGATTTGGAATGGGGCCTCACTTGTGTACTGAGCTGAATTATTAAAACATGAAACTACAGAATGCAACTTGACCAGGATGGGGAAAAGACTGAAGAATTCTGCAAACATTAAAATATCAACCCATTATACAGTTCAAATTCCATATTCTGACCTCTATGAGGATGAAATTCTAAATCCAAGTGATAGTGGTGGGTTCTAGTTCTAATCTTGGCTCTTCGAACAAGCTAGGTCACCTTGGGCAAATCACAACCACTCAGGGCCTCAATTGCTCCCTTGGTAAGAACCTGGTGCTAATAACAGCCACCCTACCCACCTGGCAAAGTGATCCAGAATATCAGATAGGTTTGAGAGTGCTTTGAAAAGCACCATCTAAATGTTATTATTCCTAAGCCTGGGATCCATCTATTTCTGTAATAAAATATCCTAAGACACTGAATACGCTTGAAATCTACTGAAACAGGATTCTAGTCAAGTTGGCAAAAAGGAGAAAACATTTAATTCTCTGAAAAATAATAGGAGCAGGGACTCATCTTCTCCTCCTCTTACCTGGAGGTCTAGGATGGACCACCTTCACCTCTGTACTGCGGCTGACAGCCTGGCTCCCACTGTAGGCACTGCAGGTATAGGACCCTTCATCGCGGGCTCGCGTATTGTTAATCACCAGGGTTCCGTCCTGGGACAGGTGGATGCGGTAGCCATCGCCTCGCACAGGCACCCCATTCCTGGGAAGGGAAGGAAGCTGGGGGTTATGCTGTTGAATATGTCCCCCACCCTTAGTGCCCTGGGGCAGCCAATCCATGGATGACCAAAGCAGGAAAGAGGCTAGGGTGAGGGCTGAAAGTCCACTACAAGCACAGATATTTATAGAAGAAAGGAGGAAGGGAAGACAGAAACTTAACTATTCCCTCCTTTTAAGAAGGAGCTTCTCATCTAAAGGTCAAGGCAAGACCTTCATAGCAGAAACATCCCAATGTCTCAGAGCAACAATCTAATCAGTCACTGGGAGCTCAAAACTGTGGCGTCATCCCCAAGTCTGCTTTATCTCTCAGAATCTAATCTGTTATTGATTCTGCCTCTGCAGTCACTCCCCCACCGATTTCTCTAGGGCCATGTGCTACCACCCCAATTCAGGGGATCATCTCTTCCCTAGACTATCATAATAGCCTTCTAACTGGTCTCTTGGTCTCCACTCTTTCACTCCATCCTGCATTTCACACAATGACAAAACATGTTTTCTATGTGCATCTCAGATTGTGTCACTGCCCTGTTCCAGGACGTTTCAGTGGATTACTCTTTGCCCCCAAATAAAGTCTAAATCCCTCATCCCATCTGGAGGCTCTCCCCAGTCTGTGTTTTCCAGCTTTAATTCACCCTGCTGCTCCCTTCCACACACACTTTGTTTTCCAGCCAAACAGAACAACTCTCTCTCAGTTGTGCTTTTTCTATCTGCTCTATTGAAATCAATCCCTTCCTTCAAGTCCTGGCTGAGGTGCCACTTCTTCCCCTTCCCTGATTCCCTCTTTTCCCACCTTCCCCCTAACTCTTTTTCTATAAAGTTCTTACAGAACTTTGCCTGTACCTTCTCTTTGCTCTTAATCAAAATCTGGCAGAATCTGTTTACATCTCTTCTACAAAGTCCTACTTTTAGCACCTTCTTGTGGTTTGGAGGTGACCTGAGAGGGTTCAGCAGGCTGACCATTTGGTAAGAAGAGGCAGCAAGGTGGATAGAGCTGTGGCCTGAAGGCAGTTCAAAATGGATCCTGTTGTTTGCTGTAAGACCATGGGCATGTCACTTAACCTCTCCCTCTGTTTCCTCAACCATAAAATGATAACAGTATCTATTTCCCAGAATTGTTGTCAGGATAAAACAGGATAATAATGTCTAGAAGAGGCCCAGCATGGGGCCTGTCACAGAATAGACACTACATAAATGCTAGTCGTCGTCATCATCATTGATTACTTAGCCAAGGTAACTCATAAAATGGAAACATTTTAAATGCCCACAGGTCCAGGCCAGTGACTGAATAGCAGAAAGAGGAGATGGTATTAAGAATCCCAGTTTCCAGACCAACTCCAAACTTTGACTTGGTTGTTGGTACTTTAAAGTGAGATCTTTATGTAATGATCAATGAGTAAACATAGTACTAGGGGCCATATCATATCCATATCAATCTTGACATTGTCATTATAAATAAAACTAGAAGGAACTTGCAATTAAATAGGAAGATGACTCATAGGTTCTCCTTAGACAAATAAAGGAATTAGCAGTGTTCATTTTATTATGCACTCAAAAGCAGCAAGAAATATCATTTAATGGGACACTGATAAATATTTAGGGTCATGATAATAAATATTTGCAAAAATATCACCACTTAAATAATTGCATCATTTGCACCAGCATTTGACTGCAGGGGACAAAAAGGGAGATAAAGAACTTAATAAGACCTTCCAAATTAAATCAACATATAGTTTGATACTGAGCTGAAAGTAGCTCTGGCTAGACAGAAAACATGAGCCATGAAAAAACAAGGAAAGAGATCAATAACCTGTAGATGTGCAGTGGAGTGGCCTCATTTCTGTGTATCATGCTTTTTTTTAAACCCTACCTCCTATCTTAGAATCAATAACAAGTATTCTTTCCAAGGCAAAAGTGTGATACAAGTTAGGCAATTGGACTTAAGTGACTAGTCCAGGGTCACACAGTTAGGAAGTATCTGAGATTAGATTTGAACCCACATCAGTACTGTTTTCAAGAAAATCATACACAAGCAAAATTGACTCAATTAGAAGGCAAATGATATTAAAATGTTCACTGTCTTTGACACAGATTCCATTACTGTGCTTATTATATCCCAAGCCAGTGATGCATAAGAACACCTCCATAAATACCAAAATATTTGTAAGCAAAGTAGATGCCCTTTGATTGTGGAGTAGCTAAACAAGTTGTGGAGCATCAATATCATGGAGAATTACTGGGCTATAAGAAATTATGTGTGTGATAAAAAAAATAATGATAAAGGTTCCACAAACTGATGCAGAGTGAAATAAGCAGAACCAGCCTAACAATTTAGTTGCAAGCTCCAATAATGTAAAGGACATCATCACTGAAAGACTGATGAACTCTTTTTTTTTTTTTAATTTTTTTTAAATCCTTAACTTCTTTGTATTGGCTCCTAGGTGGAAGAGTGGTAAGGGTGGGCAATGGGGGTCAAGTGACTTGCCCAGGGTCACACAGCTGAGAAGTGTCTGAGGCCAGATTTGAACCTAGGACCTCCCATCTCTAGGCCTGGCTCTCAATCCACTGAGCTACCCAGCTGCCCCTGATGAACTCTTCTAATCAATGCTTGCTTCAGAAGAGATGATGAAGCACACCTCCTACCTCCTGCAAAGAGGTGATGGCCTGGAGATGTGGAACGAGATCAGCACTAAGTCTACAAGGAGGATATAGAAGCAGACGGCAAGTGTGTGCTTGGGTTTTCATCCCTGCTATGACACTGGACAAGTCACAATCTCTAGAAGCCTCAGCTGCTTCAGCTATATGATGATAACAATAGTATTTGTACTATTTATTTTGTATTATCGGCCTCACAAGGGTTTTGAAAACCTTGAAGTGAGATATATGTTATCACAGTGATTACCTACACTGGGTAGGTTATGAGACAGGGTTCTGGAGGGGTGTGACCTAGATACAAGGAAAGGGAGAAGTTCTGTCTGCTCTGGAGAGAAGAGTGAGGGAACCAGAAGCTTTCGCCCCTGCTACATCCAGGCCGAGCCTTGGACAAATGTTACGAGTGAAGGGAGATGATGAGCAGGACCGAGGCTAAAGGGACGTGTACCTGGACCATCTCACGTTCACATTGTCTCCTATCACCACACAGTGGAGCTGGGTGTCTTCCCCCTCAGGCACTGTAACGGTGGGTTCTAGTCCTACGATCTTCAGCTCTCCTGGAGACAAAAGAGATCTGGTCACACAAGGCACAGAGTGCCCACTCCAACCCTCACTCTTCCAGGTCCCATTCCGTCCGATGACCGTGTGGCCACTCTCATGGTCCTGCTCTCCTCCAGAGCGAGCAGGTGGCCCTCACTCCCCCTCCCCCACTCCTCGCCCCTCCATCCCTCTGCCTTCTGCTCTCTGCTGCATCTTAATCCCACTCTGCCACTACCCAGAGTTCTGAGCTGAACCCAGCGCTGCTCGCGTTCTCGCCCGTTGAAAGCGATGCAGGTGTAGAAGCCCCCATCCTCCATGGAAACACGGTTGATGAGCAAGGAGCCATCAGGCTGCTGGTGGTGTCTGCAGATGAAGCAAGGGCAAAGGCTATTTAATGCAGGGGCCAGGCTGTTGTTCCACAGAGAAGACCCCTCTGAGCATACCTCATCTCTTTGTGGCCCGTCACCCCTTCCCCCCCCCCCCCGTGCCCTTTACTTGGCCATCCTGTAATATTCTGGAAATTTTTTAGCATTTTGTTCAAGAATGAAAGTTTTGGGGCAGCTGGGTGGCTCAGGGAATAGAGAGCTAGGCCCAGTGAGAGGAGGTCCCGAGTCCAAATGAGGTTGACACTTCCTAACCATGTGATCCTGAGCCAGTCACAACCCTCCCTGCCCAGCCTTTACTGCCCTTCTGCCTTGGGACTACTTAGTATTGATTCTAAGACAGAAGGTCAGGGCTTTGTTGTTTTTTTTAATGAGTGTTTCCCATAACTATTTTATGACAACTGTTTTGTCTATAAGTCATTTTTCAAATGATTTCTAGCTTTTTGCTTTGCTCATATAAGTGACTTTCTTTTAGGCAGAAATGTTTTCTGTGCCTCACTCCATTCTTACATATTTTTCGATCTCTAGAGTCTGTTCTGTTACCGCCAGAAACTATTTTTTCAATGGCTTTCTTTAATTGGTACCCAGCAGCTGGGTGGCACAGTGGATAGAGTTGGGATCAGAAGAACCTGAGATCAAATCCTGCTTCAGACACTAGCTATATGACCCTGAGCAAGTCACTTAAACTGCCTCAGTTTCCTCATCTGTAAAATGGTGATACTCATAGCACTTATCTCTCAGGGTTATTGTGAGGATTAAATGAGACAATGCCTAGCACATTAGTATTTGCTATAGAAATGTTAGTCGGGAGTAGTATTGGTAGTAACAGCAGTAGAGGGTTCTTCATCTATTCTATGTATTTTGAAATTATTTTTCCCCAACCCTCCTTCCCTTGGGGCCAGGGTGAAACAGCCTGATACTAGGCTGAGGCTATCAGAATGGGTTAAGGACGAAAAGACCCAGGGCCGGCCTGGCCAGTGGGGGAAGCTGGCCAGCACTAGCAGCCATGTTGGCTGGCCTGGGCCCAGGGCAGAGGTGGTGGCTATTCCCAGTCTTAAGTAGACACACCTCTCTTGTGATGAAATGACCAGGGAGGAGTTGAGGTCTCTAAGCCCACTTCTTCAGTATCTATTTACCAATCAAAGATATCTGGGGATGTCCAGGGGAGGGACTGAGGGGAAAGCTCACAAGAGGTCTGGAGGGACCTGCTCCAGAGGAGTTCCTTCTTTTTTGCCCTTCTGAATTGTGGGAAGAGCCAACTGGTCAGATGAAGAGGTATTCAGTCAATTAATAAATTGTTTTACAATTTAGAAATATGGCTCAAGAATTTCAATCATTACAAATCCAAAGATCCTTGGGAGAGCCAGTAAGCTGAGTGACAGTTAATCAAATTCCCTTACGGAGCATCAGAAACTACAGGAATGCCAAGAACCTCTCTGGGATAGCCAGATTCATTAGGAGATAAGCAAAGATGCTATTTTTGAGTCTCCAACACCCTCCACTAGAGGCAGAGCTGGAAAGAAGTTAGTAAGACCCACCTGGGAGAAGAGAGAGGCTGTCCATCCTTCTGCCACTCGATGACTGGGGGAGGGTAGCCAAATGTTCGACAGGGCAGTTGGACTCGCTGACCTACACTGGCATCCACCACTCCTGGCTGGTTCCTGTCAAAGCTCAACCTGCACAACACAACCATCTCATGTGAAAATTCTCTCTCTCGTATCTACTTCCTGTTTTCCCTTGTGCCAGGTACCACCCTAGTCAAGGCTCTCATACCTCTGGACCTAAATACAGTCTCTCTCCATTCCAATATATCTCTTCCTCCTCCATTATTTTGTCATTTCAAAAGGTTTTATAAAACAGAATACAAGAGTCACTTTTCTTCCAGTTTAAAAAAAGAAACGACAATATTGCCAAGCACTTTCACAAATGAATCATAAGCCTCAAATCTAGGCAATGAAAATTTATATGAATGAAATAGATTCGCAAATGAATTCTACAAAACATTGAAAGAACAATTCCAAAACTATATAAACTATTTTAAAAACAGGTAAAGACAGGATCCTACAAAATTCATTCTGACACACTAATATATCTTGAAATCTTAACGAGTCAAAACAGAGAAGGAAAACTATAGACAAATTCTCTAAAGAATACTTTGCAAAAAAATTAAAGTACCAGCAAGGAGATTAGAGCAATTTTTCACAAAGATCATACATATGCTATGACCAAATGAGATTTATGCCAAGAATGTAGGTTTGGTTTGATAATAAGAAAACTAGAAGCATAATTAACTACGTCAATAATAAAAGCAACAAAAGAGGCAGCTAGGTAGCTCAGTGGATTGAGAGCCAGGCCTAGAGACGGGAGGTCCCAGGTTCAAATCTGTCCTCGGACACTTCCCAGCTGTGTGATCCTGGGCAAGTCACTTGACCCCCATTGCCCACCCTTACCACTCTTCAACCAAGGAGCCAATACACAGAAGTTAAGGGTTTAAAAAAAAAAAAAGCAACAAAAATCATCCAATTATTTCAATAGGTGCAGAAAAAAAATGTTTTTTAAAAAACCTTACCTTCCACCTTAGAATCAATACCATGTATTGTTTCCAAGGCAGAAGAGTGATAAGAGCTAGGCAATGGCGGTTAAGTGACTTGCCCAGCGTCACACAGCCATGAAGTGTCTGAGGCCAAATTTGAACCTAGGACCTCCCATCTCTAGGCCTGGCTCTCAATCCACTGAGTCACCCAGCTGCCCCCCCCCCCAGGGAGGAAAAAAATTTTTTGACAAAATACAACACTTATTCCTGTTAAAAAAAACAACAACACTAAAGTATAGGAATTAATCTAGTTTCCCTTAAAGTGAGCATTGTAGGGATAAGCTAGCAGCTTTTCCAATAAGATCTCAAGTGAAGCAAGGATTTCTATTATCACCATTCAGTATTATATTAGAAATGCTAGTTATTCGATTAGGACAAAAAAAAGTTGAAAAAATAAGCATAGGCAAAGAGGAAACAAAAATATCACTTTTTGCAGATGACATGATGGAGAGAATCCTAGAGAGTGTCAATTGAAAAATTAACTAAAACAACTTCAGCAAAGTTACAGGATATAAAATAAATTGACATAAATCACCAGCATTTCCCTATATAACCAGCAAATCCCAGCAAGAAGAAATAGAAATTCCACTTAAAATAACTACAGAAAGTATAAAATACTTAGGAATCTATTTGCTATAGCACACACAGAAAATATGTGAATAGTTTCAAAACGCTCATCACACAAAGACCTGTCTAAATAACTGGAGAAGAGAAAGAACTGTTGTAGTTGGAATACAGATCAAAGCATATGATTCTTCACTAGTTTATTTGGGTTATTTTAAAGTTTTTGGTTTAATATGATTATTCGCTTACAAAAATGAACAATATGGAAATATGTTTTGCATGATAATACATGATAATCTCCCAGATGGAACTGCCTGCCAGCTCTAGGATGAGGGAGGGAAGAAAGGAAGGGCGACATTTAGATCATATAGTTTCAGAAAATTTATGTGGAAATTTGTTATTACATGTAATTGGTAAAATAAAATATCTTTATAATATTAAAGTAATTGGGGAAATAGTAATTGTTCAATTGTTCAGTCAAGCCAATATGAAAAAAATGACATTACTACTAAAATTAATTTACTTATTTGGTATATATCATACCAATCAAAGCACCAAAGAATTACTTTATAGAGCTAGGAAAAAAAATAACAAAATTTCAACTGGAAAAAAAGATCAAGAATATCACAGGAATCAATTTTTAAAATGGGAAGGGCATATAGAAGTGCCAGATCTCAAATTATAATAAAAGCTCTCATTGTCAAAAACTACTTAATATTGGGTAAGAAAAAGAGTGGTTGAGCAGCAGAACAGATTGGGCACACATATAAAAGAGCAAATGAGCACAGTAACCTCGTGTCTGATAAACCTGCAGATTTCAGCTATTGGGACAAAACAATAAAAACTGGGACCATTAAACAAAATCATTGAGAAAACTAGCAGAAACTAAGTCTAGAGCAACATCTCACACCAATATACCAAGATGAACTCAAAACCAGTTTGTGATTGAGAAATAAAAAGTAATTATCATAAGATTGTAGTGAAACATGGAAGAAATTATCTGCCGGGTCTCTGAATAAGTGAAGAGTTTGTGACCAAACAGGAAATAGGTTCACAGAAGGTGAAATGGATAATTTTGATAACATAAAATTTAAAAGTTTTTGCACAAATGATTTGAACTCGGTTAAAATTAGAAGAAAAGGAAACTAAGAGATGGTTGCTGTCAGTTTCTCTGATAAAGGTCTAATTTCTAAGATATATAGGAAACTGAATAAAACTGACACAAATTATAAAATATCACAGGTATTGATGAAAAAATGAATATTAATACTTCTTAAAATAAGAGTCATTCCCTGGTTGATTAATGGTCAAAGGATACAAATAGGCAGTTTTTAGAGAAAGAAATCCAAGCTATCAATAGACATATGAAAAATGCTCTAAATCACTAATAATTAGAGAAATGCAAATTAAAACAACTTTGAGGTACCATCTCTTACCCATCTGACTAAGATGACAAAAAAAGGAAAATGACTAATGCTGGAGGGGCTGTGGGAAAACAGTTACACTAATAAACTGTGAACAAGCTCAACTATTCTGAAGAGCAATTTGAAACTATGCCCAAAAGGCTATTTCCGCTGTGCATAACCTTTCACCTAGCCATGCTGCTACTAGATCTATACCCAAAGAGATCAAAGAAAGAATAAAATGATCCATATGTACAACGTTCTTTGTAGCAGCTCTTTTTTGGTGGTGGCAAAGAATTGGAACATAAGGGATGCCCATTCATTGGAGAATGGGAGGCCAAGTTAGGGTTTGCTAAGAATGTGATAGAACACTATCATGTTGTAATGTGATGAAGGGGCTGGTTTCGGGAAAATCTGGTAAGACTTATAACCTGATGCAAAGTGAAGTGGAACAATTTATATAATAATGAGACTCAGAACAATTGACATCATAACAGCAATATTATAAAGACTTTGAAAGACTTCGTTTGGATCAGCACAATGACCAGCCACAATTTCAAAGGACTCGGGATGAAATATGCTTTTCCTCTCCGGCCTGAAAGCTGATGGAGTCAAGAGTGCAAGGGAAGCATATTTTTTCTCTTCTTTTCCTTCCCACCTTCTTTTTGGCCTGGCCAGTTCTAGAATCTGATTTGCATGACTATACATATTTGTAATAGGTTTTGTTTTTCTTGGCTTCTCAGTGGGTGAAGGAGGGATTTGGAACTTCAAAAACAAATTGAATTTAAACAACTATACAAACATGTGTAGAATGCATGCATTATACAAGTGCCAATTATTATAGTTCTTGTTATTATTCTATCAAGGCAAGCAGTCTAAGTAAGTGCTTTGGCTTTATAAATCAGTCCATAGCATAACCACAGCCTGCTCCAAGCTTCCAGACTGGAGCATAAACCTATTGAATGCAAGGTCTATGGATATCTTTTCCATAATCTGGCCAGGACCAGTTATATCGGTATATACAATTAGGCAAATTTCTCTGGCTTATTTTAATTAGCTTGCTAATTCATAATAATTAACTCTGTCCTAAGCCTTGCTGGGCAGAAAGGCCTGGAAGAGACGGTGCAGAGCATGAAATGGAAGCGAGGAGAGCCTGGAACAGAAGCAGTATTACCTGGGCCCTGGCTGGCGGTGCCCGGGGGAGCTGGGCCTCTGACCCGGCCTGCCTCCTCCCATGCCGAAATCCAGGCGTCTGCGGTCTTGAATGGGAGGGAGGTTCCTCTCAGCCTCTGCAGGGGCTTCCCTATCATCCCCTGTCATTAAGCAGAGGAAATGGCTGAGCCAGACTTAGGGAGAAGGAAGCTCAGGACCCATCCTCCAGGAAACCTGGAGCGGGAGTGTTTCTAAGGCCTCCTGTGAGCCACTACAGCTCTGAAAACAAGGACGGGAAGACCCCCTTCCCAGAGGTTGCCCCCGGATGCTACAAGGAACACAAAGGCACGGAGTGGAAGGCCCTCCATCGAAACAGTACCCCCCCCCCCAGCCTAAAGCGTCCCAGCCCAGGGAGAAGGTGGCTGCGAACAAGGCAAGTGCACTAAGAACCCCACTGGAGGGGACATGGCCAAGTGACCTGTGATCCAGAGCTGAACTTGGCGCCTGCTCTCCTGGCCCCCGACAGAAGCGCTGCAGGTGTAGGTGCCCGCGTCCTCCTCCCTCACTGAACTGATGGCCAAGGAGCCATCGAGCTGCACGTGGTGCCTGGGAGACATCGCCCAACACTTCAGGCTCTAACCCCACCCCCCGCTGCACCCGCCCAGAGACCCAGCCCCTACCCCCCCATGCCCACTGTGGAGTCCTCCCCCGGGGCCAGGAGAGGAAGGAGCCCTCCTCTTGGAATCGGAGGCCGAGCTCAAATCCTCGTTTCATCAGTTGCTAGCTATATGATGCAGGCAAAACAGCCTCTCTGAGACTCAGTTTACTCAAGGGGAAAAAATAATACTTTCTCTGCCTTTCTCACAAGATTGTTGTGAGGATTAGGTAGAATAATGGGCGTAACCTTCTTTATAACCAACAAACGATATAAATAATAACACTTCTTTACCTATCTGATGATCTGACTGGTTTCCCATTTTTCTGCCATTTCACATCAGGGCTGGCATCTGCCACACAGAAGAATCGGACCATCTGCCCCAGGGTGACCTGAACCCCAGAGTATTCTGTCCTGTCCAAGACAATTCTGGAAAATGGCAGGATAATATGTTATGATTATCTATATACAAGGGTTATCTCCTTTTCTTGCCTATAATCTCCTCAAGGGCAGGAAATGTTTCTTTCTCAGCTCTGTATCTCTCATAGTCCTTAGCACAGGGGACTACATGTTCAAATAATCTTGGTGGAATGGTAAACTATTCCATTTTTTAATTTCCTTTATCCCTTAGCTGGTTAAGGATTTCCCTCTTTTTTCATAATTAGGCTTCTCCTCTAATTTTTAAAAACGATATGATCTTTTCCTTTTAGATTGCTGTATTTTGTTGTTATATATAAGCTTACTGCTATATATACTCTAAGATGCCAGTCTAAATCTATTTTCTACCGTCCTGCTCTCCACTTTTTCCAGTTTTGCTAAATAAAGAGGTCCTTTCCTAGTACTTTATGTTCTTGGCTTTTATCAAAGAATAGAATACAATCCACATTTCCTTCAAAGAATTGCCTATCCAATCTGATGTGATCAAATTAAAAAAATTTTATTCAATATCATATTTTCATAAGTGTTGCTTTACCATATAATTTCAAATCTGATATTTCCCAGCTCCCATCTTTCCTACTTTTTTCAACTCCTTTACTATCCTTGACTTTTTGTTCCGTAATCATCTTGTCTAATTCTATAAAGTATCCCCTTGGTAGTTTGCTTGACAAAGCTTTACATTATTAACACAGAGAAACCTTAAATAATAAATCTTTCTCCAATTATGTAGGTTTTTATTTCTGTGGAATTCGTTTTGTACATAAATCTTTATATAAATCTTCTGTCCTTTATTTTATTGTTATTTTAAATGGTACTTATCTTTTAATCCCTTATTGTGGTCCTTGCTAAGGACAAATATTAATTCTGAAGATTTTGTGGTTTTCTTTTACATCATGCTACTTGTGGAAGCTATTGTGATTAATTTTGTTGTTTCTCTAGAATTTTTTTAAGTAAATGAGCATATCATCTAAAAACTGGGTTAATTTTTCCTTTTTTTCGTCAAGGTTTATTCTCTTTATTTTTCATACCCCACTCTTATAGTTAGAATGTAAGATGATAAAGGTGATCATGGGCAACCTTGTTTCATTCCAGTTCTTACTGGAAAAGCTTCTAGTGATAATCCATAAACATAAAGGAAGAATCCTTTCATAACTATATCTTTTAAAAGCATTTTTTAAACCCTTACTTTCCGTCTTAGAATCAATACTATGTATTGGCTCCAAGGTAGAAGAGTGGTAAGGGCTTGGGAATGGGGGTCAAGTGACTTGTCCAGGGTCACACAGCTGGGAAGTGTCCGAGGACAGATTTGAACCTAGGACCTCCCATCTCTAGGTCTGGCTCTCAATCTACTGAGCCACCCAGGGGCCCCCTAAAATAAAAAAAAAATTTTTAACCATAAATTAGTGCTATATTTTATCAGGTTTTTTCTTCCAAATCAGTTCATACAATAATATAGAATTGTTACTAATATTGATGCAATATATGTATATATATATATATTTTTTTTTGTCTAATGTTCAAACATCAAAGAATCATAGATTAGAGCTGGAAGAGATTTTAGAGACTCATTTTATAGATGAAGAAACTTAGGCTATGTTTACGAAGAAACTATCTACAGAGAGAACTGGCCTTGACGTCAGGAAAATCTAGGTTCAAGTTTTACTTCTGATATATAATGGCTGTTCAGCTTTGGGTAAATCAATCTCTCAAAATCTAAGACAATTTGGGGCAGCTAAATAACACAATGGATTGAATGCCAGACCTGGAATTGGGAAGATCTGGGTTCAATCTGGCTTCAGATACTCCATAGATATGTGACCCTGGGCAGGTCATTTAACCCTGATTGCTGTCTTAGAATTGATACTAAAACAGAAGGTGAGAGTTTAAAAAAATAAAATAAAATAAAAATATAAGACAATTCTATAAGGAACGGATATAGACCTGCATTGGAAGGAGTCCTTCTCTCGCGAGTTCATAGACCTAGGCTTTAAAAAAAAAAAATCAATGATTTTAGCCTAGAATTCTCTTCTCTGATTATCTCATTGGTTGGGGAGGGAGGGAAAAGGCCATGCTTACTTCAGAAGAAGAATTTGAATTACTTTTTCTGTCCTTTTGAATTACCTTTAAATAAATCTATAGCACAGGGATACTTTGTTTTGAGTTCTTCTGTAATTTATTTATATATTTATTTGGTTCTAGAAGGTTTTTCTCTACCATGGGAGTTTATGACTTGCTCAATTTCTCTTTTTGAGATGAGGTTATATGAGATTTCCCATACTATTAGTTTTGATCATTTATATTGTTATCAAAACGAATCCATGTCACTTACATTTTCTATTTTATTTTCATATAATCAGATATAGTCATTTCTGCTGGCTTTTTTATTTCTTCTACTTGTTGTGAATTTCTCCTCATCATTTTCAAGAATTCAGTAATTTGGTTTTTCTCTTATGCTTTCTCTTTCTTCTTCCTTTTAACAAATTGTTTATCCTTTCTTAAGTTTTTTTAACTAGCTATTTTGTTCATTTAATTTGTTTCTATTTTCAGTTCTGATTATTTCACCCTTTAATTTTTTAAATCTTTTTTGTGCTTGTTTTGGTGGTCATTTTTTTCTCATTTAAAAGAAAAAAACCCTTCCCTTCCATCTTAGAATCAATACTAAGTATTTGTTCCAAGGCAGAAAAGCAGTAAGGACTAGGCAACTGGGGTTAAGCGACTTACCCAGGGCCACACAACTAAGAAGTATCTGAGACTAGATTTGAACCCAGAACATCCTGTCTCTAGGCCTGGCTTTCTATCTACTGAGTAACTTGCTACCCCTTTTTTCTCATTTTTAAAATTACTGTGTAATGGACTCAATGCTTAGTTAGTTCTCTCTTTTGTTACTATAAATGTCTAAGAATATGCTATGTCCCATAAATTCTGGTATGTTGTTCTGTTATTCTCATTACTATAAATTTGCATTGTTTCTATAATCTTGTTTTTGAACCAATAATTATTTTTTACTATAATTTAACTTTTTAAATTTTAGTTTAGTTTTTAAATGTTAATTTAGAATTTTTAAAAATTATTTCTAAAATCAAGTTCTTTTCAATTAACAAACATTTATTTTCTTTCTTCCACTTCTCCCCTCTACTGAAAAAACTCTTGCAAAAAAATATGCTTAGTTAAACAAAATAAATTCCCAAAATTTGACCCATGAATTATTTAAAATATATTATTTTTAGGTCTGCATCTTTTGTTCATATTTACTTTATTGATAATGCTTTTATTATATTATGATATGTAAGAAATATATTTAGTATTTCTTCCCTTCTGCATTTTTTGAGTTCTTTATGCCCTCACACATAATTAATTTTTTTAAGTCACTTAGTAACCTGAGGAATACACATAGTCCTTAAGATTCTCATTCATTAGTTTCTATGAAATCCAGTTTTCCAGTACTCTCTCCAAGATTTGTTTATCTTCCTGATAGATTTATCAGGCTCTGTTAGAGCAAAATTCAACTCATGCACAATTAATACCTTGCTCTCTGAGACTTTTTGCATTTCAGAAGTCTTTCCCCTTTTGGCCTTGGCTGTGATGCCATTTAGTGCATTTTACTTTACAGCGATATCATTTCATTGTTGTTGCATTTAGTCACACCGTACTTTTTCTCTTTGCCTCTCAATGAAACTTGGATTTGCTCCTGTCTGATTTGAAATTAAGCTTATGATTTCTGCATTTTAGGGTTAGGTGAAGCATAACATATCTTATTCTAAATCTACTAGATTTTAAACCTGACTCACTTAAGAGTTAGATGCACTTTGAAACTACATGGATTCCTTTTTTTTAGATCTCTGCAAATTGCTGGGTTCTGTTTTCTAATCTATAGGATATTAAGTGGTTTAAATGGTAGAATTTTAGACATGATGACAGGTAGCCAAGATATTTAGGGGCAGCTAGGTCTTCTTAAATCTCCTCAAATCCCACGATAGGGAAGCAATCTTATCTGACTCCTTGAAAGCTTGGCCCTGGCAAGTCTGGTATCCTCTCTAATTAAAGGAATGAAGGCTAAGAAGAATATTCTGGGTGAGGAGAACAATAGGGGAGGGGAAATCTTCAAAAGTCCCCTACTAATTTGTAAATTCTGCTGAGAAGGATAAAAATTTAAGTTCATATCAACCAGCATCTTAAAGAGAGTAAGATTTACCAAATTTAACAAACATTCATTATAGAATCTATTTTATGCAAAGCCTTTTGCTAAGTTCCCTGGAACTGCCATCTTTGTACGGGATATATCCTCAAGGATTTAGTGGAGATGGAGCTGGAAGATTTTGGAAGAAGGAGTAGACTGAAAATAGTGTTGGAACAGGTCTTAATGATATGAAAAAATGTTTTAAATCATTAAAAACTAGAGAAATGCTAATTAAAACAACTCTGAGGCTCCATTTCACATCTATCAGATTAGAAAAATTGACAAAGAAGAAAAATGACAAATATTACAGAGGCTGTGGGAAAACAAGTACAAGCACTGTTGATGGACCTGTGAACTGGTCCAGCAATTCTGGAAAGCAGTTTGGATCTATGCCCAAAAAAGCTACTAAACTGTGACCTGGTGATAAGCACTATAAAAGTCTATATCTTCAAAGAGATCAAAGAAAGAGGAAAAAGATACCTGTGTACAAAAACACTGAGAAAATTCTTTTTGAGATAGCAAAGTATTGCAAGTTAAGGAAGTGTCCATCAACTGGGGAATAGTTGAAAATGGTATGGTATTGAAATGTGATGGAATATTTTTGTGCTGCAAGACATGATAAAAGGGATGCTTTTAGAGAAACTTGGGAAGACTTGTATGAACTGATACTGAGTGAGGTGAGCAGAACCAGGACAGCAATATTACAAAGACAAACAACTTTGACAGACTTAGGAACTCTGATCAACACAACAACCAGCTATGATTCCAGGGGACTTGGGATAAACTTACCACCCACTTTCTCAAAGAGAACTGATGGACTCAGAGCACCGATTGAGACATATTTTGGGGGGCTTAGACAACACGAAAATTTGTTTTGTTTGACTATATATGTCTGTAACAGGGAGTTTATTTTCCCTTCTTTTTTAATGAGAGTGGGGAAAGAAAAGAAAGGGCAAAACGGCAGATATCTGGGGGAAAAGAAAGAGACTGGAAGGGTGGTTGTTACATGAGCAGAGACAAACCTGTACTTTACAAATTTTCCTAGTGCTGATCCTTCCCTAGTCACCCCTCCTTAGAGGTCCAATTCAAAGGCATTACCTGTGAGATGGAACTTGTGAGTGTGGAGCTGGTTGCCTGCTGTCTTCTCTTGGCACAAATACACTTGGTCTGTCCTGCCGGTCCTGGTGTCCTGTATGTTGACTTTTTGAGATTTCCTGCTCAAAGGGCCTGGACAGCTGAGTCTTCTCTGGCCTCAGAGCCTGCCCACCTTGCTCTATCCTAGAAGTGCTGGCTGAAAGGGAAGGCCTTCCCTGGGATGTCCCTGTGTGGTCCAGTCCCCAACTCTCCCCAGTCCTACTCTGGTCATCATTTCTGGATGGCTGGCCATGGTAAGAGGCATCATGGTGGTCCCCAGTGCGTCCTCCTTGGTTATAACCAGAGGGCCGTTGCCTGGGCTGGCTGGGCCCCAAGGGTGTGCCTGTCTCCCTCTGGGAGGGAGATGTCCGTCCCTGCTCTACTCCATGAGTTAGGGGTCCTGTGACACTGTCCTCAGCTCCCTCATGGCAGCTTTTCATGCACTCCTCCTCAGAAAGGAAGTTATTTCTGTTGCCATGGCAGCCACCATACCAGAACCGGTTGCACTTGCCCACAGTGGGAATGAAGTACCATCGAGGGGTCCAGTCTGCACAGGAGCCATGTGCACTGGGCAGCAGGCACCTGACTGGGTAGGCTGTGAAGGAAGAGCAGGGAGAGAATTGTGCCATCATGGCCATCTGTCATCTGTAGGAATTTCCTTCTTCAACTTCAGTCCTCAACCAAGGGAGCACCACCCCTATCTCTCCTTATCCACTCTTCTGAGGACACAGACTTAGGAAAACTGAGGGGCCAAGAGAGGCAGTGATGTGGACAATAGCAGGGCTGGGAAGACTAGGGGAAACCAAATCCCGGGGCTCCCCCAGGAAGGAGGAATGAAGCCATCCCTTGATTTTAGAAGGAGGGAGAACCCTCTACCCATATTTCTGCCAATGGGAAGAATTCAAATTCAAATTCAAAAATTCAAAGAATCCCTAATGATAATTTAACTGAGAAAGATAAGAACTTAAGTTCATATCAACTAACCCCTTAAAGACCAAATCAACAAGCTTTTATTAAAGACCCTATTTTGTACAAGGCAGTGTATTTTCTATTTTTCTATTTTTTGCAATTCTAAGGAACTTAAGCCAAAGAATGCCATCCACCTCCAGAGAAAGAACTGTTGGAGCCAGAACACAGATGAAAGCATACAATTTTTCACTTGTTTATTTGGGTAGATGTTTGGGGGTTTTATATGAGTATTCTCTTACAAAAATGAACAATATGGAAATAGGTTTTGCATGATAATACATGTATAACATAAATTACCAGAGGGAGGTAAGTTCTGTCATATAACTTGGGAAAACTTGTGTGGGAATTTGTTTTTACATGGAATTGGTAAAACTAAAATAAATTTAAAAAATATTTCCTTAGGGATTTAGGGGTCATGGAGGGAGAAGATATTAGAAGGGTAAGAGTAGCATTGGAGGGGCAGCAATGGATAGAGTATAGGGCCTAAAGTCAGGAGGACTTATCTTCCTGAGTTCAAGTCCAGCCTCAAACATTTACAAGTATGACCCTATGGCAACTCACTTAACCTTATCTGCTTTAAAAAAAAAAAATTGGAAAGTGAATGAAAAATATGAAAAAATGCTCTAAATCACTAATGCCTGAAGACATGCAATTTAAAACAACTCTAACTCTCCCTCACACTCATCAGATTGGCAAAGTTGGGGGAAAAAATTACAAATGTTGAAAAATAGAAAGTTAAAAGTTTATGAGGCTGCTGGACCTGGAATCAGGAAGACCCGAGTTCAAATCCATCCTCAGCATATGCTAGCTGTGTGACCTTGGACAAGTCATTTAACCTCTGTTTACCTGTCAGGATTTTTGTGAGATCAAAGGAGATATTGTAAAAAGCCCTCAGCACAGTACCTGGCACATAGTAAGTGCCTCATAAATGCTTAATCTCCTTTCTTTCCACCCTAAAGAGGGGAAGGAGGAGCAGCAAAGTGGCTCAGTGAATAGAGAGCCAGGCTTAGAGATGAGAGGTCCTAGGTTCAAATCTGTCCTCAGACACTTCCTAGCTGTGTGGCCCTGGCCAAGTCACTTAACCCCATTGTCTAGCCCTTACTGCTCTTCTGCCTTAGAACTAATACACAATATCGCATCTAAGATGGAAGGTAAAGGTTTTAAAAACATAGGGATAACTCTGAGCTTACGAACTGAGATACCAGAAGCTTAATGATGTCCCTAACATGGCACAGTACCTAGTCCAGAAGACTCATCTTCCTAAATTCAAATCTAGTGTCAGATTTTTCCTAGCTGTGTGACCCTGGGCAAGTCCCTTAATCCCAATGCTTAGCCCTTACTGCTCTTCTGCCTTGGAAGCAAGAGTTGGCACTGATTCTGAGCCAGAAGGGAAGGGTTTTTTTTTAAGGGAGGCGAAGGGTTGGGGAAGACCCGGCCAGGTCCAGGGGGCAGGTATCACTCACGGGAGCTGGGCCTGCCTTGGCAGCCTTCTCCCAGGGGGCCCGCGCTGGAAGCTGAGTTGTCATAGCAGCACCCATACCGGGACCCTCGGCACTCCGGGGAAGGGTCCGGCCGGGACTCAGCCTAGGGAAAGGGAAATGGTGATCTGCGGGGGGCGGGAAAAACAGTATGACAGGACTCTCACACCCTTCCGCCGCCGAACCCCCCCCCCCCAATTCTTCAGTTTCCCAGAGAGTTGGGGGAACTCATTCTTGGGGAAGGTTAGGATGAAAGCCAGGCTTGGCGTTTAATGTTTCCATTTTAGGGCTTGCCCCGCCTCCTCCCCTGGCAAGGATTGGATGGAGAACAGGCTGAGACGCCCCCTCCCCCACCCTGCTGCCGCCCCACCTCCATCCTCCTCCCCTATCCCCATGCCAGGCCGGTCACATGTCCCAGGAGCAGGACTGCGTGGAGGGGGGAGCGAGGGGGGTGTAGGATTTAGGAAGGCCCAAAGGACAGAGGAAGCTCAGGAAGGCTGGAGATGCCGCGGGAAGGGAAGCCTGCAGAAGGAAAGCCTGCTCAGATCGAACAGCGGGTCCCTCCCGGGGGTCCAGGGGTTAAGCCACTTGCCGGAGAGGAGGCCGCTCTAGGCCCATGCCTGCTCACGTGGGTATCGCCATGTGACAGCGGGCAGCCTGCCCGATTTGGCCCCAGGGCTGAGGAGACCCCATCAGGGCAGCATCCGTACCTGTCGGGAGCTTTCTCTCAGTTCTGGCTTTTCCCGGCCAGACCTTTCCCTCTGCTTCTCCCTCCCCTGCTTTGTCCTGAGCTAATGGATCCAGGCCACTCAGGACGGACCCAGGAGCTCAGCTAGGGGATGAGGGGGCGTTATAGAGGCGAAGAGATCTTTTTTTTCTTTAAACTCTTACCTTCCATCTTAGAATCAATACTGTGTATTGGTTCCCAAGCAGAAGAGTGATAAGAGCTAGGCAATGGGAGTTAAGTGACTTATCCAAGGTCACACGACTAGAAAGAGTCTGAGGCTAGATTTGAACCTCCTGTCTCTGGGCCTGGTAGCCAAAAGATTTTCAAAGGATTTAGAGCTGGAAGAGACCTTATAAGTGACTTGTTCAGGGGCAGCTGGTGGATAAGAGGGTCAGACCTGGAGATAGGAGGTCTTGGGTTTGAATTTGATGACAGCCACTTCCTAGCTGTGTGACCCTGGGCAAGTCACTTAACTTCTATCGCCTAGTCCTTTCCACCCTTCTATCTTGGAACCCATAGTCAGTATCAGTTCTAAGACAGAAGGTTGTTTTTAATAAATGGCTTGTCCAAGGTTAGTTACACAGTTAACATCAGAAATGGAATTTGAACTTGGGGCTTTCTGAACTTCTCTATCCACTTTACTGCACTGTGGCCTTTGTGGCAGAGGCTTAAGAAGCCATTGGTAGAAAAAATGTAAAGAATGATCTGCTTCTTAATATAACATCTCCGGCAGGGAATCCCCCTTAAAGAATAAAAGCCATCTCTATCCCATTGTACACACCATTTATTTTATATGAGCCTTGTGGAAATACGCGAAATATTTACTAGGCAGCTAGGTGGGCACAGGGCAGAGAGCAATAGATTTGGACTAAGGTAGACTTGAGTTCAAATGTAACCTCTGGCATTTACTAGCCTCATGACTCTGGCCAAGTCATTTCGTCTCTGTCTGCCTCAGTTTCCTCATCTGTAAAATGGGAATCATGATAGCACCTACCCTCCCAGGGTTGTTGTAAAGATCAAATGAGGTAACATTTTCAAAGTATTTTGCAAAACTAAAAACACTATGTAAATATGAGCAATTAATCACTATTATTTACCAGCTGTCATAACTACCCCCAAACTCAAAATGCTTATGACTAGGAAATGGTATAAAATCCATCATGAATAAGCATGGTGGGGGCAGCTGAGTGGCTCAGTGGATAGAGTGCCAAGTTTGGGGTCAGGAGGATCTGGATTCAAATCTGGCTTCACACACTTCCTAGCTCTATGACTGGGCAAGTCACTTAATCCCATGTGTCTTTAAAAATAATTGTAATTTAGCTACTCTTAGCAATACAGTGATCCAGGACAATTCTGAGGGACTTATGACAAAGAATGCTTATCCACCTCCAGAGAAAGAATTGTTGGAGTCAAAATGCAGATCAAATTTTACTTTATTTGGATTTTTATTTTGGGGTTTTGTTTTACATGAGTATTCACTTACAAAAATAAATAATATGGAAATATATTCTGCATGATAAGACATGTATAACCCAGCTCAAATGGCTTGCCAGCTCCAGGAGGCAGGGAGGGAATGAAGGAGGGAGACAATTTGGATCATATAACTTCAGAAAACTTATGTGGAAAATTGTTATTACATGTAATTGGTTAAAAATATATATTTAGGGGGCAACTGGGTGACTCAGAGGATTGAGAGTCAGCCCCAGAAAAGGGAGGTCCTGGGTTCAAATCTGTCCTCAGACACTTCCTAGCTGTGTGACCCTGGACAAGTCACTTAACCCCCATTGCCTAATCTTTACCACTCTTCTGCCTTAGAACCAATACCCATATTGATTCCAAGATGGAAGGTAAGGGTTTAAAAATATATAATATATATATATGTATATATAAAGTATTTTAAAAAATAAAATAATAGTAATAATCAGCATGGTGAGATTGGGCAGTGCCTCTGAGCAATAAAGCACTCAGAAAATACAGTAAATAGAGTTTTGTGGATTTAGCATCAAAGAATCTGGCTCTCCTATGTATTTTCTTCTCCAGGGCCTCAGTTTCCTCATCTATAAAATGAGAGGACTGAACTAGATAATCTTTAAGGTTCCTCCCAGCTCTAAATCCTAACTATGATCTATGAGTTCTCATGGGACCGTGGCCTACATGACTCAGAGCACTGTGAGAAGGAGGAGGAGGAGGAGGAAGAAAGAAAGAGAGAAGAAGAAACAAACTCTGAGGCGGGCTGAGTAGTATCAGTCTCTCTAAGAAATAGGAGAGCAAGCTAAGATTCAAGAAAAAAGAAGTGATTTGCCTAAATTACACTTAATGGCACAGCAGAGATTAGAGCCCACATCCCTTGATTCTCAGTTATCCCCCCCCCCTCCTCTCTCTCTCTCTCTCTCCTCTAGGCAAATGAGATTAAATGACTTGCTCAGGGTCACACAGCTAAGATGTATTTGAGGTCATATTTGAATCCAGAGCCTCCCTTTTCTGGGGCTGACTCTCAATCCACTGAACCACCCAGTTGCCTCCTAAATATATATTTTTAACCAATTACATGTAATAACAATTTTCCACATAAGTTTTCTGAAGTTAGACTTCTACCACTCTATCACATTGTGCCACCCAGCTACCCCCTTCAGCCAAGTTTTCTTTCCATTAAACATATTGCTCCCAACTACTCTGTACCCCAGCTAATTAGAATTCCCTGAATGTCTTCTCTTTAGGCGGTGGGGAGGGAATGGTCATTCTCATCACTTACGTGCTCTGCTGACATGAGATCCTGGGACAGCCACGTCCCAGGGGGCCAGGAGCCACTGTAAAGCCATCTGGGCAGCACCCATGGAGACTGTGGCGGCAGTCATGAGACTGTGACCTCGCCACAGGGTCCTTCTGCTGGTGGTACTGCTGAGACCTGGAGGTACTCCAGCCAGACTCCTGGTGCTGAGGCAATAAGTTAGAGCCTCCGTGTCCCTCGGGGGAATGTTCAGATGTGGGCTGGTTCCTGTGTATCCACCATTCCTCCCTAACCCCTAGAGAACAGAGGAAATAGAGCTGATCCTCCCACCTTGCCTCCCCTCTGACCCACCCTACCAGATGCACTGGCAGCTTCTCCCAGCCTGAGGGGAGAGATGTCCTCCACCCAAACTTCTTTTATGTGGACAGTTGGCAGAGAGCTGGCACAATCGTGACATCCTGCTTACCTCACCCTTCCCCCAGACTTTTGGGGTGCAAGGGACAGAAAAGAAAGTTTGGAGGAAGGGGGATGCATATACTCCCAAACCTTGGGCAGGAGTTTCCAGAGGATCCAAGTAGGTCGATAAGTCCTGGCGACTGGTGTCATAGCCTTGGACATCCTGCATGCTAGGGACCTCTGCAGGATGACACAGAAAAGGATACAGGAACAAAGTGCGAGTGCAAAGGATAAATCCCAGAAAAATCACCAGATTGGCTCCTTCCTACTAGAGGAAGGCTTTGCTTCTTCTTACCACCACTTGCTTTGGCAACATTAAAAATAATAATCCAGAAGTGAAAGGAAGATGAGGAAACATTTTTAGTCTACAACAATTATGTCAAATTCAAATAGAAAGAGGGGAACATTGGCCCCTGAACTCTACAAGGATCCCTGTAGGCCACATAATGACCTAGAAAACCACATATTGACATTATCCATGTTCTATTGTATATTTATTGAGATTTTGTTCAATATCCCTCAATTATATTTTAATCAGGACTGCCTACCTGTATTTGATACTTCTGACCTTGGTTCAGAATGAAAATTGTTCTGCTTGTGGCTTTAAACTATAATTATCAAAGGAGTAGCGATATCTTGGTTTTAGTCTAATTTTTATTATATCTAGCAAGTGACAGAACATGAAAACGTTGAAAAATACCAATGCTTAGGTACTGATTCTCTCCACAAAATAGGAGAATGGCCTTCACATCCCCATTTCCTCTTTTATCTTTTAAAAAAACAATCCCTACTTTCTGTCTTAGTAACATCTCAGACTGAAGGGCTTATAAACAGAAGGAAAGAAATTGAGATGACCTCCCATTCTGACTCTGCTGACTGACAGTCACTGGGGAGAAGGGAAATCGGAAAGGCTATACACCTTAATCTTATTATATCATCTGGCTTCATGAGGGACAATTTCTCCTTCTCACAGTCCATATCTTCTAAGAGATTGTGTTTCATCATTTTGTACCACCATTGGTCTGAAGAGTGGAATAATCTCTGTGTGTGTGTGTATGTTTACTCCAATTCCTTTGAGTAATTTTAACTCGAATTTAGTATTTTACTTTTTAAAATAAGGTCTCCTAGCATATTTTGCAAAAAGGACCCTAGATTTGAAAGGAAACTTAGAAGTCATCTGGTCCAACCTCTCTCATTCTACAGATGAGGAAATTGATTTTTCCCAGGGTTACAGTGGAGGATGGAGGGAAGTAGTTGGGATTCAAACCTTGGTCTTCCTGACTCCGAGTCCAGTGCTCTATCTACTAAATAATTCCACTTGGTTTTAGAAG
The DNA here is from genome assembly GCF_016433145.1 of Gracilinanus agilis. NCBI lineage: Eukaryota > Metazoa > Chordata > Mammalia > Didelphimorphia > Didelphidae > Gracilinanus > Gracilinanus agilis. The sequence goes on along the minus strand of NC_058131.1, from coordinate 478,782,158 downwards.
TCCCTACATGACCTGGACTGGAAGCATGAGCTGGTGAAGGTCTTCTTATTCCAAGAATTCCCAAGTGAACCCAGAACTAAGTACTACAAACCAAGTGTATCAAATTCACATAGAAATAGGGAAGCCACTCATCTATCCAAAAGGATACCTGCAGGTGGCCTAATGATATAGTTTTAAAATGTGATATCTGTGTTTTGTTGCATTTTTTTTGTCATGAAACATTTTCCAATTGCATTTTAATCTGGTTCCCCCCCAACCCCATACTTGGGAGTTTTGTGGACTTCTTGTTCAACACCTCAGCTATAGAGCATAGTGAAAAGCAGACTATGAATATATAACCTCTTGTATTATTTGAGCTGTTTTTGTTTTTGTTAGCTCCATAACTAGACTATAAACTCCTCAAGGGTAAGGGCCATTCATCTGATCTTCTGTAGCCCCCAGAGCACTTAGCATACTTCTTGGCTCAAAATTAGTTATTGATCTGTTTAATTGGTTGAAAAATAAATGGGGGAAATAATAAAAAATATTAATAATACAGGAGAAAGTAAGACTTTTTTTTAGCTGCTCCCTCTCCCTTCCAATGTTTCTTTGAGCCTCATCTTTTCAGAGGCTGTGGCGGTCTTGGTAAAAGAGGCAGCCCCCTGCCCGCAGGAGGAGCCACTGGCCCAGAGAGGTCCTTTCCCCTCTCCTTATTCCTTACCTTGAGGCAGGTGGCAGGATTGTGTGTTACAAGCCTCTACTTCAGCTGGCATCTGGGGCTGGCGAGCCTGGCAGAGGTCAGAGCTATGGACATTGGAATCCCTGTCAGCACAAATGACTTGCCTTTTCCGGATCCCTGAATCACAGCTCTTAGAGCACTAAGTACCACCAGGGGAAAGAGAAAGAAATATATAAATATACATAGTGCTTACACATGCCCACACAGAATGAGAAATGTATGCGTATACAAGTAAAAACATATAAAAGATCAGAAGTGTATATGCATATCCCCATAAAGACACATATTGATCTGAACAAATTGTGGTAGATGATGGCAATGGAATACTATTGTGCTGGATGATTTCAGAAAGAACTGAAAAGACCTACATGAACTGATACAAAGTAAAGTAAGCAGAAACAGGAGAATTGTACACAGTAACAGAAATATTATACTATGATCAACTGTGAGGGACTAAAGCATTATCAGCAAAGCAAGTCTCCAAGATAACCACAAGGGACTCATGATGAAAATGCTCTCCACAGCCAGAGAAGGAATGTTGGAGTCCAAGTACAAATCAAAGCATCCCATCTCCCACTTTATTTCCTTCATAAGTTTTTTTATTGTATGTGTGATATGCATCTTCTATCACAACATGAGCAATATGGAACTATGTATTGCATGAAAGCACTGCTATAATCTATATCACATTATTTACCATCTCAGAGAGTGGGGGAGAAAGAGACAAGGAGAAAATCTGAATTCTAAAAAGTTAAAAACTATTGTCAAAAATTGTTTCTACATGTAACTGAAAAAAAAAAATACTGATCCAGAGACGTGTATACCTGTATGTAGAGGAACACAGAGAACCAGAGATGTATACATATATTATCATGTGTAATGGTTAAAAAGGGTGTGGTCACCAAATTGTAATAATTACAATTAAAATTAAATTATGAGTCTGTTAGTAGCTTTAGTAGCTTTAGAGATAGTAAAGAGAGGGAAATGTAGGAAAGAGGTAGGGAGCAGTTCAGCTAAATACCCTAATTGCAGATCCAATGAAATCCAGCTCATCCCTGCCCCCTCAGGGGTCCAATCTGGTCCAGCCAGAAGAGTGGGAGAGTCCCTTCAAGCAAGAGTGTCCAGAGTAAGAGTCTCCTGAACAAGAGTCTTCAGTCAGCGCCCAAGTCTGAATCCCAGTGTGAGTGTGAATCAGAATTCCCCACTTCGTGTTGGGTCTCACCTTATAAACATTTTTCTCCACCCACTAGTTCTCCCACAGCACATCTCAGGAATCAATCATAGTTCCTTAATTTGTCTGGCACTGCCCAGCGGGGCAGTGCTTATAGGATCAATTTCCTGTCTGTTTGTTTTCAACTTCCTTTCTCTGAGGGTGTGTCTGTACTTGCAATCAATGCTAAAGGATCTTCAAGTTTCTGACTGATTAAAGGTCCCTGATTGATTACATCAAAGATAACAAAGGGAGGTGAATTCCTTTTTCACACATGCACAGACAAAACCAGAGATGAGACATGTACCTACAAACATGTAACATACACATAACAAAAACATACTCCTAACAAAAAGTATCCTACTTCCAACTTCCATGGGAGAAAGACATGGGAGAAGGAAAGAAGAGAAAAGGATTTATACAAAATTAGAAGGAAAAGAAAATCATGTAGGTGACTTACAGGGATTTAGAATAGTGGAATAGGTTAAGATGTTAAATTTGGGGATGAGAGAGGAATTAAGGAAAAACTTAAGAATACTCTTCAAACCTGGATAGTGGTCTAGCTCCTACTTTCAGGTTTTCAAGAAAGAAGAATGAAGGACAGCTAAGGAGGAAATAAAAAACTTACAGAGTCAAGAAGCTTAGAACCTTAGAAGGAAAGAGAACAATTAGTGAGTTGTAAAGGATAATGTAACTCAGCAACTTTATAGCTTTGTACCCTCTGCATGTAATCCCATTAGATAATTAGCATTTAATGATAAATTGTAAGTAATAATCTGACTTACTAGCTGTATGAGAATCATAAATCAATAATCATATTGTGAGTAAAACAATAAAGAAAAATCCCTTTGTGCCTTGCCAAGAAGAGTTTGTGCATGCCTTTAATGTCCTGAAATATAACCAGACTTCCCGAAGCTGTGGTATCTCATTTGGCTTTGAAACTATAGAATAATCTTAGCCACCTTCATTTTCACCATATATGGAATAGGTACATACTCTGCCCCCATAAGTTGAAAAGGAAAAAAATCTGACTTTCTTAAAGAAGAAGACCTTCTAGAAAATGAAATTGCAGTTGCCTCCCTAAAAAGAAAGATGTAGTTAACACACTCTCCCTTTTGGGAGGAATTTTTGTAATCTGACCCTTTTGCAAAGTATAAATACTTGTCAGTTAAATAGCTCAGTATCTCAGAACACATTGGGTGTGTCTACAAACCCTGACTCTGTGATTTACAACTCTAACAATAAAGTCAGTTTTGCTCAGAAGATTGTTTCCCAGTATTTTTCTTTTACAGATCTAAGCAAATTAATAGTTGAGTAGTAGGTAGCACAAACAGACAGGAAATTGGTTTAGCTAATAACTTCTTGACTTACCTTAGTGATAATTTAATCTATCAAAAGGCAAAGGAATTAACAAGGGAAAAATATATTCTGGGTCTGAGAAATGGGGGGGAAGTGGTCATTCCATACTAGACTGTTATAGAGGAGAGGAAATCTGAGCAAACACTAGATTTTGCGAAAGCAGATTTCAAAAGGTTCAAAAGAAAAATTGGTAGAATGTCATGGATTAAAATGCTTCAGGGAAAGTCAACCCACAAGGGACAGGAAATGATGGAGAATGAAATTCTCAAGACCGAAAGGGAAATTCCAATGAGGGGGAAATGGATTTTGTTGCAAAAGATTGATGTAGGTATACAAATAATACCACCAACTTAGATTTTAAGAAGAAATGTATAAAAGATGAGAGCAAGGCCAGATACTTAAAGGTAACTCTAAAATATAGCATGGTCCTATAAAAATAGTGTCAGGAATATAAAAGTTTAAAATGAGCTGAGGATGATTAAGAAACCCAAGGGTAACAAGACAGGCATTGTTACTTTTTTTGTTTAACCTATATTGAGAGAAAGAAGACCATAGAAGGGATAAAACCTTTGTTTGGGGTAGATGGGCTGGATAATTAATCAATCAACATTTATTAAGCACCTACCATATGCCAGACACTGTACTAAGCACAGAATACAAAAAAAGAGACAAAAGACAATCCCTGACTTCAAGGAACTTACAATCTAATGGGCAAGACAACATGCAAACAAATATATGCAAAGCAAGTTACATAAGATAAATAGGAGAAAAATAACAGAGGAAAGGCACTGGAATTAAAAAATTGGGAAAGGCTTCCTGTAAAAGGTGAGACAGTCAGAGAGAATGCTTGGAGCTGATAGATGGAGGGTCTTGTTTGTGGAACAGTACGAGGCCAGTGTCATTGGATTGGGGAATAAAGAATAACTGACCACAGAGAGAAGGCAGAGTTGTTGTTTCTGTTTGCTCTGCAAAGGGGAATGACCTTTACATGGAAAATAACTAAAAGGGAGATTGATACCCAAGATAAGTAAAGCTATATAGGATTATTTGGAGGAAAAAATAGAATAAATCAAATGGAAAAGGAGGTACAAAAGCTCAATGAAGAAAATAATACTTTATAAATTAGAATCAGGCAAGTGGAAACTAATAGCTCCATAAGACATCAAAAAACAATAAAACAAAGGTCAAAGCCAAGAATGATGGGTAGAAAATTGAAAAGAGGCCATAATGCTAGGAAGAACTTCCTAATAATGAGAGCTGTCCATAAGTGGAATGGGGTACCTCTGGTGTTGAGCAATGGATTCCCCCTCTTTAGCAGTCTTTAAGCAGAAGCTGGACAACCCCTTGTCAGTTATGTTATAGCGAGGATTCCTTAACATATGAGTTGAACTAAGTCATTCAAGTCCCTTCCAACTCTTGAATTCTGTGATTTTATGAAAGATGTGTACAAATCCACATTCATCAAGACACAGAACAAGAGATATGTACACACACACACAATAACATATAGCACCTACTACTACTAGGCACTGGGCTAAAAACTTTACAAATATTAACTCATTTGATCATCACAAGAACCCAGGAGGTAGCAGCTGCTATTATCCCTATTTTAGAGATGAGGAAATTGAAGCAAACAGAGGGTAAGTAACTTGCATAGAATCACAAAGCTACTAAATTGTTGGAGGCTGGATCTGAACTCAGGTCATCCTGACTTCAGGCACAGGGTTCTATCCACTAGCCCACTCACAGAGAAATGAATGTTATCAGAGATATGCATGCATACACACATACAGAAAACACATCAAGAACCAAAGATGGATGGGTACAGACACATACACAAAGACATACAACCAGAGCTGTATACACCAAAGACATATACACCAGAACTAAACATCACAGGATCACATACTTAGATCTGGAAGGGATCTTCAAGGCCAATAAGTCCAACAAAACCCATTTTATAGATGAGGAATCAGAATGGTTAAGGAACCTGCCTCAAGTCACAGAGCTAAGATGTGTCTGAGGCAAGATTTGAACCTATGTCTTCTTGGCTCCATGGATATGTACATACAGATGTACACACACAAACTCACAAAGACACTAACCCAGAGATGGATGTACAAATTCAGAGTGGTGTACACATACACTCATGCAGAACTAGAAATATGTGCAAATATGCATATGTGTGAAAGCACAAAAAGAGTTGATATACATACATGCAAGAGATATGCACACATCTTTGTCGTGGCAAAAAATTGAAAAATGAGGGGATGCCCTTCGTTTGGGGAATGGCTGAACAAATTGTGGTATCTGTTGGTGATGGAATACTATTGTGCTGAAAGGAATAATGAACTGGAGGAATTTCATGTGAACTGGAACAACCTCCAGGAATTGATGCAGAGTGAAAGGAGAAGAACCAGGAGAACATTTTACACAGAGACGGTTATACTGTGGCATGATGGAACGCAATGGACTTCTCTACTAGCAGCAATGCAATAATCCAGAACAATTCTGAGGGACTTATGAGAAAGAACACTATCCACATTCAGAGAAAGAACTGTGGGAGCAGAAACACAGAAGAAAAACAATTGCTTGATTTGGTTGATGGGGACATGATTGGGGATATAGACTCTAAACGATCACCCTAGTGCAAATAGTAATAATATGGAAATAGGTCTTGATCAATGACACATGTAAAACCCAGTGGAATTGTGTGTTGGATATGGGAGGGGGTTGGGAGGAGGGGAGGGAAATAATATGAGTCATGTAGCCATGGAAAAATATTCTAAATCAATTAGTTAAATAAAAAATTTCAAATTAAAAAGAGAGATATGCACACAGTAATGTTTACTCTTCTAGGACTAACCAGGAGCATCTCATTCCAGTGGCTGGATGGAGGATGGGGACACACCTGAAAACATCCTATGAGAAAGGACCTCAGCACAGGCCCTAGGGTTCTATCAGTTTCCCTTTACAAGTCAGGCCTTAGGCAAATAGAGTGAGGCTAAGTGTCAGAGTAGATCCCCAGTCTTTCCAATAAGTAGAGAAAGTGAAGGAGACTATGACTCTCATTAGATCGTGAGCTCCTTGACAGCAGGGACTGTCTTTTACTTTTCTATTTGCCTGGCACACAATAAATACATAATGATCAACTGTCTAAAGTGGGAGGAAAAAGATAATATAGTAGCTAGCATGTCCCTTCAGGGAATCACCTGGGGCCAATGGGTCTTCAAGCATTAAAGTATCTTTACCTGACCCTCACAAAAAAAAACACTACTTGTATGTAATAATAATAATCAGTGAACATTTACTAAATATTTTCCATGGAATACAAAGACAAAAATGATAGTACCTGCCCTCTAAGAGCTTATATTCTGGGGAAACAATATGTTCACATAGCATTACATATCTCTCCCAAAATACAAGGTTGGATTTCCAGAGCCAAGATAGCAGAATAGAAGCAGGGAAGCTCAAAACTACCATGAGAATTCTCTCCAACCAATGTTAAAATGCCACAAAATGAATGCAGGGGTGAAAGAAACATCAAGGAGACAGAGTGAAGTAACTTTCAAGAAGAGAACAACCTGAAAGGTAGGCAGAGAATATCTGGGGCACTGGGGTGAGAGGGAAGTACAGCCAGCAGGAGGCTACAGCAAGAAGTGAGGAAAAAGCCAAGAGCAAGCCAAGTGCAACATACACATACACACACACACACACACACACACACACACACACATCTACTGTGCCAGCTTCTGAACCTGAGCCTATGCCAACATCTAGACCCTGAGATTCTTGCCTGGGCCAAAAGTGATTCAAACTAACTTAAAGTTCTAAGCAAACCTGCAGTGAGGTCAGGAATTCCAGCCCAGGGTAGTCCATGATGCACAGCCTGATCTGTGTGGGCCAAGAATGAGGCCAGGAATGTCAGCCCAGGCTTGTGGTGAGGACATAGATCCCAGTTTGGGACAGCTGGTAGACCCAGAGGTGGGGGCCCTGAACCTCTTGCCAAAAGCTCAAGGCGGAGCCCCAGGGCAGGGCAGTCTGCTGCGCATCTGACCTGATCAAGCCCAGAGTGAGACCAAAAGCCTATGCCAAAGCCTGAGGCTAAGATTTCAGCTAGCAAAAATCTCAGGAGGTAATTGAATCAGCAGTGGGAGGTAGCTCTCAGAGCTCTCACTCCTCAGGCCATCATACTATTTTGCAAGAACTGAAACTTGCAGAAATCCAAAAATAAGGCTAAGGGTAGCATCAAAGAAGGACTGAAGTTTAAGAGGGTGCCCTAACCACCTGGAGAACAGAGCCTACCTTTAAAAAGGATGGGAAAATGAGCAGACATAAAAAAAAAACCACCAAACTACAGAGAATTTTTATGGCGACAAAGAGACACAGAAGAGGACAGTGAAAGCAAAGCAAACACATGTAAAGTCCAAAAGAAAAATATGAATTGGACTCAAGATTCTGAAAGAGCTGAAAAATGATTTCAAAAGTTAATTGAGAGAAGCAGAGGAAAAATGGGGAAGAGAAATGAAAGCAATGCAAGAAGAAATGGGTCAAATAAAAAAGGAGGCTCAAAAACTGGAGGAGGAAAATAATGTCTAAAAAATTAGAATTGAGCAACTAGAAGCTAATAACTTCACAAGACATCAAGAAACAATAAAACAAAAGAATGAAAAAAAAAACAGAAGAAAACATGAAATATCTTATTGAAAAAAAAAAAACAACTGACCTGGAAAATAGACCCAGGAGAGACAATTTAAGAATTATTGTACTACCTGAAAGCCATGATAAAAAAAAAAGGTCTGCTCATCATAATACAAGAAATTATCAAAGAAAACTTCCCAGATATTCTTGAGCAAGAGAATAAAATAGAAATTGAAAGAATCCACAGATTACCTCCAGAAAGAAATCCTCAAATGACAACTTCTAGGAATATAATAGCTAAATTCAAGAACCTCCAAGTCAAGGAGAAAATACTGCAAACTGCCAGAAAGAAACAATTTAAATTCCATGGAACTACAATCAGGACCACATAGGACTTAGCAGCTTTCACATTAAAGGACTGAAAGGCATGGAATATGATATTTGGGAAGGTGAAAGATCTAGTTTACAACCCAGAGTCGTCTATCCAACAAAACTGTGTATATTCATTCAAGGGGAAAAAATAGTCATCCAAAATACAAGCTTATTCAGCCAGGTTGTGCATTAGGATGTAGCTGATGGAGGGTATCAAGTATGGCCTCATGCTGAAAGCAGCAAATAAGCTGAGCTTTGAAAGAAGCTAGAGATTCTAAGACACAGGAATGTGCACTCAAGGCAGCGGGCTAACCTGTGCAAAGTCAGACATATGCATGCACTTTGTGAGTTCTTCCTCTTCCATCATGTCATTTAAAGATACCTGTTAAGTACCTGACACTTTGGAGAACAATAAACAAGCACCCAGATGCCAGGGCTAAATAAAGAGGGTAAGTTTGGACACTTACCAGCCCCCAGTCACCAATATGCCATTCAGGCTCCTCAAGAGGGCAGTTCTCTCCCATGCAGGCCTCAGTCAGGGGAGGCTTGTTGGCTGAGGAGCAGGCAAAATCTTGAAGTGGAGAACCTTCATCACCCCAACAGGTGACCGTCCGGCTCCGAACCCCTGGGCCACAGCTGGCTGAGCACTGTAGGGAGAACCCAATCATCTTCATGGGCTTCTCATTCCCCTAGAGCTATGATGATGAACCTATGGCATATGTGCCCAAGGGAGGCACTCAGAGCCCTCTCTGTGGGCACCTGCACCATCACCCCAGCACAGAATTCTCCAGAGTTCATTACTAGAAATCCAGAGGGATACAGGGCTGGGCTGCTCCCCTCTCCCTCTCCATGGGTGCCTGAGGATATTACTCACCCCTCTAAAAGATTCACCATCACTGCCCTAGAGGAATGCCCTTCCTGGGAGGAGTTACCCTGGCCTATAATAATTTTAAAAACAATAATAATAGCTAACAATTATATAGCACCTACTATGTACTAGACACTGTGTTAAGCATTTTACAATTATTATCACATTTTATCCTTGAAACCACTTCAGTGGTAGTTCCTGTGTTATTGGAAATTTTGGGGTTCTTAAACTACATTTCCCATGAGCCCATTGACTCCCTGTTGTTACGTGATGACATAGACAGTTATGTGATGACATAGATAGGATAAAAATTGAGTGGCTGGACTTGCACTTCCTCTTTGCTCTCTTGGCATCCGATCCACCATGGGGAGAGGAGGTAACAGCGCACGTTTTTTAAAACTGACTAAGCCAGAATGGCACGTGACTTCATTTTCAATTGGCTACTAATAAATCTTTAAAAAAAAACCATAATATTTATAAAGTTATCTTTTTAGATTAATTTTATTTCTTACACTCCTATTATTATTCTCATTTTATAGATGAGGAAAACTGCCCAGAGCCACACAGCTGGGAAGTGTCTGATGCCAGATTTGAACAAAGATCTTTCTGACTTTCTGACTGTAGACCTAGAGCTCTATCCACTGTGCCACTCGTGAGGGAGTGGTCAGGTCAGGCGCCCCAGATGATGGTTAGACATCTGCTAAGCAGCCTTCGAGATAACCAGGGCTTACAGAATCATACGAACTCGTCTAACAGTGTTTCTGGTGCTTCCTCCGGAAACACCACCTTCCGTTGTTTATCTTAGAGTTAGAAGGGCCTTAAAGACCACCTCATCAAACCCATGTCTGGTGGGACTCACCTCTCCCCAGGGCCCTGAGCTCCAGGCTGCACACCGATGCAGGTTGCAGGACTGTGTGCTCGGGGGCCTCCCTGGCAGGGCTGAACACGAAGCTTCATCCGTGGCCTCCTCCATGCCTGCCCCATCGGATACGACACAGTAGACGTGGCGGGACTGGGAACCCCTTCCACAAGGAGCTGAGCAGGCGGTCCAAGGCCCGGTCTTCCAACTGAAAAAGGAGAGGCAAGCTAGAGCCCATCTGGGCTCTGGTGCTGGGGGAGCATCAATCAGGAAACTCCTTCCCTCAGTCATTCAGCATCCTAGCATTCCCATCCACTTCCCTCCCCAGGAAGCTGCTAACTCGTATAACAGAGGCTACTCATTCGCTCAGCTTCAGAAAAGTCCATTCTAGATGACACCAAGAGGGAGGCACTGGATGAGAAGGAAGGAGACCCTGGGTCCTACTTTTGGCCCTGTCACTAACGTGATGTGTGATTTTAAATTCTATAAAATGGTAATAAGTGTTATCGACAAAAAATAACAATACTGTAATAATAACACAATTCTCTATTTTATAGTTACTGTAAAGATCAAATGAAGCTGAGTACATAATAATCCTAATAATATTTAAAAGGTGATTTGCCTAAAGAACAAGTCTGTTCATATCATCTCTTTACACAATAAACTTTAATGGCTCTCTATTACTTCCAGGGTCAAACACAGAATATGGTTTGGCTTTCTAAACCTTTCACAATATGGTCTCTTTCCTACATTTCCATTGCTCTTACACATTACTCTCTTCCCTCTTAATTCTATTGCCTTCTGTCTCTTGATTATTTCCTATTTATTTTCTCTATAGAAATGTCTAATTTCTGTGTTTTTTCTATATATAGCTTTTGTTGTTGTTTGTATCCCACTCTTCATGAGCCCATTTGGGGTTTTCTTGGCAAAGATAATGGATTGGTTTGCCATTCCCTTCTCTGGCTCATTTTCCAGAAGCAAGTAAGGTTAAGTGATTTGCCCAGGGTCACATAGCTAGCAAGTATGCTGAGGTCAGATTTGAACTCAGGAAGATGAGTCTCCCTTGAGCCAGGCCCAGCACTCTATCCACTGTTCTAGCTGCCCAGTATACATTTGTTGGCTTTTTGTTTCCTCTCTTATGAGCCCCTGTTGGTTTTTGTCCCTTTTTGTACTCCTGATGCCTGGAATGTTCTCTCTCCCTCACCTCCTCCTCCTAGATTCACTGGTTTCCTTCAAAACTCAACTCAGATCCCATCTTTTTCAGGAGGCTTTTCTGCCTCCTTTCCCTTCCCCATCCTCACTAGTGGCTTCTCTCTAGTAACCTTCTTTCCTGTTTACTCATACTGCATCTATCTTGTATTTACAATTTTTTTTTGCATGTTAAAGTCTTAATTAGAATTTGAATTCTTAGGAGAGTGTCTTTTCCCTTTTGGTACATACAGTAAGTGCTTAATAAGTGTTTGCCAGCTGCTTGAATGATTAATAATAGCAGCTCACTTTTATATAGCACTGTAAAGTTTGCCAAGCATTTTATATATGCTATCTCATTTGATCCTCATAACAATATTGTTAATAATATTAACTAAGAATATTGGTATTGTTATCCACTTTTATGGATGAGAAAACTGAGGCTCAAAGAGGTTTAGGGATTTGTGCAGGGTCACAGAGTTAATCAGTGACAAGCAGATTTGAATCTAACTCCTTCAGACTCCAAATTCAGTTCTTTATCTTTTTTCTTTCCTTTCCTTTTTAAAACCCTTATCTAATGTCTTAGAATCACTTCTAAGACAGAAAAATTGCCAAGGGCTAGGTGACTTGCCCAGCATCACACATCTAAGAAGTATCTAAGGTCAGATTCGAACCCAGGTTCTCCCAATTCCAATCCCAATACTTGATCCACTGTGCTACTGAGCTGCCCCTAATTCTCTTTCCAGCACAGCTACAGGTTCTAATTCAGATTCGGTCAAGTCACTTTTCTCTTCTAGGCCAGTTTCCTCTTTTATAAAATGAGGGGCTTGGGATATAATCTGAATCCATAAGATGTTGCCATTTATCTCAGTGTCTCACCTTCCTTCCTATAGGTTCTTGCCCGTGCTCCCACCCCCCACTTCTGTGATTGGCAGCGCCCCAGAAGACGAAACTCAGCCTATGGAGAGGCTGAAAGGTCCCGGATGGCATGAGGTGGCAAAGGTTCTCCAGGCTCCCGGATCCCACAGTGGCCATGCAAAGCTCTGGTGCCCACCACCTTCTCCACCAAAGAGGCAAAAGAGCGACAGAAGCCCCAACACCAGCTCGAGGCTCCTGGCCAGCTGAGCGATGCCCACCACTGCAGGCTTTCCAACTTCCACGTGATCTACGGCTAGGTTGGCAGAGAGAGGGTACTCCCAGATGCCCACCCTTGCCCTCGATTACCTTTTCCCACACATGCCTTGGGCTCGGCCATGGCTCCACGCTCCCGGCCGGTGGAGGTATGAGATCCTTTGTGCACAGAACAAAGGGGTTTTCAAGGACCAGTAAGAGCATTTCTTCTTCTGAGATCATGGAAGAAAGGGCCATGCAACAAGGCACCCATCTTCCCCAGGAGGCTCCCCAGGTTAGTCTCTGACCCAGTGACCCTGGGAGGCTTCAGAAGAGGCTGGGCTGCCTCAGAAGCACAAACTCTTCCTTTCATCCATCTGTGCCCCACCACAGGATACCCTCACAGTGGCTAAAGGGATCTGAGATGTACTTCCAAAATAAGCTTCCAGGGTCCTGAGACTTCCAAGGCCAAGACTCACCCTTTGCTTTTTCCTTTTTTTTTTTTTTAAACCTTTACCTTCCATCTTAGAAATAATACTGTGTATTGTTTCCAAAGCAGAAGAGTGATAAGGACTAGGCAACAGGGATTAAATGACTTGCTCAGGGTCATCTGGCTAGGAAGTATCTGAGGCCAGATTTGAACCCAGGATCTCCCATCTTTAGGCTTATTGAACCACCTATTTGAACCCCTGACTGAACCTTTTCTAAGGCAAGGAAAGTATTAACTCCTTTTCTGCTACCACTCAGGTCTGACACCGCAGGTGGGAGAGCAGCGAGGAAGAATAAAGACCACAGCTAAGTCCCACCTTGATTCCAAGTCCCTTGTCCAAAGACCTTTGTGGGAATATGCTTCAGACTCTGAACAGGATCCCCTCATTTCTGAGGAAGAGCTAGAGGCTGCAGGCCTGTCTCCTGCTCTGGATCCTTCCCCATGACAGGAAAAATCAGGTGACAGGAGATAGTTCTATCAGGAGGCTGAAAGGCGAAGATGCTCACGCCATCTTGCTTTTCCGTCCAAAGAGTCCCTTCCATCTACTCTTATATCTACTAATTGTTTATATGTCATCTTCCCCATTAGAATGTAAGCGCCTTGGTTTTGTCCTTCTTGTATCTTCAGGGCTTAGCACATAATAAATGCTAGATTTCAGGATGCCAGAAAAGGATCCCCTTCCCCAACATTCCTCTTTCATCTTTCCCACGGCCCAGCACCTCAATATCTGGGGCAATATCTGCCGCGTGCTCTACCACATTTTTACTCCTGGATGCAAAATTCCCATCTTGTCCGTCTCCCAAGTCCTGAACCCCACAAGACTGTCTATCCTGGAGAAGGGATAACTACGTGTGGCCCAAACCCTCCACCTTAGGTAGGGCTCGGCTGATGGGCAGAGGGAGGAAGAGTCAGCTCGGGGTAAGACGGGCAGAGCTCACCGCTTGGTGTGTGGGCAGGCCTGAAGGTTGCAAGTGCGATTGTCAGATGGCTGGGGCTTATGCCGGCACATATGATCAGGGTAAACTTCATTGATGGTGGTGCAGAATACCAGGCGTGTCTGATAACCTGTCAGAAACGGGGGCCCAGGTGAGCCGGGCACAGCCTTGAAGGAGGCTTGTATCTCCCCCGGGGGTGGCTGGGGCTCATCCAACGACCCTGTTGGGGATGGGGAGACTTCTAGAGCTGGCTGCCTCCTGATTGTGTGGACCCTCGCCCTTGTGGCCTTTCCTTTGTCTCCACTTCCCAGTACCTTGAAACCTCTCTCTTGATAACTCTTGTCTCAGTTCCAGGTGATCTAATCCCCTCCTTACCTCCTCCACATTCTGCACTGCAGTCACTCCAGGAGCCATGACTCCAGGTGAAGCCAGTGTCCAGAGGCCAGTGGGGCAGATAGTACTCATATTGCACACCTGGGTTGGGCTCTTGGCTGATAAGCTGAAATGGAGAGAAGAAATTATCTTTGTCCAAACCAGTAAAGAGGACCCAAGTTTCCCGTCTCATTTTCTAGGTACTAGCTTGTACGCTCGAGCTTTCTCTCTCTCTCTCTCTCTCTCTCTCTCTCTCTCTCTCTCTCTCTCTCTCCCCCCTCTA